>NC_066849.1:10055703-10407432 GCF_001640805.2 Lates calcarifer
GTCCTGCAATTCAGATTTTTCCAAATGTATGATCTTTTCAAATTGATATAAAACACCACAAACTAATTACTGCAGTATGGAAGCGCACAGAGGTAAGATTAGTATTTATAAAAACACAGTGATAGGTTGGTGGAGACAATGGAGTGAGACTGATATGTTGTCAGCCGTGTTTTGTTCCAGCGGACTTGACAGCTACTCGCACATTTGGCTAAATTGCGTGTGATGCAAAGACGGGGTCAACAAGGGGACAGTAGCTGACATGATAGTTGGAGGTGTGTGTCGAGGGAGGTGGAGATGCAGGGGTGGGCGTGCAGACTGGATTGTGATCCTGTCAGCGTGCAGAGTAGGCGGGGGTGGGGGCGGCGGAGGGCTCATTGATATGAATAATGCCACACAGAAAGTAAACAGCCATTCTTAACGTTCTTAACACCTACACCAGCTGACTGGCAGATAGAGATGGTGGGAGGGAGGGGGAGGGACAGAAACAAACACAGGGAAGGAGATCAGGAGACACTTCTTCATGAAGTTTGCCTAATTTTTTAAGCTCCTGAAAATAGCTGCAGTGGGATGATGAATTTAGAGCTGCCTGTGTTGTCAGGAGAGTGGGATGGGGGTATTGTTTGGTTTCCTTCTATGCTCCCTTTTTTTAAACATCTCGATAGATAGACTCACGGGAGCTCGTCTCCTGCATGAACCCTGCTCCCGCTTTAAACTGCACTGTAAAAATCTTTAAGTCTAAAAGAAGGCAGCAGGGACGGCACACTAACGCTTTTGTCTCAGCACGCACCACTGTGAAGAGTAAAATCAAAACCAAGCTGACGCCATGGGATGCCAGGGGAATGCCACCGTAGGCTCCACACTGAGGCAGAGGCTCGGCAAGATGCTCACCGGGGCTTTTTGGGTTATTTGAGAAAAGCATCCCGGTGAGTGTGTGTGTGTGTGTGAGTGTGTGAGTGTCAGGAATGTAGCACACTTCAGCTTCACTCAAAGTGGCTCAAACTAAAAACGGGTGTTTTAAGAAGTGAGGAAGGATTTTGTGTTTTGCTGTGACTGTATTCCTGTGTGCCTGCCTCTGTGTGTGTGTGTGTGTGTGTGTGTGTGTGTGTTTTGCATGTGTGCTTCAATATGTGTGTGTATGTTACATGGAAAGGGGGTGTAAGCCTTGCAGAAAATAGGTTGACGTGACCTACATATCCGTGTGGCTTCTTATTAGCATACACCCATACTTCACATAGACAAACTCTTGTACACAGGCACGCACACACACACACACAGTCACAGTCACACACACTCTCCAGATAACACTGACTTGTGTCATAGAGACAGCCAAGAAGGCTATTTACATTATTTGCATTGTGTCCTTTGTTTGCCTTTAACCATCTCAACACCACAGCAGATGGCACTCATACACATATTCAACATACATACACATGTGCACAGCACCTAGAAGCTGGCCATCATTAATGAATGTGTGAGCAACTCGGTGGCCAACAATTTCCAGTTTGAGGACTGCAGGACAAAGGGGGGTTGTTCAGGGGTAGGTGTTATTGCACCTCCAGTCTTAAGTTTATTGCACTACTGTCCTGGGTGGTGGGAGCTGGGGTGGAGGGGTTGTGCATTAAACTGCCTGTGGGAAGAAGCTGTTTCTTAGTCTGTTAGTTTTAGTCCTGATTGTCCTGTATCTCTTCCCAGAGGGCAGGGGGGAGAAGAGATGATGTCCGGGGTGAGTGGGGTCCTTTAAAATGCAAATGGACTTCTTTTGAAGTCGGCAAGTGTGTATGTCTGTGAGGGGGCCTAGTGTTGTGCCGATGGTACGCTCTGCCGCCTTCACCACCGGTCGCAGGTCCCTCCTGTTCTCTTCTGTGTAGCTGGTGAACCCACACAGTGCAGGCAGTAAGTCAGGAGGCTCTCTATAGCTGACCGATAGAAGTTGGTCAGCAGGTGGTGAGGGAGGTGAGCTTGCTTTAGCTTCCAGAGGAAGTAAAGCCTCTGCTGGGCCTTCCCCACCTGATGGGAAATGTGTGTGGTCCAGGTGAGGTCAGCGGAGATGCACACAGAGGAATTTGAAGCTCTCTACCCTCTAGCCCATTATTTCTTTGGTCTTTGTGATGTTAAGGTCAGTGGTGTCATCAGCAAATGTGATGATACAGGACTGAAGCCAGTGAAACTGATAAATATGTGGTACCATGGGGATGAGAAAGTAAATTTAAGGTTTAACCAATGCATGTATAGTATTTAAATATAAGAAGAACAGGAAATTAGAAAGAGAAGAAGAAAAATGCAACTGCCCCAAAATGGAAAAAGGATGACACTGGTCATTTGTTGAGTGTCTTAAACTGACGCACAATTGTGTTGACAGAAACGTTTTGAGGCAACTTTTATCTTGTAGAAACAATGCGTTTATAGTATATACTTCCAGATTGTTTTGTCCAAAGGTTTTGTTGGAAAAGTAATGACTGTCTGGACTATGTTCACTGGCAGCATTTTTTTTCCAGGCATAGCTAGGCATAGCTACTTAGCTGGGACTGTATTCAGGGTTTGTGTCCTTTCCAACATTTTGGTTAAGGTTAGGAAATGATCGTGGTTTTGGTAAAATACTAAAGCACAAAAAGAGCTCACACACCCAGATCAATGAGATATGTCCATTTCAGAATTCTGAATGACTAGCGTCCCACAGATGTTTACTTATTGTGTAGTTTTTTTGTTGTCCATTGTGGTTGGACTGTTTTCTTTGAATTAATCATTGTTTGCTTATATAATCTTTGTTCTGTAAATGTAGATGTAGTTTTGTTTTTGCTTGTTAAATGTACAGGATTTACTGTTGGGAAGGGATCTCAGATTTTCAGAGAGGTAGACCTGAGAACTTAAATGTTATGCCTAGGTGATAGAGCGGCTGTGTCCATACAAATGATGACGGTTGTGTCTTACAAATGGCATCATATTATAATGCTGTATAACCTGTTTGGGAGGTGGTTGGATATGTTGACAGAACGTATTATTTATCCCACTTCCTCAGTGTTTACTTTTAACCAGGACTGTGACCTTTTGCTAACGTTTCCTTATCAAGTAGATCTTCTATTACATTCTTACCCCAGGTCAAGATCTTTCAGCTGACCTTAGTCGTAGTGATATTTGTGCTTGAGCCAAACCAAATCTTAACCATCGAAGGGGCAGGTCAGAAAACAATGAGATGAATCATTGTTGTAACAGTCATTTGTAACAGTTTTGGAAGGCAGACAAGCGATGCTGTTCTGCTCGTTGCAACACCAGATAGGAAAATGCTCAGATGTGTCATTTTGGAAGCCAATCACAAAGCATTTTGCTGTAAAGCCTGGAGGACTTGTTAATGAATGTGTGAGGAACCCTGTGGCCAACAATTTCCATTTTGAGGGCTACAAATAATTTACATGAGGATGCTCACCAACATTGCTCTATAGCAACAGATTCATGTACATGACAACACAGAGTGTAGAATGTTAATTTAAGGCAAAACTAATCAGTTACAGTATTCATATTTTAAGAGAAAGAGAAGGAAATTGGGAAAAATAAACCCTTCAAACCACAAAACAACATTGCGGTTTGTGATTCATCATTTTACCAACAATGACACCACCCTCATGACAGATTTTATTCATAAACCCTTTTCAACACACAATTGCTGCATAACAGGAGACATTCAGAAATCTCAGTTCTCTGTTTCTCTGTTTAACTGTTTCAGACCCCTGGGCAGCAGGAGATCTTCTCTCCCCCCCTTCTCTCATTCTTTCTCCGCTGCTGTTTTCTGCTTTTTTCCCTCTCCCTCTCATCCCTCACTTCATCTCTTTCTCCCACTCTCTCTCTCTCCCTTTGCAGAGCAGCCATCCCCAGGACAACTATTAATCAGAGGCAGAAATGATAGATGTTTTGCTCACCAGCAATGCCATCTATTTTGCCTAAGTACAAACAGTAGATGTGCTGTGCATATTTATTGCTAAAAAAAAAGCAGTGGCTCAAAAAAACACACATATTTGCACATTAACAAATGCATATATACACACACACGCATGCACACACACTCACACACACAAACACATATTCTTGTCCTTTGTAAACAGCCTCCACCATGGTGACGCAGAATCCTGACTTAAATATAACAGATTCAGCTCTGCATTTTTGCTTCTGCTTGTGTTTGAGTGTCTGGGTATTAACTGTGTGTCATGGCACCTTGCAGCTCCTCCAGCGCACTGATGATTAAGTAGCACAATGAACACTGTGGTCATTGTTGGCGTAGGATCTCAGAAAAAGACTTTAACTGGAGGCACTGGTGAGTCAGAGGACTGTAACACTACTTTATAAATAGTATGCTCCATGAGGCTTGAACCTATTGATATGAATCATTCACTGTCTCAAGTATCATGCAAATGGACCAGTTCTCAGTTTTCCTTTCACTGTGAACTAGACATTCTCCTGGCAGCCAAAGTGAAGTGACCTACCATAACTGTAGGACCAATTATTGCTTTGCTCCGCTCACTCTGAATTCAGTTTGAAAGTCATTTATGCTCTTACCTCCTTCTAACATCAAGCAGAGGTATCTCCAGCTTGTTGAAAAAGCTGCAGAAAAAATGAAATTTTTAAGATCTGGCTGATAAAGTTTTATACTACAGTAGATATACTACAGATCTTTCACTTTGCAGTGAACCACAGATCATCAGACAGGGGCCTTCTGACTGCTCAAAAGTGTAAAAAACCTTTTTACTTGTTTGTTTGTTTTCATTGCCCCTAGACTTTGGAACGACCTGCCTTGCTGGCTCAACCAGTCTCACCTTTTAAATCACCTCTTAAAACTGATTTTATAGACTTGCTTTTATGTGACACTTTATTATGCCACCAAGGCAAGCATCCACATGTACCTCCATTCAATCTGCTTTGCGTTGCTGAGGCTTTGCCCATATTGAGGGCCAAGGTACGAATAAAAGGAACTGGTTACTGTTGTACCTGGAGCGAGGGCCATCTACTAGAATGCATTGACAGTGCTGCAAAGAGACCTGAGAAAGAAGTTCAGACCCTGCTTACCTTCTAACCTCTGCACAGGTGGATGCTCATTTTATGATGTAGATGTGTCATGGACTTTTCATCCATGGTTTTCTCTTTGTTTTTTTTTGTTTTTGTTTTTTTGTTTTTGTTTTTTGTTTTTTTTGGCTTGTGTTCTATTTTCCAGTGACATTTAATTCTTATTTAGCTAATGTTGCCATCCATTGTATCCTTCATTTTCTGTGCAGATGAGTGTTTGAGTCAACACTGGTCTGCAGTGGCACTATTCTGCTAAGGTGGATTTGGTGTATCAGCTCATATTGAGGGTCTGAGGTAACTTTCAGCTGTTTACTAATGATGTTAAAATGCCCTTTTACACTCTGTGAATAAAGGTTTGACAAAAAAACTATACGTCACTATATGTGGATGATGTTAGCTTTTATTTTATTGTTTAAATGTTCTATAATTTTGAAACATTTTCTCTTGTACATCCTAAACTCTGTATATATCATATGTATATTATACTAGGAGCATTTGCAGTGGTAGATCCTTTCATGTCTCTGCACAAACCCTACAGGGGTTTGGTTTGATTCTTGCCCCATAGTAATCATGTCATTGCTCTATAGTAGCTGAATCACATTAGGTGGGATGTTGGAGGGGTGTGAATCAGTGTGTGTGTGTGTGTGTGCATGTCAGTTTGGCATGACTAATGAAGATGTAGTTGGCACCAAGAGATGTATCAGAGCCACACTGCTGGCTATGAGGGAGGCACAATCGCAGCTACAAGATACATATGCCAGTGATTGGCTGAGGCCACTCCTGAAGAATGCTTCCTGCTTGGCTGCCTGCCTCACTGGCTGGCTGGATGACTAGCTGCCTTCCTGGGAATTAATTGAATGGGCTACTCCATGTACAAGAATATGACACATGCTCTAGCTGTGTCAGTTTACTGTTGGGGAAGGTGATGGGTGGAGCAAGGGAACAGCAGGACAGAGGAGGAAGATGGTCTGCAGGTTTATGGGATGTGGAGTGGTTTATTGCAAATCAAGGATTTCTGGTAGGAGATCAATGTCCCACATACATACATACATACATACATAACACAACACCGTCCGTTAGAGTCCATTAAGATATTATCATTAAATATACATACTTAGTTCCAATATCAAGCTCTGTTGAGCTACTGTACATATACATTCAGAGACCACAAAAATAGAAACATTTGTGGTTGGCATCTGAACCTCTGAATCACGAGGTGCTACAGGTGTTTCTTTTGCATTATACAAAACAAAACACGATGAGCTGCTGTTTGAAAAGCTGTGGTTACACAAAATCTGACACAATTCCTTGGGACTATAAAATGTATATATTCAAAATTCTGATATATGAAGAAAATACACATAGATCAAAATCATATCACAGTACCACTTGTGGGATATATTTTAATTGCATTGTTTGATTATAAAGTATATGCTCTCTTCCATCTGTCAGATTTTCACAATACCTCAAAATACTGTATCCTACTACATACGCAAACATGACAAAAAAAAAATTAGGAATATAGAAAAAATGCTAGAATAGCATATTATTATTGCTTGATTTTTCAGGGTGTTGTCGATGCAAACAACTGTTGTGTAACTGCTTACACAACACCACACTGAACAGCTTCTCAAACAGAAAACTACTAAAGAGCTCCTCAAGGAAGTAAAATAAAAGACTGTGCGCACATGAAAACTGTTTGTTGTCAGTTGTAAAGTCTTCTGTAGTGTTTGATTGATGGTTGTGATTGCACAGCTTACATCATCTCCTGTTAGTACAAGTAGTTATTTATTTGTACACTAACTGCCAAAATAGTGCACTAACAGCATTTTTTACACTCATCAAGCACTTTATCAGGAACACCTGAACACCTGCTTATTCATGGAATCATCCCATCAGCCAGTGTGCAATGTATAAAATCACGCAGATACAGGTCAGAAGCATCAGTTACATTAAGCATCAGAATGAGGAAAAAGTGTGATCTCAATTATTTTGACTGTGGCATGACCATTGGTGCCAGGCAGGCTGGTTTGAGTATTTCTGAATCTGCTGATCTCCTGGGATTTTCATGCACAACAGTCCCTAGAGTTTGCTCAGACTGGTGCAAAAGAACATCTGGTTAGTCACAGCTTTGCAGATAGAAATGCCTTGTTGATGAGAGAGGTGAGAGTAGAATGGCCAGACTGGTG
The DNA here is from genome assembly GCF_001640805.2 of Lates calcarifer. Classification (NCBI taxonomy): domain Eukaryota; kingdom Metazoa; phylum Chordata; class Actinopteri; family Centropomidae; genus Lates; species Lates calcarifer. Next base: position 10,062,942 of record NC_066849.1, read on the forward strand.
GAAGCAGGTATAACGGCTATGAGAAAGCCACTCTTTACAACTGTGGTGAGCAGAAAATCTTCTCAGAATTTACAACATGAATTTACAACATGTCCAACCTAGAAGACCAAATGAGGTTCCACTCCTGTCAGCCATGAACAGAAATCTGAGGCTGCAATGGGCACAGGTGACAGCTGAAGACTGGACAAAGGTAGCCTCTCAATTTCTGCTGAGGCACATAGGAGTGTAGGGTCAACAGCATGAATCCATTGACCTAACCTGCTTTATGTCAACTGTCTAGGCTGCTGGTGATGTAATGATGTGGTAAATGTTTTCTTGCAACACTGATCCCCTTATCGATATCGATCAGTCATTGTTCGAATGCCACAGCCTTTCTGAGTATTGTTGTTGACCATTTTCATCCCTGTATCACACCAATTTATCTATCTTCTAATGGCTACCTCCAGCACAATTTGTTATCCAGCTCAAAGAAAAAGTCATTTCAAACTAGTTTCATGAACATGACACTGAGTTCAGTGTACTTCTGTGGCCTCTCTAGTCACCAGATCTGAATCCAACAGAGCTCCTCTGGGATGTGGTAGATGAGAGCTTGGCAGTATGAATGTGCAGCTCACAAATCTGCAGAAATGATGTAACGCAATTGTGTCAACATGAACCAGAATCTCAAAGGAAAGTCTTCAACATCTTGTGGAATCAGTGCCATGACAAACTGAGGCTGTTTTGAGAGCAAAGGGAGGACTTACCCAGTATTGGTATTCTGTTCCTAATGAAGGTCTCATCATTATAGTCATATATAGTGTATTTTACAGCCTTACTATGTAGTATGCTGTACATACAAACACTACAAACAGTAGATATGACTGTGTATGCAGCAATACCAGTACTATGATGAAAAGTAGCCTGAAGACACACTGACAGCCAGAACTAACGCAGTTTTAGAGCACAATCATAGAAGCATAAGAATACAAAGAAGCAAAAATGTTATTTATAACATATCTTCATATTTACACAGGCAGTAAAGCATTGTGTAGGATGTTGTATGGCAGCTGTAAAATATACTTAACAGGACCTGCTAAAGTTTGTGAGGCTTCTGGCTGTCCCATTGTTAAACAGAGACTAGTTGACCATTGTGTTAGGTGTTTTGGTGACTGAATAATATTCTTATGTGGATATTTTCTTTTTGTCTGTTTTATGTAATTTTAGGTGTATATACAGACAGATTACAAATTAAAGGAAAAACCATAATCAAGTGCCTTAGGTGCTGGGCTACCATGTGCCTCCAGAGCAGGCTCAGTGCACCTCAGCATTGATTCTACAAGTCTCTGGACCTCTGATGGAGAGATGGAGCACCATTCTTCCAAAAGATATTCCCTCATTGGATGTTTAGATGATGGTGGCGGAGAGCACTGTTCAACACATTGGTCCAATATCTGATGACTGGAACAGAAGCTGTTGGGTAGCTGGGCAATATCCAATAATAACAAGCAGCTACCTAAAAACATTACATCTGACCCAAAAATATTTAGGTATTATTATATTGTTTGCTCCATTCCTTACTTTACTAGGCAGTTAAACACTGGGTATTGTGTATGGGTGTGATCTAGACATCTGACAGTTCTAACAAATACTAAATATGGTTTGTTAGCAGTTAAAAGGGCTTTAGACAATATTGAGACTCCTTCTGTCCTGTACACCAACACATACCCCACTCAGCTTATTTCATCATTATGTCTGATCTACGACAATTATGTTTAATTCTAAGAAAAAATCAGGCCAGCTTGTCTCCCTTTAATGACCTACCCACCCATGAACTCATTTACATGACTGAAAATCATGCCTCTCGAAATCAGTCATGCACTATAGACCCCAAGAACAAACTGGATGTCCTGGCAAAGCTTGAGCTAAGCCAACAGTATGGAGAGTATCGATAATGAGGACACAAACCTCAACAAGACTCTGGAGCCCTGCTCAGTATGCCAGGATTTGTCCAAGTAGATAAATCAGAAATAATTGCCCAGTTCCCCTACATTTTCTGGCCACACTGAATGGAGATGAGGGGCCACAACACAATACAATCAGACATCAGTCACTTCTCAGCCTTCACGGGTCAGCGGCTAAAACAATAGGGAACATAGGGTAATTGTTTATCATATTTTTTGGACAAAGACGGTGTTTTTCATTTTCTTTTCAAGATGCAGTTTGGTCGACTGAGAAACGGAGATAATATGGAGTTCTTCGACCTACTTATCAGGTTTTTTTTGTTGGCTAATCCTGGCTCACCCATCAGACACTTTATACATGTGGCTGTCAAACTCCTCATGTGTAATAATGACATGTACAAAAGTTTGGAAACCGTTGGGATCTGGGTTCGCATCAATAACGTGGTGTCAGTCATTGGTTCCAAACAAGACACTGGTAGCAGACACAGTGTGCCTGTTAGCACTCTACAGCTTTTCGAACTGTCAAAAAAAAAAAAAAAAGTTACAGAAAAGTCACTGAGACAACAAACCAGAATAAACTACTTTAAGTGACAGTTGCATAACAGAAGTGTTTACTTTAGAAAATAAATGGGGGAGTGTCTGTGCACACTTTTTTTCAAGTTACAGAAAGCTAAAGAATATAAACTACACTTTCCATGCAAGGTAGAAAAATTGCTTTTCATGGTCTTTCTTTAATGTCACGCGTCAGTTAGGTCAACAATGGCTGACCGAGGGGAACTATAAACAGAGAGAAGACAGGATGAGAGGAACAGGACAAATGGTGTATGGAGGGGCTGAAATGGAGTGAATCACTTTTTACAGGGTCCTGCCTCAGTGCTCCTGGGTGATTGAACAGATCAGCTGGGTTCAGCCTGACAGAGAGCAAGAGACACAAAGAGAGAAGACGACAGGAAGAGAAAGATTTATCAGTATATGGGGATGTGATCCTCCCACTGTATGTTACCAAAGTAGTAATTTATAGTGTGAACACCTGCAGGGAAAAAGGTTGGGCTTAAACACACTGCCAAGGTGATGGTGAAATCTCTGCCAACACGGCGTCATGATCTGTTTCAATAGACGGGAACACAGGAAGGTTAGTTAGAGGTTAATGCATGTTTTAGAGAGCAAATAAAAACTTTAAAATTTGGAAAATGCCTTTAAAAAGATTCTTAATTAAAAAAACGGAAATCCTTCATGAAAATATAATATTTTAAAACAAAATTCCAGCTGTGTGACATCCATTTTCTATGTCTGACCTTTCTCTTCTCAAAAAGTCAGAGCTTTTGTTGCAACTTGCAACTATAAGTGTTTCACTGTTTTCTCACGTTTCTAAATTTTAAAGCAGAACAAAGACAAAGAAGCAAATTTAAAGAAAGGCATAATAGAGTGTTACTGGAATATTTAATGAGAACTTCATCAGTGAGAAAACTTCTCTTCAGATGAGATGTAATCATGGCACAGGACACACTCACAGCAAGACATTTGCACTGTGTGAAGAGCTGCCCACAGCAGGATTTCCAATAAAAACAACTGTAAGAGAAGACTGTGGTTTAACACCTGAAACTATACTCACAACTACCCTTGTTAACTTATAAGTGTTGTAAGTTTTTTTTTTTTTTTAAGTTTTAGTTTGACCTTAATCCACATCCATTTTTATAGTATTTGAGAAGGCGATTTCCAATTTTAAATTGGAAAATCATTCTAAAATCATTCTATACTATAGTAAAAGGATGTGAGAAAAATGACATAAAAATAATAATTACATATGATAACAATATTTATTTCATCTCAAAAATTAAAGATATGTGGAAAAAATTAGGGAAAAGTAGATCATGTTAGTTTTGGACAATAGAGCCATTTTCATATTTTCATACTAGACTCAAAGAGGACAGGGTGTGTGATCCTTTATTTTGGCCTAAACATTACATTCTTCTAGAGAGCACAATTTTGAAACTTATGGTTTATTTTTGATGCAATGCTGTCCAGAAATTTCAAACGCCTTCCGCGTGTCCTGTTCAAAAAATCTTATACTTTCAGACTATCATATCATCTGAAGTGAGCCAGCTACCATCTTTGTTTCATGTCATCTACCTCACTCTAACCAAACCATGTATGTTCTTACAGCTGCTGATGTGATGCCGTATCCAGGTCATGAAAGCCTGTAAACTATCCTCTTCTCATACAGAATCGTCTACATCTGTTGGAGGAAAAAAGGGCAAACAGAACTGATGCGTTTGTTTCTGGCAGCAACAACAGGAGAACGGTGTGTTTAGCCTGAGCAGTGATATCCACCCTGAGTGAACAAAGACCCTGTTCAGACCTAATAGCTTGTATCCAGATATATCTAGATTGTGACCAGATCAATTCCAGATGGACTGCAGAGTGCATCTCAAATGTGTCTCCAGTGAGCAATTCTGATGAGATTTTGCTTCCCTGTTCACATCTGATTGTAGCTGTGGGGAAACTGACCACAGCAAACAGATAAAGGCTTTTGTAATGTTTTCTGAATTCTGAATAGGAAAATAATTTGTTCTGAAGCTTTGCTGTACTATATGAATATGTAGTCCTTCAGTTCAGCTGTAGATGCATGTGCACTCACACTACATTACATGAGAATATGATTGTGCATGAAAATGGTTTACTTACCAGTTTGATCGATTAATCGCAGTGTTTTAGCACAGTATTTCAACAAAGCCTATGAGTCAGACAGATTTCAAATAAGCCCACCTTAACCCAGGTTTAGCTATCCAAACCGTTTATTTGGAAGTAAAAGCTGAACTTTAAAATTACTGTGCAAATTTTCTATTATAAACAGCTATTACAGTTTTTCCACCCATTTACTGATTAAACAGTTTGAAAGACATCTGAATGTCTCTGTTTTTGTGATTACGATGGAAATTTTGGCTTCACCTCCATTTTCATGAACAAAAGAGTGGTTGTGTTTCTTTTTGGATACATTTACTCCTGTAGTTTGTTTTGTCCACTGATCAGTTAACTCAAGATGCATTTTAGGTCCAGGTGTTAACAGGGCCCAAGCAAAAAGCAGCAATTACAGAGACTCAAAATTCACTAAAAAGAAAGAAGAACAAGAAAATAAGCATCAAAGAGGGAAAGTTTAAAAACACTGTGTGTATCACTCACCACAGAATATGTTTTAGCAATACTGCATCACATTAAATGATAGAATAAATATTCTGTTAGCAACCAACCAAATATTTATTACCACCTTTTTGGCAATGCCATCCTCTAAATTTTCTGAAATTCACTGATGTATTTTTTATAGTTTTTTGGGGGTGTTCCTATAGTTTTCCTACTCAGAGGATACATTTCAGCTCATTAAATCTAAGTAGGTTTCATAATAAACATATTTATGCAAGATTGTTTATAGTTTTGGAATATTTTGGAGAATATGCACATAATAAATCAGTTATGTTTTTCAATGAGATCGTCCTGTAAATACACTAGTGAACCTCATAACTATACATGCACATGGAAAGAGAATTATTATTTTTCTCTGTGATGAACCTCTGCCATCACCCGCCATTGAAACTGTTGGCTCCATTTATTGCTTTCCCCTTTACTTGAACTCACTTGTTGACAAGTTGTATTTCCATGGCTCTTTGTTAACTCTGATGAAAATATCACTCAAACCGCTGCACAATCGGGTAAATTCCTATAATCTTCTATTCACGCACACTCATGGCTCAGTATATATTGACACAGGCACACACTCAATACTGTGACCAACACTTTAATGTAGGCGAGTCAGTTTTTCGTGAACAACAGCCTGAGTCATTCTCATCAGATCTGCACTGACATAAACATCCATTTGTCTAACTCATGATGCACTACAAGTCCAACCTGTTCTTTATGGCGCCACTATGTGTGTGACTGTCTATGTTTGTATGTGTGTATGTGTTGTGTGTGTGTGTGTGTGTGGTGTGTGTGTGTGTGTGTGTGTGTATGTGTGTATGTGTCTGTGAAAAAGACTGCCAGATTGTTTAGCTACAACGACACTGGGCAATATGTTCTCATAGAGCACACAGTACACTGTCTGTATGTCAACACATCAGATTTACTGTTTATCACAGTGATGATATCTGAGTTAATAATGTTATGTGTTGCTTCTAGTTATAATTAATCACTGCTCTTTCATTCCACACACAATGGATCCAGTAATTCAACTTCACTGTGGATTCATCTGTGGATCTCATTAGTTTTGCTGGTATTTGATTGTAATAAAGCACTGGACAAGTTGTTGTTAGTTTTTTTTTTTGTTTGTTTGTTTGTTTTAGATCTTAGCCTTATTTTATCATGCAAAAATGGACAAAAATATTTGGAATCGGTGCAGTATTGAGCAAGAACAGATCAAGGTTCTGTCAGGTAAAATTATAGTTTTTGTCAATGGAGTCTGGTAGTGATATACAGCGATTTTTGGCTAAACAAAAATGGCCTTACTCTTTATCTCTGTTGGAATCATATCCATGATGTTGTCAGACACTTATAATAAGGACCTGAGCCTGTCAGTGGTAAAACAAGAACTTTAGTGAATGTACTTTAACATAGTCAGTTACCCATTTGATTACATTGCAGCAGCTGTCATTTACACTCGAAATCATGGGAAAATGAGGTTAAAAAATACCAGAGTTATCATTTAAGGTAGTCACATGACAGTTCATGCTGAGGGAGACATACTGTATGACATACTGTACAAAATTTCATGGCAATCCATGCAGTACCTTGTGATATATTTCTCTCTGGACTCCAGGTGGTTGACCAACAGGCCAACTGACATGACCTTCCTTGGAGCCATGTTGCTAGTATAGCTAACAATTAACCATGTAAATCACTCATTACAATTAATAAACCACAATCAAGTATCTTACTTTTGGAAATCAAATAAATAATAGTTTTTCTGTGTTTCCTTCTAAATTGTCAATAGAAATAAGTGATAACAGAGCTTTCATTTATGAGTGCTAAAATGATTTCGGTCATTTGTTACAGTTGTCATTAATGGGAGTGGTTAGAGAGTATGTGATGCAGACTAAAAGACATAGACTTATACCATTGTTCCAACAGTGTTTTTGAACTTTAACATGAGTTGGAGCAGCTGAGATGAACTATTGCTACCTCTGGCAACTCGTTAGTGCTAAACTAATTACTGGTGCTTTGGTGGTGGGGGGTGGGGGTGCTGGGATGTGAGGGGAGGAGCCAGGCTAATGAAGGATTAGACAGAGGTTGTTACCCCGTTTCCTTTTGATGGGATTACTGCGCTGAGGGCTATATACTGGCTGGCTTTTAATGATGGTCGTTCTGGTGTCATTGGAACCAACGTCAACTATAACAGAGGCCTTGGGCGAGAGGAAAGGAAAGGAAAGGAAAGCAAAGGGAAGGAAAGGAAAGGAAAGGAAAGGAAAGGAAAGGGAAAAGAAACTAAAGAAAGGAAAGGTTTAGTGACACTGTGGGGTTTAGTTAATTAACCTCTATTCTGCACCATGGCTGCTCTCTGCCATCACCTCACTCTGGGAGACACACAGAGTGGTAAAGGGATGTTTCGCTGAAAACACCACTGTAAAAACACCACCATTTTGTAGCTGCTACACATGCAGAGCTTGCAGAAAATGCTGATGTGCTCCCCAACAACAATGTGTGAAAACTACACGAGAAGAAAAAGGTATACATGATGAGAGAAATACTCATATCACTGGGAGTTGTCATGGTAGCTCAGTTCTCATTGATATGCATACCAGCTTATAATTTCAGCTCTGGTGATTCTCAGAACAGGATGAGTCACAGCAACTCGACTTCACCCACTATTACTCTTCTTTCTCAGAGCTCGCTTGTGAGAAGTTGAGACTGAAATAAGACAAACTATTTACTTATGGTTTACTTTATAGTTTATTGTGTGTACCCCTAACCCCAGTTGTGCTATGTTTCTCTTCAACAATGAATACTCACATGGGGCTTCACTAATAATTTTTTTTTATATCAGCAATGGATCAAATGACAGTGTGAAAAGCATCACTGGTATTGAAAAACCCACAGAGAATTTTTATTAGACTCTTCAGTTCCCCTCTACTCTACACTGCTTTTTAGTCTTTTACTCACCTTTTGGTTTTACAGCCAGAGACTCCATTCTGATAAAACTTCTGTAAATCAGTGCAGTCTCTCATTTTAGCCCTTCTCTCTGAAAACAAGACAAGGTAAAAGCTATATAAAGCAAGACGGTGTATGGGTGTATGAAATTGTGGTTCATTTGTTATAGATGAAATTCAATTCAAAGTTCAATTAATTTGGAATGAGCTGCACAATTTGCACCAATTCCTTTGAAAGAGCAACGGACAACAATCTGCCAACCAATGCCAGTCAGCCAGTGACAGACATTCGTGTTTATAGGGTTTATAGGTCCAGCCAAAACCCAGATGTTCCTTGGGTTTACTATCCATATTCTAGAGATAAGAAAAATTACCACCACACCGTTTGCTATAAGAAATTGCTAATTATTATGTTAACACTGAATCCATCAATTGTGAATGTGACAGTGTAAAGCAGTTTAAAAACTGCTGTATAAGTGCAGTCTGGTTACCTTTTACAGTTAATGCAGCTTTATGTGTCAGAACGGCATGTACATCACAGTCACATCCACACATTTAAAGAAAATATATCTAGTTTATACACCACCAGATGTGTAGACATTACTGAGGTATTTACCCTGTCAGAAGTTTGATTAAAATAATTCATTCATTATATGAATATGAGCATTTGGATGTGTGTGGTTGCATTAACATGGCGCAGTGCTTTATGGTGTTGCCACAGCAGTCTCCTCTTCAGGGCCCAAAGGAAAGAGATGAGGAAGCTGTCTGTGTCCCTTCATGAACCAAACTGACTCAACAACACGACAAATATCGCTTGTCAATATTTGTATCAGAGATGCTGCCTGAAGCTCTGTATGTATAACAGTCATCTCTCTGTCTCTCTGTCTCTCTCTCTCTCTCTCTCTCTCTGTCTCTCTCTGCTGTGTGCATCAGTGACAGACTCGTCCAGGGAGTAAATTTGCCCTCTTTGTTTTGTTTTGGGGGGCTTTAATTTTGCTGCTGTTGGAAAATTACCCATAATTGCAGCCTGCAAATGCTTATCCCTCTCTTTCTCCTCTCCAGCTAGTCTCTAGTGAACACTAGCTGTACACGCCAACATCCACACACTCACACATACATGCATGCAAACACACACACACACACACATACACACAAACAGAGGCTACCACCCTCTGTAGATAAAATGGTTGCTGCTGAAGGATGGATCTACATTTTCTCACTGTCACACTTGGCCACATTGGCATGCTGAGACGCACACATATATGTTTGCACACACACACATTCACGTCCACCCTGAGGTTGATAATGAGACTGGGGAAACATGATTTATGTTTCATAGTGCAATATAATTGATTTGATTAATCACATTCTTTCTTGACTAATTAAATTACCACAACAGATTACAGAATATTTGGCCACAAACGTGCCCGGCAGCCATGCTGCTTGTTTTCGACTCTGAGTTAGATTACATGTTTCTTAAAAGCTGTGATCAATGAATTTTATGGCCAATAAATCATAGAAGATCCATTTCTAAAGCAGAGATTGTTGTTTAAACACCAAATGCAAGAATTTCTCCATACATTTGTCCCAGTCGTAAAACACATACCAGTGGAGTCAACTAGTTAACACATACAGTATGATGCAATATGTTTTCATGCAGATGGCCTCAATTGTGAAGTTCCACACATGCTCACGATAATACGTAATATACTGTCTATATTGCATCCATACGTTTCTATATTGCTCATCCTTGTGCTAGTGTTGCACATAAACATACAGTGTTTATAGAAGAGAAAAGATGGTAAATGGTGAACAGCACAGTGGTCTCTGCAGGAATGTATTTCACTACTGCTGACATTGTAAACACTGTCCTTTGGCCCAGATATAGATTAGTTGACCTGTCTTATCCAAGCTTATAGGCTTGCATGGTTTTATTCCTGTGGTTTTATCTCTCATTCCCTCACACTCAAACTGAGCAACACATGAGCCTGGAATTACAAATGTGTAGTTTGTAGGTTTTGGGGTATTTATGTTTTTATATTTAATAGATATTGGAAATGAATATTTTACATTTAACAGAGAATGAAAAGACTTTGAATAGTAATAAATGTGCAAAGCCAAGCAACTACTAACAAAATGCCAGATTCTTGTTTTAACATGTTACTCTAGAAATGACATCTTGTTTTAGCTGGCCTATGCAAAACACAAAAAATACAAAAAAGGTACACACACACTAGAATCAGAGCTCCCTTAAGAGAGGACTCCAGTGATTTAGTAGTAACATGAAGGCAGGGGACTTTAGGCCTTCTGACTTAAAATGATGAGTTGAATGAATAAACTGCTGAGAATTCACTCAACTAAACTCTTTCAATTAAGTTAAGAAACTAGCATATGAACAGACCTCACAGCATGCACCGTTTGAGAGTTAAAGCTCTTCAGATGCTTCTTTTCTAAAGTTTGAAGAACCCATTCATGTTGTAAACATGCTGTGTGTCTTTAATACATGCTAAATTAAGTTACGTCAGAGTCAGACAGACAAAACTGGACCCACAGAGCAGACCCGAGACAGTAGGATGAGGTGAGGCGGTTTATTCACAAGAATAAGTGAAGGCAGGCAGAAGTACAAAATCGCAAGGCAAAAACCGGGTCTCAAGAAACAAACTTGGTCAAATTCACGACGAACTAATCACAGGGAAACCGCCGGAAAGCTACACACTAGGACGCAGACAATCTGACAAAGACACACTGGGGAAACAGGCTTATATACACAGGAGGGGAGGAGATAATGAGACACAGGTGAAATCAATGGGGCAATCACACAGGGGAAGACAAGACACCTAAAATGAACACAAACAGGAAGTAAAGAAAACCAAAAGAATAAAACAGGAAATCAAAACAAACTACACAGTAAAGGGACTGACAAGTTATGGTTGTTTTTTTTTCCCATAACGATAAATACATCAGTGATTGTATGCCTCTGCCAACCAGTCAAGTTACAGGAAAAATGGTCACAATCTCCCATCTCCCCTTCTGTTCCTGAGTTATCACATTGAATAATGGCCAGAAAAGTGTTTTTGCAGAACATCCAGATTTCACAGTGAAGTTTGGATATAAAATATAATCACACATCATTTTATCCTATTAGACTTTTGTTTTGGCATAATTACCATATGAATTCTTGAGTTATGGCCAATAAAACATGTTTTGTTGGGTCATAGTGACCTTGACCTTGAATTGTGCCGGATGAAATGAAAATTGCCTCTAGGCAGCGGATGGACAGACAGACAGATGGACAACCCCGAAAACATACAGCCTCCGGCCACAGCTGTTGCCGGTGCAGAAGCATAAAAACAACGCTAATCATGATGAAGGTTAGTATCAGATTTAGTCCCTACCTCTGTACACTTATAATTTAACAAGGTCACTGGGAGCAGCCTTGCATATTGTCCATATACTGACTCAGTACAAAGTGGCTTTAACAACTGCAGCTGTAAGTAGTTAATGTCAAATAAGAAGAGTCTTTAAACTAAGAAATATACAAGGACAGCAAATCTGTCTGTATCAACTGGAACAACACAGTCAATTCACCCTAATATCTTTTAGTTTATCAAACTTGTTCTGTGACATTTAGTTAACTTACTTTTACATTTTCGAAACTCATAAAATTACTTTGAACTTTGTAAACTTAATTCAGTTAAATGGCATTTGCAAGGCTGAAGGGGAACTAAGTCGAACAACTTTTTTGAATTTACAGTCTAGAAATGACGTTTATAAACATTTATATTCTATTAATGAAACAAGGAAATGTTGTTAATTTACATATTTACCATCATTAAACATTTTTATGGATTTGTTTTGACTCTTACAGCACTTAGTTCTGTTACAACCTTTCACTGACATTAACTAAAGCACTTTTGTTGCCTAAACCTAACCACAGACAGGAGAGAGAATCCCAGCCTCTGATGTGACAGTTATATATTGTGTTATACACTGGCCATCCACCTCAACCACCTCCTGGTGACTCCGCTGCTGTCCATAAACATGATTACATTTCCACTGCAACATAATTGGGAAAACAGTTTAGCAGTATGCAAACGTATTTTCAAGGAGACAGTGTTGTCCTATAAATCATGAACCCTTTGTTAGATCCTTCCTAACTCGTAAAAACCCAAGTGTCAAACAGGCCTGGTTTGAAATGTGGGGGTTTTTGGGGTTTCCTTTTTTTTTTTGTCTCAACCCATGGAGACAACTGTGATGACATCACCATGACATCATCAGGGTCATTTTCTCAGACTTGTTAAAGCTCCTCCAGGATCATAGAAAATATTATGCAACAGTTTTTACAGGCTCATGAGTACAGACGTACAGATAGCTTACACTGGTCTTTCTCAGGCAAATACCCATGTGAAGGGAATGAGTGATATCGTGGGGTCCAAAGAGACCACTTTCCCCATTGTACATGCCTCGATTTAGATTTGAGAAACAAAACAAATGTGTGGCAAATCTTAAAAAAGAGACCGCAAATACCATACGTAGAATTTACAGTAAATCCACAACTCTGCCAGAGTAGTGACTGTTTTTTTCTCCCTGTATACCAGTATACAGCAACACAACACTATTTTCAGCAATCTCAGTGTCTTTTTAATGTCACGACTGAGCTAGGAACCCCAGAAGCAGAACACAGATTGCAAGACAAACAACGTTTATTTGGGAATAGGTGGTGTAAAGGGGTCAGGATGGTGCTGGTCCAGAGAGGGGTGCTGCGGCAAGTGAAGGAGTCCAGGGTGGCAGGTGGACTGGAGGGAATGGCAGGTGGGCTGGTGGGCTGGTGGGCTGGTGGGCTGGTGGGCTGGCTGGCGGGCTGGCTGGCTGGCAGGCAGGCAGGAACTAGACAAAGACAACAAGGTAATTAACGAACTGACTAGCAAGGCAAAGAGGAGCCGAAGTTCTCGCAAGACAAACCATGTACTGGAGTGACGATCCAGCAGGGAATGAAGGCAGGAACAGGGATTAAGTACATCCAGGGTGACGAGCTGATGGGAAACAGGTGAGCTTGATCGTAGAGGCACGGCAGGTGTGGAGTGGCAGACCCAGCAGGAGAAACAGAGAGCAAGGGGGAGGGGCAGGCAACACAGAGACAAACAAACAGACACTGACAGGCAGGTCAGGGAGCTGACCTCGTGACATTTAATGGTTGCTGGAAGTCATCTATATATTGACTTGGTATAGATGCTGTTGTGAAATGTCTTTTTGCCATGTTGAGACACTGTGCTGCTGAGAGTTGGTGACTAAGATGGCTGTAGCATAGAAAAGTGAAAATAAATTCTGTGCAAGCGGGTTGAGGAAAAAATAAAAAGACAGAAAGAAGGAAAAGGGGAAATACAAGGAGCGCGGGACTTGTGAAGTTTAGAGGTACAGCGGGACCTTATAAAGTGGGCGAAAGAGTGTGAAGAGCACATAAAAAGAGAGCGGGGGATAGGGAAGATTGGAAAAGAGAGCAAAGCCAAATAGAAGACAGATTGGACTGCACAAAGTGGAGAGCAGGGAGATGAGAAGAAAGGAAGGCGAGAGGACGCAGAAGAGAGCAGAGAGGAGAAAAAGAGTGAGAGAGACAGAGAGGGAAAGAGAAAGAAAAAGAGAGGGAGCAGAAAGAGGTCATGGAGTGGTTATGAAACCAACTCTGACCTAATCTGGTGTGTTTATGACTCTGTGTTTTCCTTTTTTTTCCCTAGGCACTGAGATGCAGGCTGGAATTAGACTGGGCGGTGGCTTAGGATGAGCTCAAAGAGAGGAGAGAGACAGAGAGATGGGAGCATATTGTACTGTCCTTTTTACTTGGAGATGCAGCTCTGTACATGTGTACATGTGTGGCAGGGGATGGAGGTGGGGAGATCAGGGTGGGTCATGAACAACTGCATTCAGATGCACCGAGCAGCACCTGAGCCTGAAGCAATGAAGTCCCGTAACCATTAACCAGTGAAATCAGTGCAAAAAATAGAAAGGTAGTCAGGTAAGTTTACATTATTTAAAAAAACAACAACAACAACTAAAGAATGTGTTGTCTGTGACAGCTGTTACTGCTGTGAAGAGTTTGGAGTATTTTGCTAAGAAAAAAAGACACAGCACATGAGCAGAAGTAGTAGAGACAGTAATCACTTGTGATTTCTAACGACATTCTTCTGGTAAATCTACCTCCTCCTTAAAGCTTTGAGGTTTACTACATTTTTTGACGATATGACAGGGGGTCCATCCAATCTAAACCACGGTGTTACAGTAAATTGGACTACATAATTTTTGTTGAATTTTTCCTTTATCTGAATTGGAAGTCTTAGGCCATGTTCAGGCAGACAACAGCTGTGTGTGACTAAATGCAGTCGCCTCATGGGACCAGTTGGTTAACACAGTGGGAGGTGCCAGGACTGAGGGTTCTGGCAAAAAAACACAGTTGAACCGACGTTCAATCGGCTCAGAAAGACTCCAAACCTAGTACGCCTACACTGTGTAGCTATAAAGTCCCTCATTTCTTCTTCTGTGGTCCCATCCCACTATGAATTACTGTTGCCCCCTTCTTGTCTTTTCCTCTCCCCTTTGTACAATCCTCCTTTGAGAGAGGTGGATAACCTTAATTTAATTTTTTTTTTTTTTTTTTTTTTTTAAATCCATTCATTGTCGCAATCCAAACAATATAAAATTGTTATTGTTTTTTAATAGTTACGTGCTGCTAGCTTAAAGTTGTGGCAAATTAAGCTAGCTCCCATTTTGTTAATTGGTTTATTTCATTGGTGTAGGATCTTGGGCAGGCACAGAGGTTATGGTCTATTCGTTGTCAGAATAAATGGAGCAAAAACCCACCCATTACATTTGTATCTGTATCTGATTTGTGACTTTATATAAGTATAATTAAAACTGACTCGACGTAACTTCTCATACTTAAGTCCTTTTCTCTCTCCCACTCTCCTGCCATTGCTCTAACCCTCTTTCTTTGTGTATAGCTCTTGTCTAATACTCCCTCCATGCTTTACACTGAATTATAGATTTGACATCACATTCCAGCTGACCTGCTGCCACCCCACTTGGGTAGTGAGAAGTGCTGCTTTTCTGCCGGATCGTCATTGAATACAGATTGTACAAGAGAGTCAGTGATCTTCTTCTCCTCGTAACTAAACCACAGACATAGTGACACTAATACTCATTTACTATGCTAATCTTTGAATCCAACCTAAACCTGTGTGAGTATGAACAACTCTAGCTACTAGGATGTTATGGAAAAATATGCTAATCTGTTATGTTATCAAGATCTACGGAGTTTGTCCACTGACAGTCTAATAACAGCCTGTGAAATCTACTATGAATCTATCCCATTACAGAGACAGCGTGCAGATTTTTTTGCAATTACTGGGGGCGCCATATACGTACGCTGATTTTGTGTGCTCGGTATGTGCGCACAGTACAGTACAGTACAGTATGTGGAGAACAGACTCAAGTGATACGAAGCAGGCTGCAGAGATCAGCAGAGACTGAATGAAACTGGGTATGTTTCAGAGTTTGATCACACCAGTTTTTCAAACAAATTTCTACAAAATTTCAGACCACAGTCAATGGAATCACCAACATTAGGGGACTATGAGAATTTGCTGAGAATTTATGCAGTTGTGTGTTCCTCCACAAACTCCCATGTTTTCTTTAAAAAAACAAATTCTATATTAAGATTTCACTACCACCTGCTGACACCTGAAGGCTGCATATCAGATCAGTTTATAGTAGTCGTGAGCAATATGTGGAATATACTTGATGTATTTCAGTTTGTTCTACGAGGGATGTGGGAAATTACTATATTGCAAAAACTGGGTACAAATTTTCACGTAACATTTTTAAGCCGAAGGAATGAGACTTGAACAAAAAGAAAAACACTCACATACAAATGTTACACCCTCACCTGCCTATCCAGACCACACTTGGGTGTGTGTGACGTATACAGGTGAGATGTGTGTTTTTGTATCTGGTAGGAATGGGGAAAGAGGCTGGCGAGAGCAAAAGAGGTGAGACGCCAAAGAGAGTTCATATGTTTTGAGTTCAGAAGTGGTAATAGAAGATGGAGCACCGGATCCATCATTTTGCAGTTGTTTGGATATCGCATGGAGGATGGTAAACAAACAAAGGGTTACTTGCAAAATAAAAACCATTGCCACAAATGGTAGTGGTACCACAAATTTGTCTCACCATTTGAAATGTTACACATTACAAAACAAAGAATACTTGAAACTCTGAATGCCTACATCTACAAAATATAATGCCAAAGCAACTGAGAGAACTGGCAACAATTTTGATAATGGATTACATGATTTAGCAAGCTCTGTGAGGCTGAACTTCGGCACAGCAGTTTCCTTCTTAACATGCTCACAATGACAATACTAAGATTCTGATGTTTAGTAGGTATAATGTTTGCCATGTTTACTACCATATCTTAGTTTAAAGTATTTTTCCATTGCTTGCACACTATTACCAGGTAAAAATTCTAAACCACAAGGCCATTTACCAAAAAACTCACCCATTTTCCCAAAGTATAAACATTATTCCCTTGTTTTGACAGATGATTCCAATTTGTTGAACTCTACACACAAATCCCTTCATATATCACTACCTACACCAGGTGTTCATTTAGAAAGCACTACCAGTCAATATTGTTCACTCAAGTCAGCACAGCTTGAACCCAACTGTCACACAATTGTCCAGGTGGAAACTGAGTCAAAAATTTTCACACACCAATGACAACCTTCAAGAAATAGATAAAAGGGCCTTGGGTCAGTTCAATTACTGTAGTTTTGGAACAATGGATCAAAAAAGACTTTGCAGAAGAGGACGAGGAAACTGGAGAGGAGGAGGAGAAGGAAGGAAAAGGCCCAGGAGACAAGTGATATCAGATGAAATTTGTGCCACTCTTGTTGACCATGTCCTGGTGGAAGGTATACCACCCAAACCCTAACATCTGCATTCACGTCCTCCAGGCCATGGAAGAGGTCTGTTCAGACATTTCAGTTGAGACATCATTTCTTCATTTATACTTCACAGTATATTGAGGAATAATAATGTACAAACATAAACATTTGTTGTTGTGTTCATCATGTAAAGAGGTTTTTGTGGGGCACCATAAGCAACATTACTCATTGCTGGTTTTTCCAGTAGTGTTTTGAATTGATCTCACCAATGTGAACAACTATGTTGTAGTGTATAGGTTTTTGAGGGCGTTTGTGTTCTGTCTGAAGGCAAAGTTGGAAGTTTCTGTAATCAAGTGCGCAGTTTTAGTGTTTGAGTTTAGAGTTTTGGGAAATGGAGGCATAATCTCAAGATTCGGGATTCGGGGGGAATCCATCAATCCGTACAGCGTCATGAATCTTTTAGCTTCCTCCCACAGTCTAAAGACAAGCAGGTTAGGTTAACTGGTGACTCTAAGTTGCCCATAGGTGTGAATGTGAGTGTGAATGGTTGTTTGTCTCCATATGTCAGCCCTGTGATAGACTGGCGACCTGGCAGTTTTTTCCAGCATGTACCCTGCTTCTTGCCCAATTTCAGATGGGACTGGCTCCAGCCTCCCATGACCCTCAGAGGATAAGAGGCATAGATAATGGATGGATGAGGGCTTTAGATCAAAAAGTAAATATTGTGTATCACGATATAGCCTAAAAAATATCTCAATATTGCTTATAAGCCATATTTCCCAGCCATAACCTAAAGCTCATCTTCACAACCAACACTGACAGCAGGTTTCCAAACAGTTTGAACCTAACTAAAAGTTGCTTATTTATAATCAGAAAATAAATCCCATTTTTTGTGTTGTACTCAACTTTGAGAACCGAAGTTGATCACGACCTGGTGAGTCTCTGCTGACTGACTGGAGCTTTGTACTGCTCAATTCAAACAATCTGTCAGTTTTTACAGGGTGAATACCCAATAGAATTAATTTGTTTGAGTGTTTCCACCCAAACTGTGTTCAGATCTTTTGGACGACATAAAGCAGTTACATCTTTGGAAAATCACTCTGGCAAATGACAAATGACGTCTAGTCACAGTTGGCCCAGTCACAGGTGATGGACCAGCTCCAGGAAGTGTTCTTGATAACATCACACACTGCAGCACTGACTGCCTTGTTTTTTAGAGCTTAAGACTTACCACAACTTTTAAAATAATGTAGGATAACTCTAACACTTGTAACTAAAATGTCAAAAACCAACAGTAAAATAAGTCAATTATTTTCAATGTAACGAAGTTTAATTAGGCTGTATAATTGAGCAGCACAAATGCCACTGAAACACACTAAGCATTTTTACAGTGACTGCAAAGTCATCATAGCATCATGTTAAGTGGGTTATCGTAACAGTGACATATTTTGAAGAGGCACCAAATGTTCTCTGTTCATGTGTCATCACAACCTCTCATCACATCGTGATTATATCAGCAGAGGGATCATGCCAAGCTGGTGTAATATAAACCCTGCGTTGTGCCTTGTTCAGGAGCTGCAATTCATTAATGAACTTGATCGTAGGAGTGTGTGTGTGTGTGTGTGTGTGTGTGTTTGTGTGACAGAAAGAAAGAGAGAGTTTTTGCATGTCCATCATAAATTTGACTTGATAGAGGGAAATGTATGTGTTTCTGCATGAAAGTGTGTGTGTGTGTGTGGTGTGTGTGTGTGTGTGTGTAGCAGTTTCTGGGAAAAAGCAGAGAGGCTCACCAAGTCTGCAGACTGTCTGGGAGAAGCATAAACAGGGGTGTTTTAACGCTTTCGTCTGTCCTTGTCTGCCTGCATCTGACTGCAAAACACCACTGCTCACAGGCGTGTGTGTCTGCTTCACTTCCTAATGAACAAAGCCAAAAACAGACAGCCAAACACTTCTCCAGCTGCATTTCTTCAATACAACACACCAACATATTGTACTTGAAGCTTGTACCCTGGTGGGAAAAATTCTGATTTAAAATTTTTCATTTTTCATCATGATATTAACCTTCCCAAGACTAACATACAACCAGCTACCTTTCCAGGTTTGATTAAAATCTTTATCATGTTTATGTGATGTGCATAAACTTCTCAGTAGACTGGTTTGAATTCATGTGCATCGTCTGCTGTTTACTGCAGGGAAAAGGCCAACTAACTACCCTCAGGTTTTCTGTCTTCTCCCTTACAGGGCCTCTTCAACCCCCACCCCCTGTTCTTACACACAAACACACCAAATCTCTTTCTCTCTTCCTCTCTCCCGTACACACACAGATGTGCACACACATACACACACACAACACACACACACACACACACACACATTGCAGTGCACACACAGTTTGTACGACACACAAAGACACATGAGAACACATAGAATTGCTCACACACAGACACACACGCACATTCCTACCCGCTCGGCTGAGACGGTATGTGAACAAACCACAGGCAGGGAGAGGTAGAGAAGGCCAGGCCTCCACTCTTACTGATTACTGCAGGAGAAGAGAGGAGAGAGGAGGCTGCTGTGAGCTTCTCTCACAATGACCTGCACACACATACACACATATGCTTGCACACACAAACACACACACACAAAGAGAAACAATAAATCTCTCTGCTGCCTGCTACGCTACTGTACATACAACTGCAAACACCAGAACACACACGTTACCACACATTAAAAAAAAAAAAATGAGATGCACATTCTCAGAGATATGATCAGCAAATCTGTTGACACACCCAGACACCATTTCACACCACACACGCAAGGACACACACACACATACTCACCTTTTGGTCTTAAAACACACAGTGCGACATACATTAATGCTTTTACAGCTCCCACTCTTGGACAAACATTTACACTTGCTCCCCTTCTTCCACAACTCTCCACTCTCTCTCCACTCTCTTAACTCCTGTTCTAACACCCCCTGTTTATGGAGCCACACTCACACACACTCCCACGAGTAACACTCAGACCCTGCATATACTTTACAAACCATATTACACACATAGCCATGTCGCACACCCAGCTCTGGTTGTGCTGTATGTTGCCATGCCAGCAAATACTGATTACACAAAATTTAACCTCTTTTACACAAACCTCATTTCTTTTCTTTATGTGTGATGCAAAAAAATCACAAAACTATTTATTTCCTGATGTATTTGTTTATTTTTAGATGAAGATAAAAACTCTTGAGAAAACAGAGATTGTTTCCATTTTCTTAACTGGTTATATAGAGTGAAAAATGACACTCTTAAGGGTAGTATGGCAGCTGACAGGTTAGAAATCAGAAACCAAAAAATGTTGCCCATGTACATTACCCCCATACATTTAGCTTGTTAAATTTCATTTATTATTTTGATTCTATTATTATAATATCATTTTGAATGTATGTAACTAAAGAAAATAATAATGAAAGTACCCCCTCATAATTTCTGTTTCAATAGACTCTAACTCACTTGCTTCTGATTTGAATACCTGTATTCCCTTCACTGTTATGATGTTAGCATGCAACATGTATAATGTTTGCCATCTTAGTTTAGCATATTGCTAGTAAATTAGCATTAGCGCTTGTTAGAGCATGATGTCACAAGAATGCTGTTTCCAGATCCAATTTCCTGTTTTCAAGATGTCACAGTACTGTGACCAGTGATGTTTGAATAGATCTGATTTTACAAAACCTATTCAGTTGTCATTTTACCACTTTCCTTGTAACGAGAAAGAGGAAATGGCTGCAGTTGATAAGTTACAATTCTTAAATGCATGAGGAAAAACATAAGGCTAATGTTAGCTAGCTAACCTAGTTAACATTAGCACCTGCTGGTAAAAACGGGTACCCCTGATATAAGCTATATGTTTTATATGGTGTCTCTTGCTATGAGTACACATCACTGTATTTCAGTTGTCAGTCATTTTCTGTGAAAATAAAATGCTTTTTTTTTTCTTCATTGGTTTAAAAAATGTGACCTACCAACTGCAGCCATTTCTTCTTCTCCTGCGGGTAGATTTCTGAATAGCTTTTTTGGACTCAGATCTACTCAAACAACATGGGACACAGCACTGTAGCATAGTGAAAACAAGCGAGCTTTGGCAAGTAGTATTTTAGTATTTTCATCAGCTGTGACGTCAGACTGAATAAGCAGATAAACATAAAGTAAAGCTGAGGATGAAATGGAGTCCATTTGTTTTGCTAATATTTGGTCATGAACAAATTAAAATTTTGACCTGATGGTAGCATTGGAGGAAAAGTCAGGGGTGCAAAAGATTCATCTTGAGATCATGAATGTCCCTGAAATTTTGTGGCAATCCATCCAGTGAGATCTTTCAGGGAGTGAACTGACACTGCCATCCCTGGAGTCGTGCTGCTACTACGGCAAAAAATTGACGTTACCTTTGCACACAAACACATAAAGTTCTGCTCAGCATTTGATGAATTATGTGTGTGGTGATTTAATGCATTGCATATATCAGGTTGTGTCAAAACATTGGCTCAGTGGTGACTCAATGGTTTCTGTTCAATGTTCTTGCAAAATAACAGGTGCCAAAATGCACACAAGCACACACACACACACACACACACACACACGCAATGTACTTCTAGACTTGTAAGAACCCTGCTGTTATTAAGCATGTTTTAACCTTCAAAAGGCTATTTAAAGATGTAGTGAAACAGCAAAAACGTCTTACTTTCTTACAAGAGTTTCACACTATCACATATATCTCCTTTTGCTGGCCAAGTTCTTTGATCTAAAATGGATGGCAAAATGTCCTCTCAAGCAAACATTTGTCCCAATAAAACATCTGCTCCAGATGGGTTCTACCCCATCCACCCAAATACAGAGCTCCCTCTTTGGGGGCTTTCTTGGGTTTTCATGTGTACGCTGGCACTCCTTTGTAGCTGTATGAGCAATGTGCCTAAATCAAAACCAGGTCCCAGTTCCTATAGGAATATACAATTTATTCGGTCTTTTGTCTAAATCTTCTTTTATCTAATTTCCCATTCAGTCTGTTGATGAAAAAAAAACTTATTTCATGTTAAAATAACATTTTTAACTCAAGACATGACTCTACCTTTCTACAGTCATGAATACAGATTGGGGTTTGCAGGGATGAGGAAAATCTATAGGAGTCAGTTTTTTGTGCACTAGAAGAAGATTGACAGAGGAAAACTGCTAAATTAAAGACTTAAATGTCCAGTGTTGTCTGCAGCTCTGTGTGTTGTGTTGATGGTTGGAGCTTGGCATCATTCAGGGTAATGTGGCTCTGAAAAAAAAAAAAACTATCTCTGCTCATTGATTTCATATTGCTCATGCATGCCACCATTTGCATGTATATTGCAGACATAGAAATGCATCTGGTTGAGAGGTTTCTGTACTCCCAAACCGCCATCTTTCTCCTTTTCTTTTCCTTTTCTCTCCTTTTCATTCGGCTCTACTTCACCTCACCCCAGCCATCTCAAAATCTTTGCAAATTCTCTCCACCTCCATTTTGCATGATATCTTTTTTCCCCTTTTGTCTGAAATATATTAATGCACTCCTCTCTTCTTCTCCTTCTCTGTCTTTATTTTTCTTTCTTGCTTGCTTAATTTCTCTTTCTTTTTCTCCTCTAATGCTTTTATCGTGAGCCCCTGTTCTTTTTTTTTTTTTTTTTAGCAGTCCAGAAAGCGTGACATTTATGTGAACTGCTCTTGGTGTTTCTCCTCTCTATTGTCTATCAGTGGAGCTGCAGACCCCTCAGCACAGTCACTCCACCCAGGGTCAGCTCATGCCCTCTGTCGCCATTCATAATTCTCATATCAGCCAGCAATGAAACTTCATATCTTCATATCTTCACATCAACGATCCCTGCCTTTTAATAATACGGGAAATTGCTGGTCTAGGTAGCTGCTTGCAATGAATATTCTGGATCTACATCAGCTGGACTCATTAAATCAGAAGAAATAAAAGAGGAGAGGAAAATATCTTGTTTTATGAAAATATTAAATCTGTCATTTACAAATTACAGTGATGTTAGTTTCTTCAGGTGCAGCTAAAATGGCTCCATGTGATTCGTTTCGTTGCCACACGTTCACCCAAACACACACAAACATGCACTCTAACATGTGTGACATGGCGATGATGAGTGTATTAGAGCCTTTAATGACCACAGAACATTTCTCCTCCCACTGCTAAGTCTTCTCATGAGAGCAACCTGGAAACTGAACCTGTGTGTGTGTCTGTGTGTGTGTGTGTGTGTGTGTGTAAGCGCGTGTGTTCTGGGCACATGCGCACATGCTCGCATTAACAGACGCAGCTCTTGACTGATCTGTTTAAAGACACACCAGCCACTCTGATTACCGTCTCCATAGCCAGCCATAAATAATGAGATTTAACTCAATTAGGATCCTCTTGAGGTGTAAAACAAGTGGAGAGGCTGCAGTTAGCCTCCAGTAATCCACACAGCTCCTGCTCTGCCCACTAGTGGATTACAACCCCCAGGTCACTGTTTATCCTTTACGTAAACTAGCTGCTGTGTGCAGCGCTCAGCCTGCAGAGCAGGGCCGAACAGAGCAGACACCTCCCAGCCCGATAGGATCTGATCTCTCAGCTACTTGACGAACAACAGGACACTCTGGCTTCCACCTTCCCCCAGCAGCAGTACCATCGCTGCCAACCCTCCATCCATCTTCCAGCTCTTACTCTGGATCTCTATCTCCACTGCTCAGACATGGGGGGGACTGGAAGGGCAATTCAATCTCAAGTCATATCTGCTGAGAAATGGTGTAACTGATGCCACCGTATACACTGGGTGGTGGTGGACCACAGGCCACATGCATATAACACCACACAGGAAGTCCCACACATGGAAGACGTCTTTTAAAATCCAAACCTGCTGTAAAAAAAAATGACGTACAAGCACACTTTTTTAAAGACTTCTTATAATCTGAGATACATCAGTTTGACATAAGCACTCGCCTTTTGGAAAGAAGCCTGAAAATGACTGTTACTGTTCTTGAACCCTTTAGATTACAAGACACTGGAGTTTACCTTCACAGGCATAAACTTGTTCAAATGTGTTTTTCAATTCTGTTTTTGCATGCAAATTAAGGAAAATAGGCATTTGTTGTTGCAGTGTTTCTAGAGAACTGAGATGCTTTGTGCTTCCAAGCAATGTATAGTTCATCAAGGTTTGGTAGGGGATTCAAACTGGATGCCATCCCAAATATGGTAACAAACTACCCCTGGCCCACATAGAGCTGCTGCTTGTTGAGGTTTTAATGTACATTTTGATATACTTTGATATAAATGTGCCAGCTCCGACTAGTTTCATCTGTCCATGGTAACCTGTCCTACTTTCTGCAGATCAGTGTAGACTCTCTGTGAAGTCAAAAATCAATCGTCAGGGCTAAATCAAGGCTATAATCAGCCTGTGTAGTTCAAGTGGCCATGTTTGGTGCCAAGTTGAAATCAGCATTGTTTTGTTCTTTGGCAAAAGATGAACACATTTCACAAGTCAACTAAGTGCACAAGGGATAAGCAGTATTACTCTATGTGCAGTACAGAAAATCCATGTATTCAGGCGAGGAAGGTAATGCAATAAACAAGAGTATCAGATGACTTGTGAGAATGCCACAGTGATGACCGAACTGCAAAGACTGTAGAAGCAGAATCTTCATGCAATTATACAAATCACTTGTCAGTCAGGGCGGTTGTGTGAATCTCACTCTTTTCTGAGTTATTGACAGCTACAAGGCTTTGCGGGTAAAAACGTCTGAAAACTTCTCAACCTATATGTGACAGAAAGTATAGTTTTGTAGGGGGAGACTGGAATGTTTCCGAGAGAGGTGTGGTCTGTCTATCTGTCTGTCTGTCTGTCTCTAGGTCTGTTGGTCTTTTGGGCTTCCATTTTATGGCGTGTTGGTGAGGCTGACACAGATACGGTTTCACTCCCCTTGGCAGAGCCAGGCCCCGCTGCTGACAGCAGGTTTTATTTGATGTGGACGTCCCGTGTTGGGTTTCAGCGCTGGTTTCAACATATGATCTCCATTATGACCAGAGGAGGAACGCATGCTGGTGGATGACTGGTGACTCTGGGCAGACAGGGGGGAGAGAGAGAGGGAGGTGGGGGCGGATGGAAGAAGAGATGGAAGGAAGCCAACAGATGGAGAGTGGTGTGGAGGGACGGAGAAATGTAGAGGTAGAGAGATAAATGGATCAGGTGGAGGAGACAAGAAGAAAAGATGAAGAAAGAACAAAGGAAATAAATGAAATAAGATGTGACATGTTAAGGTATACGCAAATAAAGTGAATGAGGTTTGGTGATACTGTAATACAAGCCAGTTTAATAGCAGCCAGGCCTTGACTTCTTTAACCTGTTTCATGCAACAGTCAACCTTTATTATACGTAAATAGTCCCTTTCAACAAAGACAAACACAGTTCTGCAGATTTTTTATTTATTTATGTATTTTCATGATGCATTGTCTATGGTTCAGGTTAATTTCTGGGTCTCGTATTTACCAGACAAGAGATGTTGATTCCATAAATATGCAGATTAGAAGTTTACATCTTCCCACATGGACATCATATACCAGTTGTTCATATATTATTTAAAAGGCAGAGCTATTAGCGTTACTATTGTTTTCTATATGTCACACATGTCTTTGAAAAACAACTTAAAACAGCTTATATTCAGCTTATTTAACTCACCAATTCATTTTATTAGGTTTTTTTGACAATTTAATAAAGTCATTTAGCAACATTAGTATCCACTCCAGTAACAGTTACATATATGAGCAGTTAACTGTAATGGTAATAAAGGTGTATTTTCAATAGAACAATACAATTTTAAAAATCTGAGATTACAAATGAAGCTTCACTCAAGTTATCAGTACTCAGTTCTTCCCTCTGCACAGGAATCAGCAGCACAGAGTCTTCACATTTTATAAAACTGAATCTTTAACAAATGCGAGGCCTATTCGTAATTGAAATCTCAACGCACTGCAAGTTTCACAGTAAACTTTATGAACCACATTCAGCATTAGTTCCACAGTACCCAAAACGGGGACATTCCTTTGCATACAGAAATGAAATGAAAACAGCTACATAACCCTGGATGCATATTGCTAATCTGATACAGCACGTGCTATGGTTCATGAAGCTTAATTATATGTTGGCATAATTCTTGGATGTTACCTAACTAAATGCCTCTGAGTGCAGCCCTTTAAAAGCTAGAATATGTTCAACTAATAGATTCAAGGTGTTAGATGGCATTTGTTTAAAGTGTGAAGAATTAATTACACAGAAAGTCTTACACAGCACCTGCTGTGAAAGGTCAAAAAGATAAGTGACTCAACTATGGCAAACAGAGGTTTTGTTCAACAAATTTATTAATTCTGTGTGAGGATGTCTAATAAGTCAGAGAGCAGAAAAAATACTTTAGAAATGCACAAAGACTGTATCCAAACTGTAACACACTCCTCCCATACATCAAATTATTGTTAAACTCCAACTAAGTGGAGTGATAATTGACACAAATGGAGCCTGCATTACAGTAATATAAGCAAAACAGTATTATCATCAGTAACACTGACAATCAGTTTTGACAATTAGGAAATTGAAGATTCTGCCTGACCTTCAGGGGCCTAAAATTGCATTGAAGTATTGAAAAAATAATAATAATAATAATTTTGCATCATTATGTGTGCATTTACATCACGTCACTTTGAAAACAGGCTGGTCTTATTATCACAACCACATAGGACTGCCTTGCAAATGTAATTCTTCAATAATGGGAGTAAGTTGCTTATGGTACATAGCCTCCCAATCTTCCCTTGTGTTGATAATAACTTGGACTAAACTCTAGCACCAATGTGTTTAATAATTTGATGGAGGAGGAGGGAAGGGGGGGGATCATATTTATTGGATTTAACTGTTTTGGGGGCTCTCTCTCCGTCAAATTGAGCCTGCACATCATTCTATAATTCCTTCTTATCGGCCAGAGGCTTTAGTTATTTACTTTAAAATGGACTAATTTCTTATTCCAGCGGAGGGGGGACCGGCCGCTGACTTGAACAGCTGCTTCATGACCCAAAAAACTGTCAGTCTTTCCCTGGAATAAATTGTGGAATGTTCCATTTCGCGGCGCGGGGGTGGTGCAGCCCGGGAGATACCACGAATTGTGTGTGATGTACGTGTTGTTTTTCTGTTTTTCCGAATTAAACACACTCATAAAGTACTGTTTCGGTATGGTTACCTTTACTTGTGTGAGACTCGGTGAGGATTCGACCCGGACTGGACACGCCGCTCGCTGCCGTTCACCCCCGCCCCTGAGAGCAGAGATTCGTGTAGGCTCATAGTAGAATCAATTCACAGAGAGGGCAGCTTGAAACCGGCTGCTCATGCCTGTGCGCTTAGTTTGGAGAGAGTGGCGTGTTGGGCAGCTTGGAGTTTAATAGTCCGGGTAGCATCCGTGCTGTATGTACATGTCTGTCTCCCCATGTGTACGTGCATGGCTGGTACGGCTGTAAAAGACCGACAGACAGAAAAAGGAAGAATAGAGAGAGGGAGGGAAGAAAGAATGTGCTCGGAATTTTGATTTGACATGTTATTAAAGCTCTGATTGAATCTTTGTTTTAGGCGCAGCGGAGGTTTATGACAGATGTCGTGGTGAAATAAAAGTTAGTGCTCCAACCAAGTCCCGCTCTGGTGGATGTCTAGATGTTTCCCTCTGTCTCTCTCCATGTGTGTGAAACAAAGCGACTGACGGAGAGATAGAAAGAGAGAGATGGAGAGAGTAGGCTATGTGTATGTGTATGTGTGTGTGTGTGTGTGTGAGAGAGAGAGAGAGAAATTTCCCTCCCCTAAAACAAAAAAAAAAAAAAAACTTTTCACCATGTCAAAGCAGATCTGACACAGAATCACATTTATTTTGACACTTGTCACGCAGAGTTGGCGTGACTCAGACGGCTGCAAAGTTGACAGGTTTCACGCTCAGCTACCTCTGTTATTTGTCCACGTGCACAAAGAAACACGAATAAAAAAAAAAACAGTTCATCCATAAGAATTCAAGATTGCAAAAGAAAAAAAAATCAAGATTTGATTCAAGATTAGGGAAATAGATAACCACCCAAATTCAGATAGTTTAAAACATAATTTTAAAGGCATGGCCACAATATTTCAGTTTGGTGGGAAAATAAATGTATCTCTAACTCTGCTGCATCTATAATATTAACATTTTTAAAGGCAAATTTCCATGAAGACCCATTTCTCCTGTCTCTCGTATGGCTCTTAGCTAACTTCTCATCTCCAGGTCACTTTTCTTTCTCATGGTATACAGAGCAATAATATTTTACATTTTCAGAGAGTTCAATATTTGAGATACGTTATTCACAAATATGCACCACAATGGACGGTTTAATCAACCTCCCTCATGAACTCTCCTTCTCCTTCCCTTAACTGTCTTTCACTCCTCTCTCATTATTCTGTTCATTTCCACAGTCACATACACACAGAGAGAGAGAGAGAGACACACATGATGCCTGTGTGTGTATCCGCCTGTTTATGTGTAGGTGTGTGTGTGTGTGTCAGTGGTGGTGGCTTGTTTAATGCACTGCAGGTTGGCTCCTGCAGCAGGTCTGGCCAGATAAGAGCAGCACACAGCTTTCTGCTGGGAGAAAGAGAGAGAGAGAGAGAGAGAGAGGAACATTGCCTCTTCACTCACATAAACCATTAAATTGTAATAATGGGGCCACTGGCGCTCAAACCTGGATCCATAGCGCCCCCTGTGGGTGATTAGCTGAGTGACAGCCAAAGTGATGGGGGTCCTTGTTCCTGGATGTTCTGTGTTTGTGCTCCCCACAGCTGGATGAGGCACTCCTGACAGTTATGTGGGGTTTAATAAGCCAAAAGATGCAACAACCATTTTCCTTTGTGATGAAGCATACAACAATGAGGGTTAGCAAGGCAGAAAGAAAGGAAAAAGAAGTGAAGACATAGAGGAACTTCGAGCCACCATCATGTGCTCAGTGTTGCCTCTGGGAATGTGGGGTTTTTTAACCACCACACGCGCCAGGTTATTATTGCCTGATTCAGATTTTTCCGACACTTCATATTTAAATTAGCCCTTTCCTCGCAAACAAAAGATAAGTTATCAGCTAAATAAAGGGATTATTGCTCTACAGAGTTGTAGTCCTGGAAGTGTGGAGGAGGATTTCAAACAGCATTAAGATCATGGTAAAGGTGAGGTGTGTTTTTTCAGGAGAAATCTGGACTCATGACCTCAGTGACTCACGACTCTTGAGTGTGTAAACGATTCTTCTCAGGTTTTTGGTGCAGGAAAGTTGGATTCAAACTCAGAATTACTGAATGGTTGTCCACACACTGTGTTCAAAGTGGGGACAGTGGCTCTCATCAGGTCATAAATGTCAGCTTGTGTAAGGTTGTGTGTTGTCTGAGCCCTGCGGCTTCAGGGACCATAAAATCTCAGTTTATCTTTCCCTGTGTCAACAGAGAAGGGCTGATTGTTGGAGACAGAGAGAGAGTGAGACAACAAGGCCCATTTGCATTAAATGAGTCAACGTGTCAGTGTGAAAAGTACAATCTGTTCCTTCTCCTTTTTATTCTCTTTTTTTTCCTCCTCCACCACATCTGCACAGAAATATGGGATCTGCTTTTATCCAGATGAGGATGACACACACACACACACACACACACACACACACACACACCACACGAGACCCCCTACCTCTCTCTCTCTCTTTCTCTCTCTCTTTCTCCAGTTTGTTATCAATGGGATCCCAGCTGCTGCCAGACTCATTCACTGCACACAGAGCGAAGGCCGGCCCGGTCAAGTTACTGAAGTGGCACTACAGCGGGCAATTTTTCTCTCTTTACCTAAAGTGCCTGAATGTATGGCAGACAAGTCAGAGCTCTGATCCAGCCTGCACCTCCTGTGAATAGGAAGTCAAAGGTACAAATTTGCACCTTCTACCCACACAACAGCTTGAGGATTTGGATTTGAATGTTATCTGTATTATCTGCCATCACCTGTCAACACACGCGGCAGTGTTAATGGAGAGTATCTGTGCTGCCTTCACAGACCTATGTACTGTATGGCAAGTTGCAGCACCATTCTCTCCACACCGCACTTTTTTTTAAAACAAATTATCACAGGATAATGTAACATAACCCCCTCTCGTAGCAAAGCTTCCTCCCTTTGATTACGTGTCACAGCTGACAAGAAGGAGGCATGTTTTGATATTTCCTTCTGTCTGTCTGTCTCTCACACAGTCAACCAGCATGTTATGCTAATTGGACACATGCACTGGAAGTTCCGTTGTGTTGCCCCTGTTTTGTGGTGTTTGATTATGAATTGAATCTGTTTTTGATGCCACAGAAGAAGCCAAAGCAAATTTCCATCTGTGTCTGTGTGTCATTCAAAAATCACACACCAGTATTCACTGTCAAGAATCAAATGATACAGATAATGTGTAACCTATGCCTCAAATGTTAACTCGTGAATGGCATGTTGAAATATACGCCTATAAGCAGTTTGGGATGCAGCCAACTCCCTGAACTTCATTTCATGTTTTTGTCTCCTGCAGGTGAAATCAGGTAGGTGCTTCATTTACTGTATTCCCCCAGCAGCGACCTTCACCTGATGTTACACCTCTCATCTGTCATGTTTTATTTATTTATTTATTTGGTTGTTTTTCATTCCTTTGCAGATTAACTCTGCTTAATTTACTGTGCTGAGTAAATGTCCCCCATTCTTTTTTTTCTCAACGATACTGTCCACCTCAGCTTTTTCAGTAGGTAGTCTGTAATGGCCCAGTTCTCTCTTCAGCTGCGCAGGTGTCATCTTTGGCCAAGAAAATTTTCATCTCAGTCACCTTAAGGGATAAAATGGAATTAAAACTTTCATTCTCTCTGATACATAACCATTAAATAAGCTCAGGTGAACTCAAAACAAGGCTCAGCAGAGGTAGTGTGTAATATATTTCTTACTGGACCTCTTAAACTCTGCTGCCACCTAGTGGATTGAAATACTTATTACATAATATAGATGTCATTGTAGGAACTTAACAGGGAAAGAAATTAAATATTTTTTAATTGCTGGTGCTAAATGTAGTTTTGTTGGTAAGTGTTTTTTGCAAATAAACTGAGACCATTATATGGCCAACTGTGTGTAGATTTCTAAATTCTACAATTTTGACAGCATCTCCAGTGCATACACAGCTTCCACAAAGAACAGTCTAGCCTCAGTTTGGGGTTGAAGATCTTAACTGACCTCCACAGAGCCCTGAACTCAACCCCATCAAATACCACTGGGATGAACTGGAAAGCAGACTGGGAGTCAGAATTTATAACATCAGTGCTTGAACTAACAAATGTTCTTGTGGCAGAGTGAGAGCAAATCCCTGGAGTCAGATCCCTCATTCTTTCAGTCGGCTTCCCTACAGGAGCAGAGGCTGTTACAGTGGCACACAAATGCCCATAGTTTTGTAAGGTAAATGTGTGTAACATTCACATATGGGAGAAAAGATCAGTCAGGCTCCATACTGTTATTACACTCAACGCTATTCTTTTGCTTTTTTCTTTATTCTTCTGCTTTATTTTTATTCACAGAAGAAACAAAATTGCAAAATCTCACACACAAACATACACACTCTGGCTACAGTGTATAATGTGAGGCATCTATTCTAAGTCTTCTAAAAAAACACACACGTACACACTTATGTTTCTTATTTATTTACAATGAAAACACTTTATTCATCATGTCTTGAGTATCATTTAAATGAAAATAAACAGACCAGTAAAAAGGAAACAATACAGTTTGAAATTCATATCATACTCCTAGAGATATACCTTCAATTTGAACCAGCACAGATATTGATTGAATGGCTTTTTAATTGATTGAGTCCTTCCTTTAAATCACAAGGACACTGTCATTCATCATTACACATTCTATTCAGTGATTACAGTAAATATGAACACAAAAAATCACAAGTCTATAGTAGAGTTGTGCCGTACTGGCATGGCGGGCGGTTAAGATAAACTATCAAAGCGTCACTGGCATGCACGGTTTTATTGTCTACGTAGCCTGGATTAAAAGAGAGCGTTACAGGACATCAAAAGCACAGAGAGGAAAACAGAAAAATCTTCTCTAAGACTGTGCATTTCACTCTGTTCAATAACAAAGGTCTATGTTAAAAGCTTTGCATTACACATTGTTACAGAGGTTATCCTTCAGTATGTGCTCCTAGGACATACAAAATAGTCAGCTATTAGAAAGCACATGGTACATATAACAGCTAAGAACTCTTTAAGTGATAGAAGAGCATTAATATGATAATAATAATAATGATAATAATAATAATAATAATACAGTAATAGGTGCAGTCTTCCTTCTCTATGTGTCTCTTTCCAGTTACAGTATATTTTACATACAGAGCAATTACATTTGTATGATGACTTAACTGTACATGGCACTTCAATAACACTATTTAACAGATAACTCATGTTGATGATTCTGAATAAATAGAGAAGAAAATAAATAAAGGTGTTGTTTTTGCTCATTCTCCGACAGAGCGTCCAGTTTGAATCCAGTTCCAGTTCTGAATAAATGAACGTGTGCTGTTTGTAGATGCACATGTACCCAAACACACACACACATAAACACACACACACACAGCAATAAGGTGACATAAGATGCTGATTTTGTTTTTCTCGTTGAGAATGGGTTGATCGCCAGACAATTGTTTCCCCTTGTGTGAGGGGAAAAACACCATTTTCTTATTTTTTGACCCATTTTTTAAAGACAGTGTTGCTAAACAGCTCACAATGCTGATTATGTAAACTGACCATCAACTGTGAGCTACAGGGATGTTCACCCACTCCATCTTCCCTTCCTCCCTCTCACATGTTTTTTTTCACTGTTAATTCATCCAAACTCCCTGTGAGATTGAGGGGAATTAAATCAAAAATGAATCTCAGCGTTTGTCTTCTCTTGTCCACACAAGACATGAAAAATGATATGAAAGCTCTCAGCTGTAAATCATCCTCTCTGCTTGTGTCAAGACAAAAGTGCCGTCTTATCAATAAGCAATGAGCAGGATGATCACCAAGGATAGTTTGAGGATGGACTCTGAACGTATCTGGGCTGTACAAGGAGATGAAATGACAGGCGTGGCTAACTGAAAAAAACCTGTCTGATCAACACGAGCTAGATGTTTTTCGATAAGATAATTTCAAAAGACGAGGAGGGTGCCATGCTCTTAAAAATATGTTTTTAAAAATTCTGCTGACAGGCCACTGATTTTTTTTTTTTTCGACATGGTTACCCCACCCTGGGAGACGAGACAGCAGCTCCCCCATTGGTCCTTACTAAACGCACGTTTTGTTGAGGTCAACTTTCACAGGCAGTGGGCCCGCCTCCTGGCTCTCCTCTGACTGTTTCACAGCGACAGCGATCACAGGACTCAGGTGGTACGGGTTGACTTTGTGGGCATTGTCTAGAAACTCTTTATCTCCATTGATACTCAGCTGGAAAGACAGGAAGACAGGACAAGTGGTAACAGAGAGAAAACCTGTAGTGCTTTACGCAACCTTATCTGGACTTTTGTGCTCAGTTAAATTTGGCTGCATGAATCAATGAAGCCAGTAACGCCAAACTGGAAATGAGAAAATAGTTTGTTTTTCATGTTGTACAGGTTGCTTAAGCTGACAATTCAGGATTTTATGAGGATGCAGACAATTGTTGCCCTGATAACCCAGATTCAGAGAGGACTGATGGGAACAGACTGTACGGAGATAAAGGAAATAGAAGTTTTATCTGTCTGATGATTTTTCATGGGTCTGTGTGAACTGCTGCTTCTCTGCCATCACTGCCAAACTCCTAATAACAGTGGAAAAGAGATTTTTACTGTGCATTCAGTTGTCTGCTGTTTGAAGAATAATGAAAGCCAGAAAAACATAAATGAAAGGACTGTGTAGGTAAAGGCAGATGATCGCCGCAGTTGAACCTTGAGTTGATTAAGCCACTGCCTCTGTTGCAACGTGCATGTGTTTTCATTGGTGAGTGAGCTCATCTGTGTGCGTACCTGTGTCTTGATGTGCTGCTCTGGCGCAGTGACGAGGCTGGCACAGCTGAGCCACAGCATGACCATGATGGACAGGAAGAGACAGGCTGCTAAAATCCACCGCGGAAGACCTGAGCGTCTGGAGAACAGAAGAAAAGGGGAACCAGGAAAAAGGAAAGCAAGTTAGGGAATAAGAATAATTACTGCATCAAGTAGAGCCAGTGTAAATGTAAATAAATGTGTTGCAACCTTACTTTTTACACTTTATTCCAGTGATTCTAAGCATCAGACCAGTGTTTTGCATATGCAGATTACTTTAAATGTGGTTTTTAGATCCCTTTTTTTCTATAATTCATACTCATGTACAGGTATTAAAATCAGCCTTTAGATAAGTGAAACTTCCATCTTCATGAATATCATGTCTAACCTTGTTTCTGTCAGTTACAACATTACCTCAAGGTAAGGCAGATGAAAGTGGGGATTGATTTGAAGAGCGTGCTGCCAAATAACACAATGATATTGTAGCTCTGACAGTAACATAGGCAGACATGGTGTTGACTGTGATGGATCAGCTATCTCTCTCAAGTTTCAGGTCTCTACAAGTTCATTTTCAGACTGACATTAAACTGCCTGGGAGGAAGGCAATGAAACTTGTGGTTTGCTTTAGAAAATGATTGGCAGTGATGCTAGTTTTTTTTTTTTTTTTTACACAGTCTCTCATTTGACGCTTTAATTCTCAGCAGGGCGACTCGAGCTTCAGCTCACCTCGACATGCAGCCAAGGAAGTCGTGCTCGGCTGTGGGGTCGTCTGCGTGCTGGACGGGGTGCTTCCCTTTGCCTCCTGCTTTGGATGCTCCCTTCTCTCCATGTCCCCTCACACCTGCAACATGACGCATTGAGATCTCAGTTGGATACTAATCAGTTTGAGTCACCTGACACATAGATGTGCTGCTATACATACCCCGATACATGTGTGTATATGTAGCGTGTGTGTGTTGTGTTCTCACCATGAGGTCTCTGGGTGTGAGAGTGGATCTGAGGCCAGGGTTTGTCCGCCACATTGGATCGAGGAGCCTGCAGCTCAGGCAGAGAGTACTCCATCTCCGGCTGGCTCTGAGGAGAAAATAAAAATAACGGCAATTCAGCCGTCATGGCAGCAATTACACCACAGTAATTCACCAGCAGAACTGACAGGAAAGAGTCTATTTAACACTGTGAGGCCACTCCACAGAGGAGCTCTAACTAAGAATAGTTGGCTGGAAAGCTAAAAGGAAAAGAGAGAAACACCACAAGAGATGAGTCAAATGTGAGAAACGTGAGGAAAGGCAACCTGAGGATTTAAACATTACAGGCAAAGGAAGACATTTTGGGAAGCACATCTATTTAGCTGGAATGGATGGATGCCATTCTCTTGTCTGGTGGTGCCTAAGGCGATTAGCCTAGCTTAGCATAAAGACTGGAAAAGAGGGGTGGAGGGTTGGGGGGGGGTTAGAACTAGCCAAATCTAAATGTAAACATGACAAGCTGTGGTTTTGGTTGTTCATTAGTAAGTGGGTTTTGCTACCTTTTGTTACCTTTGGACAAAGCCAGGCTGGCTGTTTCCAGTCTTTATGCTAAGCTAAGGCTAAGGCTAACCAGCTGCTGGCTCTGACTTCATATTAACATACAGATATGGTGGTATCGGTCTTCTCAACTCTCAAGGAGAAAGTGAAAACCCTTATTTCCCCCAAAAAACTATTCCTTTAACACCACATTAATGGTTAAAACTGGCAGACTTTTACTAATTAAAATGAAAATAGTGTGATTGAGTCACTGAGTTTTAATATAAAGTAAATTTAAATGCAAAACCATCTGATTGTCACCTGTTACATTAAGGTCAGTATTAAAAGAGGGCAAGACAACTCTAAGGAAAGCATCAACACTCAGCTGATACTAGGTTGCGTGTAACTTTTTTTTTGGATTCTCCAAATATGGTCAAACCAAAGATTCTCATTTTGTTTTCTCTATTTGATAAACAGACCAGGATCAGCCAAACATGT
Source organism: Lates calcarifer (assembly GCF_001640805.2). Taxonomy (NCBI): domain Eukaryota; kingdom Metazoa; phylum Chordata; class Actinopteri; family Centropomidae; genus Lates; species Lates calcarifer. The sequence goes on from NC_066849.1 coordinate 10,099,103, forward strand.
ACAACCTCTGAGCTGGTAGAGATTCTGATTTTTCCTCAGGGACACCTTAGCCTTATGATGCATTTGACTTGTCCCGTTGATGAATAGACTGCCCACTGACAACACCATTCTGCCGCCTGCAGCACGACAGGGGAGGAGGCCAAATTGAATGTTTGAATATTTGAATATTGAAATTTTGCGCTGATAAAATATAAAAATAAATGTCCCCACTCTCATAGTGTGAACACTAGCACAATGATAATTGTGTTTTCATCTGATTTGGAGCCTTTAATATGTAAATTAATGATTTCCATCCTTTCTGCCAGCCTGTTTAACATGTCTGGGTGTCTCTCACAATCTTTCTCACTCACCCGAATCCGTTTAGTAAAACCCCTTGTACTGGGACAGCACCTCTGAAAAAATGGCTTTTAAAGCTACTGCTACACACACACATATACACAGAGAGAGAGAGAGAGCCTGCTGTCAGTATTTGCACTGTTGTGCGTTTCATTATGTGCGCAGTGTTTCTGGTTCCCCTGGAGAACTCATTAAAAGAGGATTTTGGTTCCCCACTGCTGACCCTCCATCCACCACAAGAGCAGCTGTAGTCAGTTGTAACAATACTATTGCTGGCCTCAGCAACACACACACACACACACACACACACACACACACACACACACACGCACACCTATTTAGAACAGTACAGTATATCTCACTGCAGTAGTGTCAGCCTCCCAGTATTTATCGATTCTGACACTTAACCAGATTAATGAACTTTGAAACCTTTTGCTGTGTCTCACATTATAATGTGGAATGAGCAAAATTCATTTTCATTCATTCTCATTACTTGAGGTAGGAAATGATTGATCTGTTTTCTACTAAATGATTTAAATCACTTGTCCAGAGTCACAAAACACTGGAACATACTGAACGACACAGCTGGTTAGTTTTCTCGCCTAAAACACTTAAAATCTTCCAAACCTTTGTTGTTGAAAAAGCCATTTCACGACCAGGTTTAATACCCCTGGTGAGCAATGTTTTCTGACAATGTGCATTGAAACCAGATGCAGCACCAGTGTAAAGTTTGGGGAGAGGCGAGGGTAGATGTGAGGGGGATGATTCTCATTGGCTGCAGACTTAAGAGATCTAACCATCAGAATGAGCGGAGCCTGATCTGCATCTGTCATGCATTATGAGAGGGAGTGCAAAAGGTGCTCTGGCTTACAGAGAGAGAGAGAGGAGAGAGAGAAAAAAGGGAGTTTGAGAGTTCAGAAACATCTCAGCCATAAAGACACAAAGGGTTTCAGGCAGAGGAGTGGTGGATATAATTAGACACAATCTCACATATCTCACTTAGGTGGTTTTAGGACTGGACACAGTCTTTGCTGTTTCTGAAAAGAGCACCATGGCTTTACAAATTAATATAAATATGTAATGGAAAAGAACTTAAACTGATTCTTCACCACAATTACAAACAGGGCCATGTTGGGTTCCTCTTACAAATTTGTGCCTTTACACTGAGAGAGAAAAATGCTTACAAAGTGGCTGTGCATTAAGTTTGATGTGAATCAATTTTGAAACAAAAAACCCCTATTTGAAAAACATCAATAAGATCAAATGAACAAAACAAGAAAAAAGGTCTATTTTTCAAACACGTTGAGTAAATCTGACTGATGGAGTTAGACTTAAGATGTTAAAAATACCTGAAATCTCTCTGGCCAATGAGGACAAATTACATGTAGACATTTATTGTATATTTTTCTTTACTTTTTATTTTTCCATTATGTGTGAAATGTCACAGGAGAGGGAAACATGTATGTAAATGATAAGGGTTTGGTACTTCAGTTTTAAGAAATAATTCTGGTGATGGTCCAGATATCTCTGATAGTTAACAGCTACTAAGAAACTCTATATCTTATTCCTCTGTGCCGCAGAGCTCCACTGTTGTCCAAGAGTTGCACTGTTGAAGTAGGTGACATGTTCCTTCATTAAGATGAACATGCTGCTAATTTGGAGCCAGTCCCACATACAGCATCCTGCTGCCACAAATACTCACTGGACCACCAAATGTGTATTAATCCTCTGCTGAAAATAGACCCCAACAAAAATCTGTACTTATTCCTGTTTGAACATCTGTTTTAGCAGCTGTTTTAGAAAATTACTGAGCTTTGTTTAAACATGAAAAAATATATTTGTGAACTGCTTTTAAATGGGCTTCACACAGATATGATGAGGAGGTCAGAAAATACTAAGAGATGAACTTACACAATGGTTTTGGTCTTTTCATGAGATTTGATGATGATGAAAAGTATAGAATACAGCAAGTCTAATCCTTAAAACCAAACATAAGCTGCAATTAAAAGACTGTGACGCCATAAAACTGTGTTTCTGAACACAAATACGTGAACTGTCATGAATGTGCTTCACATATACTGTACATACTGTGCGTAATGGTCCTGTTTAAGTCAAGTAGGTCTGTTGTTACTAGATGAATAAACTGAGCTGAGAAAATACACTTCTTCTATTTCAGTGTAGCATCATAAGTCAAAGTCACGCCTCCTTCAAACACTGTTATATCACCGATTCTCTCTGTTCCACTCAGGGTTTTTGTTTCTTTAAAATTAATTTGGGCAGAATGACTAATGCAATTGTCAAGAAGAAATGGGGTAGGGACTTCTCACTTTGTATTCAGCCTTACAACGAGTTCAGTTTGTTCTGCAGGCCACCTCGCTAACACACCACAGCTCGGTTAGAGGAAGTCTTTAATCAACTCACTTTTGTTCCAAGCACCCTCACTCTGTTGCACTCATCACTTGCTGATCTGTCAAGCTCACAAACAGGTGGTGAGAGGGGAACGACCGAGGTAAAGGGTTGTGTTTTCCCAGTATTTCTTCAAAATTACATGTTTTCTTTATTTTTTCTTTCAATGGGGACAAGCCCCAGTCATGTTCTAAAACTGACTCACTCCACCCTTATAATCTGAACACACTGCTGCCACTGATTGGTTACTGGTATTTTCCTGATTGTTTTTTTATGATGCTTGAGGCTACACACAACTAGTTATTCTCACCGCTTGAGGTCACACAAATACACACGTGAGCACAAAGATGGATGTATCCAGACAGTCAGCTCTTTATGGATATCCACATAATTTGTATTGCAGGCAACGCCAGCTTGTTTTTCCCCCTGCTGCTGTCCCTCAAACTTAGTTGGACTTTTTCTGTTGTTTCAACACTCGGAGAGTCAATCTGTCAAGTCGGTGGCGGCTTGCCAGCTGCCCGCTAAACACAGGCCTGATAGTCTTCTCGCAGCCCCGTGGAGCCTGGCTTCCCCTCGCTGCTTCAGCCTGCATGTCACCGCCATAAAGAGCAAACATCCATCACCAAGTCCGAAAGAAATATGGGTAATTTCATGTTCTGTGGCTGCTGCATCTCTATATACAAGGTGGAGCCTCACAACCCAGCCCAAACACAGCTTTCTTATACCTAATAGAAACAGAGATTTCAGCACATAAAATGGTCCTCTGTTATACAGGAGCCCTTCTGTATGGGTTAGGGTGCATAAATACTATCATTTCCCTTTGAGCCCTTTAATTATGGAGCTAAAATTGCCATCAAAGTCACATTATCCAAATGGGAAACCCTGTGACAAAGATGCAGATTTCTGACCAGCTTTTGAAATTTGTAGGATATGGTTGGGTAGTGTGGTGGTTTGAGAGACCAAATCTTATTATAGCTTTAATGTATAGGTGGTTGCTGCATTGATTTTAGCAACACATTCAGAAGTTCAGCTGGAAAGCACTCCGCAAGCAGCTTCTCAGTCCTACGGCTTTTTCCTGCTAACTAACAAACAAACAGCACGTCCACATGGTAGGGTTAATTATGTGTTAGTCTGTCAAGACCATTGAGTTTGTATTTTTCAAATCTTGGGTCTAACTTCTGAATATTTATTTGTCACTGCCAGAACTTTATTCTGTAGCTCAGTCCACTCTCTGTTAAATTTTGCAGTGAGATTCTGTCCTGAGGCGAGTTCAACGCAGCTAGCCCTGCCGGTTATCAAATATGCATGGTGCTGAGGGCAGGGACATAATTTAAAAGGACATTTATTAACAATTAAAGTGCTGGGAAAAAAAAAAAAACATTTGCAGTGCTCTGAATTTCAGCCACCTTGTCCCCCACCCTGCTGCGCGCCTTTGCTCACTCAACCGTCACAGATGCACTGACACTGAAATGGGCTGTGAGGATGTTCTGGCAGCGAACCAAGCTCTACGGCACCATATAGCACAGGATATATTTTACACTCAGGAAGCAGAGGTCAGCTCAACCAATAATCTATAAAGGTCTACTGGCTTGCTTTTAACCTCCAATTAAAAACATATGATGTGTAATAGCTTTGCAGATATTAATTCTATAATTCAGTGCCATCATGCCTCAGTGGGACATTTATACTGTATGAGGATAGTGACTTTAGAAATTCCAGTGATCGCTAGTGTGTGTTTTGCGGAAAAGTACTTTTACACTCAGCAAATTCTGACTCAGTTGTCAGTGCAGATATTCATAAGTATGAAGTGAAATTCTGCAGCTTAGCAGCCAAAATAAAAAGGCCTCCGCATGTACTTGCCACAACATATGATTTTTAAAAGAATTCTCATTTATGCAACATAATCTAAGGACTGTTGAAAAGTAGATATGTCCAAATCATTGTACTGTAAACTGATGTAATGTGTGTTTCTAGTTGCATTTGTCCACTGAAAAGATTTGGTGTTATATGTGTAGATACAACCAAAGCAGGAAGAAGAGTCACTTTGAAACTCTCTATTTCTGTTTCTGTATTTCCCAGAGACAACCAGGAAGGTTTTTTTTTGTTTTGGAGTTCAGCCACAGGAACCATTGCTGCTCACCTCAGCCACATAGCTTTTGTCTATTAATTATTATGAACAAACTTCTATTATTACTACTAGAAACACAAAACTATAGTACATCCATCAATCATCAAAAGCTTTAGGAACCAGCTAAAACAGAGTGTAGCAAAACATTTAGCAGAACATAACTTTGACCATATATCTTCAAACATTAAAGCTTGAATAAACAGGTTAAAGATGAAGACTTTTTGCCAAAAAACAAAAAGCTACTACTCAAAATTCAATGCCTGCTTGTCCAGGATGTACACTTAGTTTGGCCTTACCTGGAAAACCACAACCTTGCCATCGTCTGCCTGCAGGTAGAAGGTCCAGGTAGAGGAGATGAAGCTCTGAGCAGAGCTGACGATATCGTTGCACCAACTGGACACGGCCTCCATCACGGAGGGGGGCTTCGGGCGGAGAGTCATGGCCTTCAGCTGCAGAAGAGAGGGCAGGAGGTAAAGTATTGTGCGTACGTGCATGTCCTTGCATGTCCTTATGTTCGTATGTGCTCAGACTTGTGTTCCTTTGTAGTGATATTAGTATTCAGACACCTTAAGTCATGTTGGCCCTTTCAGCTGCATTTACTGTCTGTGTGTGTGCCGTCATTGACTGCAGAGTAGCCTTTCTCACCTTCCTCCTCTTGATCTCAGGTTCAGAGGGTTGGCTGGCACAGCCGGTGCTGCAGGCCTCCTGCTCCAGCAGCTTAATATATGCCTCCTGGCAGGCTGGAGAGATGAAAGAAGACACATGATGGTAAGAAAAAAAAAGAAGAGGAAGGAGTTGAGAGTGCAGAGAAAGTGCAGGAAGAAGAGAAAGAGGAGGCACAAAATGAGAGTGGGCACGGAGCACTATAGTCAGTTGGGCTGTAGAGAGGAAGAAATAAAAAGGTACAGGCTGTTTATCAGGGAGGAAAGATAAAGATGTGAGCGAGATGTATCTGCCGGCCCCCGTGGAGACGATTCACTCCACACTGCCGTTATTGAAACAGGGGGCGACGGGGCATCTGCTGTCTGGGCGGCAAATCAAATCATTGATTTCCAATACAACAGTTCAAACAGGGCGAACAGCCTCAAAGACCCACAAAAAAAAATCCACTGGTCCTGCCAGTTTTCAGGAAACAGAGAAATGTTTAACAGAGCTGTGGAGCCCAACATTTTGATGTTGACCTGAGGCACCAGTAATGGAAAACCCTGTGAATATAATGTAGCTCTTAAATATTTCTGCCTTCAGAACCTGGAATCTAAATATCAATTTGATTTCACCTCACAATCAACGACATTTAGCAAGATATACTCAGTCCAACTTCTACCTTAATGTGCCTTGTTGAAAGGATGATTCAAACCTTTTTCACCACCCAAACACTGAGTGGAATCCAAATTTATAACACTAACAGGTTAGATTTTTATGAGGATTCAGTCTTGTTATTCATTTTGAGATGATGTATTAAGGACTGAGGCCACAGCAGCTTCAGCCAAGACCACCAAACTCATTCACTCAAAGAGTCCAACACAGAGATCGACTGACTCACCTCCCTGACACTCCTCCCTGCTGGTATTGAAGCCGGCGTTGCCATTGACGAACTGGCAGATGGAGTAGAGGCGACAACCACGGTGACAGGCATTCATTATGGAGTCCTGCAAGCCAGAAAGAGAGAAGAGAGGGGGTGTGGGGGATACAAAATTAGAGATGTCTCCTGTACTCTTGGATCAAGATAACCTCGTTAGGAAATATGACAAAGATGGGTTGTGGCACCTCTTAATGACACAGTGCAGCTGTTGTATTACAGCCTGTCACAACCAGTTGTTAAGATGCTTTCAATCACTGTTAAGGAAAACCAATGATAATAAGCCAGTTGTGTGAAACAGGAGAATGAGGCGTTGAGGGAGGAAGACGCACATTACTGTACTTCCTCGTGTCATAATGCCTTCAGTCTCACTGCAAAGTGAAGAAACAGCGCCACCTGATGACCTCTCTGGGAACAGGAAAGACAAAGAGATTCCCTGACCGCGACCATGAGCGGTTTATTACAGCCTCGCGCCTGTCATCATCTTTACTGCGTTTCCCTGTTTGTTCACAGACAGCAGAGAGGGGGTGTTTATCCCAAAACCGCGAGACGGTGCCTTTTAGTTTTGAAGGCGATTGCTTTTTCGACATCTCTGCAGTCACTGCCCAGTAAAATAACACTAACCCCAAACTCGATATGAACACGCCGCTTGATTTCAGTCACAGTCTTCAAACCAGGTGACTGTGTGATCCGCCTTGCAGCTCTGCTCCTGCTGCCCTGCAGGATGTCAGAACCACACCTGAAGGCAGCAGAGGAGGAGGATGAGGAGGAGAGGGAGGAGGAGGATGAAGTGCTGGTAGGAGGAAAAACATCCGACTCTGGAAATCTAAAAGCAAAGCTCTAAGACACAGAAACTCACTGAAATTCAAAGCCATCTTCCTCCACCGTCCTCCAGTGTGGCCTCGTCTGAGCAGGAGGGGGATGCTGTGCAAACTGTCAATAAAGGCTTGTTGTTTCATGGTTCACACTGGTCTCACTGATCCTCCACAGTCTGCATTACGTCTGGCCTGGTAGATCTTAATTGCGGGTAAAAGACTGATACCTAATTGGCGCGGTTCAATGCACGTACACGTCAAGATGAGCTCGAATGCAGTCCACCTCTTGGACGAGTCTTTAAGGTGCTGAAGAAAATGAGCTGCATCCATTTTTCGGCCTAATTGTGCGCTATAGCATCCAGGAGGATGCAGCGAAAAATCGGAGCCACTGTGGCTACGCACAAATATAAATACGTTTATTTTCCGTCTTTCTATAATAATAATAATAAGCGGGTTTTCGATGCTGACTGTGTTGTATTAGTGACTGTGTTATGTCGTTGCAGGCGCTGAAATGTCGGACAGCAGGATGTAGCTGTCAGCTCGCTGCTGATAATGCGCTCTCTGCAGAGGCAGCCTACGCTACAGCATTAAATGAATAACTTACTTTAGCAGGGCTTTTGTTTTTGATGGTGAGTTGGCATTGTTTTTTGCAGTAATTGATGTCGCCCAGTTGGTTGTCGAACAGATCCGAAGACGCCGCCGCGAGCCCAGCGAGGAGCACCGAGAGCAGGGCCGAGAAACCACACATCCTGCCGCCGAGCCGGAGCATCTCAAACCCTGAAGAGAGGAGGAGCGGAGAGTCCCTTTGTGGCGGCGCTGCTGGTGTGGATGCTGCTGCTGCTGCTGCCTCAGCCCGGGTCCTGTCTGCTCCGCTGGTCTGCTCCTGCTCATGGCGTCACGCGGATCATCATCATCATCACGCACACGCTGCCCTCCCCGAACACACACATATACAAACCTGCAGAGCAGCCTTCACTGCAGTGCATAATATGGCAGTGATGACATTCCTAAAAAAAATGTAGCAGATAGTAGAGAAAGGCCGAGCTGTGGACGGCAGATGTCGTGCACAGAGCAGATTGGCCTTTTGTTGAAGTATTGACAGCTGATCTACAATCAGTGTCACAATTATCAGTTGAATGAGATCTGGAGTCGACAACTGATAAAAACTACACTCAGAACCACTTTCATAGGAAAAAAGACTGAGTATATTTTTGTCAGAGTGTCAAAATATAGAGTGCAATGTATAACTCAAAGTAAAAAAAAACACAAAAAAAAAACAAACCCAAAACCGCCCCTCCATTATTGGTAAATATATATATATATTGTAAATATTACAGGTGTGATATTTGTTTATGCTATAAACCACTTCTACATCTAATATGAGTAGCTTAAGATACAGGCTACTCACAACTGTAAATTACAAGTACCTCAAAATTGCACTTAAATGCATCATCGGAGTAAAAAACTTGGCTCCATTTCACCAGTGTATAATATTATATCATTTCAAAGAAAGTGTGTGGCTTTCATAATGTAATGTTTCACTGCTTATTTGATGAGGCATATAACTTTCATCATTTTTACTCAGCTGCCTAAACTTTTGACTTAAATATAACATGATGTTTCGTGTATTACACACATACCTGGGCGTTTTATTAAAGGCGTCACCACCTCACCTGAAGCAGTCCACCACTGGCTGTAAATGATGAACATATGAAAGTACAGGAAGTGTGTAATGTGTTGTGTGTGTGTGTGTGTGTGTGTGTGTGTGTGTGTGTGTGTGTGTGTGTGTGTGTGTGTGTGTGTGTGTGTGTTTCGGAGGGGACAACCTGAGGAGCACCAACGACATGTGACTGTGTTGGAGAAAACAAGGGAGGAGCAAACCTGAGGGAGCAGCGGCGGTAGAGAAGCCACTCTGGAGTTAAAAGGAAGCAAACCCTCGTGTTTCCCCTCCTCCGTTTGGTCTTTTCACTGACTTTTACTGAGAGTCACATTTGATCTGGAGAGTGAAGCCGTGCGGTTCCTCCTCCTCCTAAACTTTGCGTCTTTGGAAAGTCGACAGGGACGGAGAAGGAGGGAAACAGCAGAGAGAACCATGCTTTCCTTCATGTTGCTGCTGCTCCTTGTTCCACATGCGTTGTTCTCCTCGACACGTAAGTACCAAACTTTAACTGACAGACAGGCACAACCTGCTGTAATTTACCTCGTCTCTGTCGGTTCAGACCGCAGGAGGTGGGAGGTGCAGAGTTTTTCTAAAGATTAGATTAGTGTTTCCCACTGTGAGCTATTGTATGGAGGCTCCAAACCGACAAAACGAGTTCATGTTATTTAACATCATTAAAACTTCATTAACAAGGAATGGCTCTTTGGTGATCAAGTTTCACCTCCCCAGGTGTTACTACCACCCCACCTGTAATAACTATAATAGAGCCTATGAGCTGTACACTAAATTATAAGCAACCACAAAAATCTGCTTGGCTTTTTGACATGAATTTCTCCAGGACAAGTCAAGTACATGTTCAATCCAGTGCTTTAATAGGGGAAGGCAATACGGACAATCCTATGTCATAGTAATTTTACATTGCAACACTGGATTATATCCTGATAATGTGATATAGGTAAATGTATATAGATAAAGTAACTGGATGGAAATATCTCTTTTTTTGTCTAATCCAGAAAATTAAATACCTGACATATCACAAAATGTCACAATATTGATGCAAAAATATAAATCAGGTGTTACTCACAATGAACTGATACATCCAGAAATTTTAAAAGGGATATATATGGTAAAAAGTGTATGGTAAAATCTATGATGGTTGATGAGTTAATATAATGTCACCATATCACTCAATCATAATGCTAATAAAATTTGGAAAAACTTGTTGAATGTTGTGAAAAAAGTTGGGGGAAACTTTTAATTTCATTTAACTGTAACCAACTAATGCTTAAGTGTCAACAAAAATGATGAAAAATGATCAAATTCAAGCTTAATTGCAGCAATTCCTAATGAAATAAATCCAGATGCAGCGACAACACATTAATATGAGAGTAATCATCGAATGTGATTGTGTGCCTAATGGCGAATTAGACTGAGAATAACGCCCGTCAGACGTGACGATGAAGAAGCTGATGAGACAAATTGAAATAAACGGTGTTGATCAGCGTTGTTGCATGAAGGAAATGCAAGAAAGATAATGATATTCCAAGTCATCAGCATGCAGAGATTTGTTATCGCTGCAAGTAGCCTCCTCATGTGGTGAGGAACCATGTAAAACATGTACGTATCAGTCTCATGTATATTTCATGCTCATGATCATAGTAAAGTGAATCATGCTCACAGAGTTCCAAAGGTCAGTCCTCGCTCTTCTTCCATGTAGATACAGTTCTCATCTCTGTACATTTTTCCTCACATAAGACGCTACTAAAACCAGTGAGACTACAGAAACAGTGTGGTGGCACATATGTTAGAAAGCTTGTCTGCCGCCCACCTGCAGCACCTGCAATAAAACTCTACACATTGACCCTCATATCTCTGTGAAGAAGGAGCCCAGTGGTAACATTCAAACCCGTAGCATAGAGTTTCTCATGGGCATCAATCATAAAGGTAAACTTTAAGTCTAAGAGGGGTCGTAGTATGGAAAAGCATTCAAGGATTTTACCGACAAACCAGGGTGACCTTTCTGAGGCTCCATAAATTCACTTCATTACAGGGTCATAAATATGTGCTGAGCCCCTGCTCTGCTGTGGTGCAGTGCTGCTGCTGCACTCACAAAGTTTGCTTATGTTTGGCAAGAGATTCAGACTATAATGATTTCTTGGTGTTGCAGTTTCACCTCAAGCTTCACTGGCAATGTGTTCAACTCTTAAATCAGAGTGCACAGACAAACAGCCACCCAGGACTTAATACATGATGTTACTGAGGAGAGTCTAATCAATGAAAGTTAAAGGATGACAGGGAAATGCCTAAAATTTAAATTTAATTGCATTGTGGTCTTTGGAAGAAAAAGAATGTTGGCAAGTTCAGTGTATTTTTCAGACTCTGGTGAATATCACATTTAAGAGATTTTGTATATTCTAATGTACAGCTGGTTTACGGGGACCTTGGAGAAACAAATGGTGCAAAAAAATGTGGACTTTAATTGGAATTTTTTTTTTAAAGAAAGTAAGTTTTGGTCATTGATTTTTATCAGGCATGAAACACATAATACAACAGTGGCTACAGAGTGCAGAAGACACTGAACAAAGGGTGAAATCACAAGAACAGCTAAAAAAGGTTCATTCAACAATTAGTCAAATTAGTGCTGAAACAGCTGAATAATCAGTCAGTTGATCACAGCAAATTAATCTAAAAGGTTTTTGGTAACTGTAATGATTTTTAATGAAACGTGTGCTTTTCTTTGTTTTATATCCTTTTAAGTTGAATATGTTTTACTGTTGATTGGACAAATCAAGTCAATATGAAGGCATCACATTGAGGCCTGGGAACCTATGATGGGCAATAATTGATTATTTGAAAAAATAAAAAAGAGATCAATGAATACATCTGATAAAGTTAAGAAACAGGATAAGAGAGATTTAGATTGTGTGTGTGTGTGTATGTACTTGTATGTGTGTGTGTGTGGGTGTGGGTGTGGTGTGGTGTGTTGCGTCCATCACCCAGATGTAGCAGTGATCTCCCCTCAGGATCCGGTGCTGCGTATCGGCTCCAGTTTGACAGCCATGTGCACGCTGAGCCCTGAGCTCGGCCTCCACGCCAGCACATTGTACTGGACGCTGAACGGGATGCGTCTGTCCAGCAGCACCTATAACCTGGTGTCGTCCGACATCCTGAGCATCACCCTTCACGGCCTGAACGGCTCCCAGCAGCAATCTGGCGATAACCTGGTGTGTCACGGAGCAGATGGACATGTCCTGGGTGGTTCTTGTCTCTATGTGGGCAGTAAGTAGAGTCAGCGCAGAGTTATAAAGGGCTGAGGAGACTGGTTGTCGGGCTGACACAGAGCTTTTAGGAGGTGATGGTGTGTTTACAATACTGAGACTAAATGGGTTTTTAAAAACAATAAGTAATTAGCAAACACAATGTAATGAAGTTCAATAAAGGGGAGAGATTGTACTGAAACACTCCTAATTGGAAAAATATAATGGATTTTGTAAACTAGAAGTTGCATCAATATATCATTACCCTGTCAGAGATCATTTTATTGATCAGCTCTTAAAAGCTGAGAAGATAGTCCAACATTATTTTTACAGGCTGTCAATGGTTTTTTGAGATCTCTTTTTAGGGAGTAATATTTATCCCTTAACACAGCTGGCTGCAGTATCATATACTTATTTAAAATCTCTTTGTAAAATCATCATTGTTACATCAAATCAAAACCAGTTAAACCCCTCGAGGGACTTAAAATGCCACACAAGCAAAAATAATGATCAGAAATAATGAATATGTATGTATTCCAATTTTGATGACAAACGGGCGATTTAAACCACTTCCCAAATTAAGATATTGTGAAGCCAACAGTCATACCTTTTGTAGATATGTATTGTCTAAAAATGTAAAACTTGTAGTTTCATACTTAAACACACACAGTATGATTTTAGCTTAGATAATACCAAACCCAAATGATAACTGACTCTTGACTGTTGAAAAGTTTAATAATTCAACATGTGAATTAAGAACATATTCTCTCTTTGGAGTATTTTCAATATGGATTAAAAATAAGAAAATGTAAGAGATAACTATTAGTGTGTTTAAAGGTTCCAACTATGATTGTCGCCCTCTCCTTATAACAACAGTTATGAAATTCTGTACAGAATCATAGCTAAAAACATAACACCTGAGCTTCTCTTGAATAAAATCTATTCTTCTATTGTTTATCTATTCAAGGAGAGATGAAAAAAGTGTGTGAAACCTTGCAGAACCACAGAGACAGCGTGTGGTACAAACTGTCTTTTCATCTTTGGTTCTGCGTGAATATTTTTATTATCTCTCCATAATGTTTTAAAGCCTGTTGTATAACTAATCTGCTTTTTAATGCATTGGCTTGATGGAGTGAGTGCTTCACATGAATAACTAAAACATTGGCCCCATGCTGTTTTCTCTCCCTTTGTCTTTAAATTTCAGAATCAAGGTCAAACTCTGTCTCTCTCGAAATGAAATTAAAATGAAATAGTCATAGTCATAATACTTTCTTTACTTCTGACTTCATTTGATTTCAGTCTCTGCTTCTCAAATGAGGCTTTTCCTTGTTTGTTTTTCCACCAGTGCCTCCAGAAAAACCGGTCAATTTAACGTGTTGGTCCCGCAACACGAAGGACTTGAGCTGCAAGTGGAGTCCAGGGGGGCCGGGTGAAACCCACATCCGAACCAAATACACCCTCAAGTACAAATTGAGGTGAGCGCCCCAGACCTGCTGCAGCTCACAGGTGATCACCTCGTCCAACACCACTCAGGTAGACTAGCAACAACTGTATATAGAGCACGTGGCACATAGAGTTTATCATCTGTAACACATAAGACACTCAGAAGGCTGCAGTGTGTTGTTATGCTCGTGTACTGAAATAGTTGGCATGCCTTTTCAGAGGCTCGCGTCAGAGTTTATTTCAGTCCTCATGGTGTTTATTGTGTTTCTGTCCAGGTGGTACGGGAGAGAGAAGGAGTGTGAAAATTACAGCTTGGGGAAGCAGCGTTACTCCTGCTACATCCCCCGCAACCTTGCCCTCTTCACTCCGTATGAGATCTGGGTGGAGGCGACCAATCAGTTGGGCTCTGCCACCTCTGACATCACCACCCTGGACATCCTGGATGTAGGTGAGTAAGTGGAGATGGAAGGAATGTCCTTATTTTAGGAGGTTAATTCACATGTCTCTCTCCTTTCCCTTCCTTTCCTTCTCTCTCCTCTCCTCTCCTCTGCTATATTTATTTGTCTGCAGATCTCCTGCATATGGCTAACACACTTCTCTAGGGAAGAGGGGATTTATTTTTATGGTTCGCTCCCCTCCAGCCTGCCGCTCTAACAGCATTTTGGGGTTAAGGCTGCAAATCTCTAAGACGAACTGCTTCTGTTTCAAAAGTTAAAAACACAGCAGAGGGCTCTCAGGTAATGGCTTCACAGGTTTCTCAATGAGAAATTTAGTTTGCGATGTATGAGCAGTGTAGTCTCGTGACCTCGTGCAAATGCCACATCTTGAACGCAGTGTTTATTGCCCGTGATTGAGCATCCTCTCCCTCCATTCACCCTCACTGTACACTGAGGAACAGATAACTTTGGAGGCTGAGAGTGGGTCGCAGGAGAAAGAGGAGTGATGCCCCCCACCCACCCCACCCCAAAAAAAGCTGAATGCTGCAGAACAAATCAAGTACGTCAGCTGACAAATAGCATCGCACACACTGGCACTGAGGGATGTCTGAAGCTAAAGGTTACAAACAGGAAACACTTTTACAAGACATTTAATAAGCTCATTCCTCTGTCTCCTTCCTTTTATCTCTCTCTCTGTCTTTCTCTTCTTCAAAGTGCTTGATTTGTTTGCACGCTTTATTGCAGTAGGTAAAATGTTTTATTTACTACTGACTGTGAGAGCACAGCATGCTCTCTACAGGAAGCACAGACTGACCTGAATCAAAGCCTGCCAGTCAGTCTGCAGGGTAGGGAGGGACCCTCCAAAATCAAGTGAATTTTTATATAGTCAAATAAAAACACTTCTATCATCTTCCACTTTATCATTATTCTAATGGAACGTTAGGAGCCTGTATACATATGGTATGAGAAAGTGTCCAAAGTTGACAGACTTCTGGAAAGTAATTTTTGGGATTGCTTTTTTTTCTATCATGGTTGGGAAATTCATTCCTGTGCTTCAATGAATGCTGTTCCAAAGTGATAGCACCAATTTGGAACTGTCCTAATTGTGGTTTTGGGGTTCAAGCCCTGGTTTGCCCTGGGGCCTTGCATGTTCTCCCTGTGCCTGTGTGGGTACTCTGGCTTCCTCCCACAGTCCAAAGACATGCAAGCTAGCTTAGGTTACTCTAAGGTTACTTAGGATACTCTAAATTGCCCAAGTGTGACTGGTTGTTTGTCTGTATGTGGTCTGTATGATTTAGGACTGTTGCCCTGCACATGGTTTGAGAAAGATGTTATGTAGGGATGTAATGTGTTTTAATGGACATCAGCTGTTGCTTTGATTATGTGGTAAAACTAAGTATTTTACTGACCCAAGGTGTACTGGTCAAAATAAAGGCAGTGGTGCCAAAGATATCCTGACTTTTAGTCTGGATACTGGATCCTACAATTCCCCTAATGCAACTCAGTAATGTTTCAGTAGACCCTCCATGTCTGATAAATGCTCCCAGGTGCCCTCTGTCTTTCATCTCTGCTCCACATACAGTTCATCTGCTTGAAATTAAACTTTGTAACTCTTGTCCTTGTTTGTCCAGTGACCACAGACGCCCCTGCCAACGTGCAGGTGAGTCGCGTCGGCGACCTCGACGACCAGCTGACAGTCCGCTGGGCCAGCCCCCCTGAGCTCAAGGACATCCTGTTTCAGGCCAAATATCAAATCCGCTACAGACTGGAGGACAGCACTGAATGGAAGGTGGTCCACACACTGAGACACTTAAACACACACACACACAGACCTGCAGACTTACTCACACACACTCTCCTACTGTGATGACACCAGATAAATAAAAGAATGAGCATAAAAGTTGCTCCTGCTGTGTCTTCATATTCTTGTTTGTGCTGTCATCATAAGGCAAATCTCACATTAGTGTAAAAACACTTAGAAAAAGTTATTCTAAAATATCCTAAATCATGTCTGTGCTTCAGTTTGTCTTGAGTATGTTGAGTGGATTTCGACTCTCTCCATCTCCTACAGACACGATAGTCATTGTTTTTCATCCTCTGTCCTCTTTCAGGTGGTGGATGATGTCGGTAACCAGACATCATGTAGGTTGGCAGGCCTCCGACCTGGGACCGTCTATTTTGTCCAGGTGAGGTGCAACCCAGTGGGCATCTACGGTTCCAGGAAGGCCGGCATCTGGAGTGACTGGAGTCACCCGACTGCCGCCTCCACTCCCAGCAGTGGTATGTACTTTACAGAGAAAAATGACCAAAGGAGAAAAAAAAAATCTAAATTTTTGTTATAACTCTACCCTTTAATATAAGATTGTGTAAACAGTGTTTGTGCTTTGTGTTGTACACAGCACAGACTCACTCCACCAAATGTTTAATAGTATAATCATGGTCTTTCTTTCCTGTGGCAGTCTCATGGCTTAAATGGCTTTTAAATGCTTCCCAAACGTCTGTGATGCCCACAAATCTTGACCATTCTTTCCTTTCTAATAATCAACCTTTCATTGCCAATTAAAGCCAGAAAAACAATGTCCTTATCCCTGATTCAACATCCTGAACAAGCAGATCTAAACCGCATGTGACCCAGGAGAAACCAAACATCAATAAGCTAGATACCTTGATAGAGATCTCCCAGCAGAGGATTAGAAGGAACTGCAAAGAGCCAGGGGGACATTTGATAGATTTTTGTCGTCTGCTTCAAAGATTGATCAAGTTTAAAAGCTGGTTGTCTGTTAGAGGCATACACAGGGCCTATAATGCTTGAGTGGAAGCAGGTTTGGCAGCAGGAGGAGCAGATAATGAGTTACATAGGTTATGTGGTATTTAGTCCCCAGAGGGAGGAAGTTGTTATTGGGCTCTGTAGTTTGCCATAAAGAATTGATTGTGGCAGACTTACGACTTTCAATAGCCTTTCCTCGCAGTTTGGTATATCACCTCCACAGTTTATGACATTAAACTGAGAGACATTTGTGCTCATATGAAATTGTAGTTCACTTTGCATCTTGTTTTGGGAAATGAAACAACATGGATCATTATAATGTTTGCTTGGGAACTCTGTGGTCCCTCGATGCTTTGGTAGTCAGAGACATGCAGAAATTTTCTTTATTAAATTACTTTTTAATCATGCACCAAAGCAATATGTTAGTGTTTGAAAACCAATTTTACATCTGATTAGATAACTGAAATTTCCATTTAAAAACACTGAACTCTGATATGACAGGCATTTCCCAATATTTTTGTCAAACAAAATACAAGAGTCTGCAGCCACGCTAGCTACTCTGTGAGGCTCTGCTTTGAGCTAAGTGCTAAGGTCAGCATGCTAACATGCTCACAAAGATAATGCTAACATGTTGATGTTAAGCATGTATGTTTTTGTGTCCCACATCCATACAAATTTTATAGATTACACTTTATTTTGTCCCATTTTCTAGTGTGACCACACTTCATACTCAAAACCTGCTTCAAATCATCAACCATATTAGTTTAGCATGTTAGCATGCTAACATTTGCTAATTAGCTCTAAATACAAAAGCAAAGATGAGGCTGATGGGAATGCCATTACTTTTGCAGGTAATTGGTCATAAATCAAAGTGTGGAAAGCTGGAAGTTTGGCACTAGATGAAGAGTCAGGAGATCACCAAAGTTAATACAGTTTATCCTCTGGGGAACATGAATATGTGAACAAACCATCCCGTAGTTGTAAAGATATTTCAGTTGGGAACAAAGTGGTGGATGAACTGACAGGCAGACCGGTATTTGCATCCGTAGACTGTTAGCATAACCAAAAAACAATTCAGCCACATTATTTCACCAGGATAATCCGCTCATTTGACTCATTTGATGCTTACGTAAATAAATCACCTAATAGAGAAAATGATAATTAAATTAAACTCGATAACATACATTTATTAAAAGAATGAAGATATCTGATGTTTTTCAGTTGTTTCTTCTAAATGTTGACTGGGTTCATAGCTATCAAAAAAGCGCCCAAAAAAGATAAAACATCACATCAGTGACAAATTACCTGGTGATCAGGCTGTGTGTAATCCATACATCATCTTCTACTAACACTTGTCCTAATTATAACCTTGACGCTGTTCTCTCTTCCTTCCTCCTCTCTCACCTCTTCACTCTCTCTCTCTTTCCTTTGTCTCTCCCCTCTCACTCTCCCTCCCTCCTCTCTTCTCCCAGAGCGTCTGCAGAGCGGCTCGTGTGATCCTAAGCCTGGCGAGCAGAACTCCACCCTGCGGCGGGAACTCAAGCAGTTCTTCGGCTGGGTCCGCAAGCACGCCTACGGCTGCAGCGGCATGTCGATCAAACTGTATGACCAGTGGCGGGTGTGGCTGCAGAAATCGCACAAAACGCGCAACCAGGTAGGTAAGCAGAATCTCTCTTATTTCATTGTCTCTGCTGAGCTGTTCTCACAAACACAAACACACAAACACACACACAAAAGCCACTACTGCACTGATGTCCTCAACTGAATTTCTGACCCAGCCTTTGTTATGCCATGTGGTCAGCATTTTTACAAACACAAACAGGACTGGCTGGCTCTGTGAAGTTTCAGTCCGTACTTTATGATCAGGTAAAATGTGCGGTTTTAACTTTACTGGCCCAGAAGTGGGAGCATAAAAGTAGATATGTTCTCAGGCATGCACTCTGGTTTTATTACATATTTTAACGATGTAGACTTCAGATCTTCAGCTGATGACCACAACAAAGAGAAATGAACATGTAAATGTAATTAACAGCCCACTGTAATGTGTTCCGTTTGTGTTTTGTTTTCTCTTGGCATGAGTAGCCCCTTTCACAAAAATAACTCAGGCCAAATGGCACGCAGAGCCCCGGCATCCTCTGCGTGTGTTTGTGTGACTTTGTGAAGAGTTCAGACCCTTCAGCCACATCCTCTGCCGCTCAGTCCTTGAACTTACAGAAACCTTCACTCTACCTGACTCAATTAGCTCAGCAGTCTCCGGGTTTTCTGTGCTTTACAGGGCACACGCTGTCGCCTGAATAATGTCTTTGTTCTCAAAGTGTGACAGGTTCCTATTGATTACCTTGAGAGAAAGGTAGCAGGGGGCTGGGAATGATGCACGGAGAATAAGAAAGAGATAATGCAAAGAAAGACGAGGGGAGAAAAAGTGGAAGCCAGGCAGAGCAATTATCCTGATGATTATAAATTACATGCTTTTCCCATTGAATTATCCCAGTATGAACCATCTGCTTTTGTCTTCTCAGATTCTACAGGACGATAATTCATAGCACTGCTGCTCAGCACCACCATGGTGTTTAATTCAAGGAAGAAACACTGACGGATAACTGGCCCTGAGCGTCCCAGCTGTGTGAGAGGTCCAACGCCCCGGCTCAGGGATACTGCAGTGTTTGGTCATCAGCCTTGAGTTTAAAGGGCCCGGGTGGAAGATAACTGAAGTGAGACAATGCAGCCTTCTTCTGCCATTTCCGCTGGCCAGATCTGTCTTTGCACAAACACCAACATTTAGGCCCTCAGTAACTGCACTTTTCTTCTATATATAACAAAAAGAAGTAATGGTTATCGTTCTTTTTTATTAACTTAATGTCAGATAAGCAAGTCTCTCTTTGAAGTCAAATGGTAACAAAGCATTACTCAAGCATGTAAAAAAAATATAATGTATTTCAGTTGCAGTAAGTATGAGGGAATGTGGAGTAAGTACTAAATATGGGTATCTGATGTTTACAGGTCAAGAAATGTTAAGTACTTTTGTAAAGCAGTGGATTCACAAATGATTTTATACTTTTTTTTTTTAATATGTCAATTTACATTGCTATGATGGCTTGTGGCTCAGTATCTCTCCATCTATTACTGTCTACTGGTAGCAAACAGGTCAATGAAGACTAAATGGATTTAGAGTCAAAAATGAGCCAGTAATGAAACATCAAAAATATTGATTCATACCATGACTTTAGTTAAATTTAGATATTTCTCAACTGCAGAATTGGTGATGAGTTATTACTAACCCCTACTAAGACCCCCACTATCTGTAAAGTGTATATACTCTTGTGTATCTGAGCAGACATTTTGATACTATATATTTTTGTAGCTGTATATTTAAGGAATGGATTTTGTCTAAGTTATATATTTTACTTGTGGTCATTAAGTCTGAAAAATTGTGTATTGTATAATTGTGTATGTGTGTAAAAGATCAGTAAAGAAGATAAAAATACTTGCCAAGACATTTTATTATTTAAAAAATATAATGTATCAAGTAAACAATGATGCTTTTTAGCATTATTTAACCTGCTCAGTATTTACACATATCATCAGTTTCATTACAACAATAAGCATGTTTTATCCTTTTTTTCCATCCTTTTTTTTTTTTTTTTTGCTTAGGCATGCATTAATGCAAACACGACTACTGATACAAGCGTGCTCACACACACACACTCACACACACACACAGCCAAATTGTGAAAAGCCCCTTGGGTGGAATAAGACTGCAGCAGCGAGCAGGGTGGAGTCCAGAGGGGGGATCGATAAGTGCAGCTGAGGAGTCCAAGATGCAAGTTGCGGCAGGGCCGAGTCGATCTATCAGCCCCGCTGTCTGGTGATGTGAGAGGGGCAGCTACAGAACCCCCCCGGGGAGTCACCTGTCAATCACACTCCTCTGAGTCATACTTAAAGTCCTGCATGATCTCACTCAGAGCCTCCTTATTCTTGATGATTCTGGACAAGGGAAGAAATCAGTGTTTAATTAGTTATTTGTGTACACCTATGACAGTTTATTTTCCATCAAAATGAAACTGCAGCAGTATCAAAGGACAGGCTGTTAAATTAGAGAGAAACAGGAAGCACATGAGCCCCTGCGCAGCTCTACAGCTGACAGCAGGTTGAAAGTTAGTGAGTGAATGGGTCAGTGGGGAGCTAACGCAGTAAACGCAGGGGTGGTAATAGCTGCTCTTACTCGTGCTTGATCTCCTGAATCTTTTCTTGACAGCCTTCGTCCTCCGGGTGATCCTGGGCCCGCTGCCTGGCCAGCTGCAGCTTGGCTGTCTGTTGAGAAGGCACATCAGATAAGATTTATGCAAACCATTCATCAGCGGAGGATGGAGCAGAGACAGAGGATGAACTCTGAGATAATAGAAGCTTTATAACATTACTGGCAGAAAGGGAGTTGAGTTAATATTATAGAGGAGTGTAAAACTGTATACAAAAGTGCTACACATCGCCGGTGAAGACCAGATGTATGAAATATGAACTGTTCAAGAATGTGGGGAACCACCGAAGCTGTGAAGACTTTAATACTGGTCTGACTCAAACTGTCTCCCTGGCCATGATGTATGTCATAGACAGACTAAAGGTTTAATTTCACAGACTTGAAACAGAACCACTTCAAAAACACTGACTGATTTTAACTGAACTGAAAATGGTGTTTAGTGTTAAGTCGACACGAAAAGAGGCAAACATTACCATCAGACACATCGTGCACAGTTTTCCTCCATTACTGGTGTATATGTATACTTCAAACATTTATGACTGAGCTGCCAGCGTTAACACAATATCTGATACCTTAACTGACAGTGGCAAAACCTGCTTAAGGATGGAGTTATGAAATGTTCTGCATAAGAATTCTGCCCCCTTGTGTTGAAACAGAGGAACTGTATCAAACCCTGCACAAATACTGTGAACTCCTAAATTACATTACATAACATTAGTGTAAAAGAAACCGAACACATCATTAGTTAGGACGGATAAAGAGGATGCTTGAAAAACATCAGTAAATGGAGGCCTTGGAGATTCTAGACGATGGTAATGAGGAAATATTAACATTTAATAAGACAGTAAAAGCACACTACAAGAATTCAGAAAGGAATTCACTAATGAAAAATGAATGCTTCAACACACTGTTCCTTATTTCTTATTTGTGTTGTATATGAGATTATATCACCTTCACCTCCTATATGTAAAATAAAACTGTCAGAGCAGGTGACATATTAAGTCCACCATACCACAATATGGGCAATGTAGTGGTTAAATCAAAGCAATATTGTATATATTATTCATCTTCCTTGTCTTGTATGCTGCTGTTTCTAGTTTTCCCATCTCTCAATTTGCTTCTGAACCTAGTATAAAAATGAAACCACACAAAAAGAAGAGTTTCCTACCAGTTCAAGTTTCTGCTTCTCTTTGCTCTGCAGCTTTTCAATGTGCTCAGAGAGGTCTGGCCTGTCAAACTCATGGTGCAGCCTCCCCTTAATCTCCAGCACTTCCTTAGAGATGCCACAGAAGGCCTGCGTTATCTCATGGACCAGCTGCCTGTAGTGGTCGAAGTCATATTGAGGCCCCGTCCTCAAGTAGGCCTCATGTCCTCTGGAAGCCAGTCATCAGTCAAAACAACAATAAAAACAAGAGAGGAAATCTGAGTCATACAATTCAGATTTTTCTGTTTCTGTGATTTTAAATTAAGGAACGCAAACCCTGTAGACAGAAGGAAATGTGATTGTGAAAGTATGTGTGTATCCGTGTACGCAGTAATTTAACAGCAGCGTTTAAGTTAATAACACTACATCCAAACTTACTCTTCAAAGAGCCGATAGGTCTCTACTCGCTCAGACTGAAGATGATAAAACCTCTGGATTAGGCCTTTAAAGTCTGTGGGGACCTATGCAGAGGAAATCACATTATAAAGAAAGTTAACACAAAACATGTGGAGAGCGCTCATTTATTTTTTATAAAAAATAAAACATTTTCTGGTTACATCTTAACAGGTATTTTTATATGTATTATTCTAAATTAGAAATTTGAATTATTTGGCTTTAACTGAGACAAACTAACGTTGAAGTTGAAGACATCTCCTTGAGCTCTCATGATGGTGTTATTTTAGGCAACTCATAGGTGAAACTCATCTGAAAATAACTTATATTTAACATTAATTTGACCTTGTACTAAGCATAACTGGTTCTAATTTTATCGAGGGGATATAAACTACTTTTTTAAATGCTTCTATTACTTTACAATAATGTTAAGGTTAGACGCAGTAGAGAGTAGCAAGTAGCCAACTATCCCTGATACCAACTGCAGCCAAGTTACCTTAGCTTAGCTTAGCTTAGCTTAGTTTACAACATGTAAAGAGTCAGTTCTCAGCTTCTGAGACGTTAAATTATCTACGGAATAAAGAGTCAAACACTTACCATGATAACCTATCGGAAAACACTGCGGCTGACTTTACAGGGTCTACCACAGTGACATGTTTATATTTTCTAGGTACAAAACGTTGTTTCTCTCCTGCATGTGAAACAGCAGCTCGCAAGCTCTCCCACTCGGAAGTGACGCGGTAGTACAGTGCACACAAGTGGATTTCAAAATAAATGTTATGACTAATGTAGCCTACGTTGACAAGAGAAAGACAGGTTTGTCTCATAGCAATATTTTAAACCCAGTTACTCTATCTTTGAACTTAGGGTTTATCAATAGTTTTAGTGCCGGCTTTGTGATAACACTTTCCTCCGTGTGATGACGCTGAAACTTAAACTTCTCTTGCAGCTGTGACAGTATTCTGTCCAGTCACACAGAGCAGAGCAGGGTATTTTACAGGTCTTTAAAGAGAGTATATTCATAGTCTAGACAAAGGGAATTTGTGGTCACACCATGGTCAAATCAACCTGTTGGGTCCCACTCTATGTGAAACTTGTTTATGCTGCAATATGACATGGCCCCAGGTTTGCTGTGTGGTAATTTGACTAAATACAGATCAGTTTAGAAATGTGCATCATGTAAGCACAGTATCAGCTCAAAACAACTAAATTTGGATACAGGGTGTCTCCTCAAGACACATTTTCAATACCAGGCAGTAAGGCAGGGCACATCTTAAGGCCCTTATGTCAGATGATACAGTGTATATAATCATAGATAGAAAAGAAAAAAACACTGTAACACTAAAAAAAAACAAAAAAAAAAACAACCACTACCAAACAGTAAACCTGGGACTTCTGGGGCTCCCAGTGGTTTCAGGTCCCAGGATAGTTGCCTCCATTGCCGAACCTTGCCAATAAACAGGACCATCTCTTGATCCACAGAGGACCTCACCAGTTCATACATTTTCATGTTTGTAAAGTTATTATAATGTGAATTTAATTCTTGTGAACAATCTTGGATCTGGGCTTGATCTATCTACAAATAATATTGAGTGACTATCTCCTCAACATGAAGTTGTTGCTACTTTTATTTTGAAAAGTGTCATAATGCTGCTGGCAGCCGACTGCCACTAACCAATCAAATATCCCCCTACACAATTATAGGCACTTTATCGCTTATATTTAATTACAGATTGTGTATTGTTAAAAGATAGTAATGATAGACTGTGAGGTTGTGTTGTATAAGCACAAATGTCCGACAAATTACCTCAAAAATAATTTCTGGGATGTGACAAAGATTACCTGTTGCGTCGAAAAGCCTAACACCCTACCAACTGAGGGCTTATCCGGTCCTTGTCTGCATTGTGTACACGGGATTAGAAAGCATTATTCCAATATGGAGGAAGGAGGTCGTAAAGCTACTACTGTGCAGACGCGGGCACTCCTACGTATTGAGTCTCCCGCTGCCGTTCATTGGTCCATTCAGCATCTTCAGCACCACGCAGACTGAACAGCGACACACAGCCATGCAGCTCTCATCAAATGAGGATGCCGCTCGGCGTACAATGCTCTACACGGTTACTATGAGACTATTTATCTGATTTATTTTTTTTTTTAATCTCTAATGACATTGTTTCATCAGTCTGTGTCAGATGAGTACAGTCGGTGTATTTACAGTTTGTTGTCTCCCTCGTTTTGACTGCCGAGAAGCCGTCCGTGTCGTCTAACTCCAGAAGAGGAAGCTACATGTTTTCACCATCACAGATGCACGGACTCGCAGGTTTTGTTTGTTTCACCGGGTTTCCCTCCCGTCGAGTCGACAGGCATGACGGACTGTAACACCGCCGCTCAGGTTATAGGCGGCAGCAGCAGGAGCAGCAGTATCTCATGTACAGTGCCGCATCAACAACAAGCCTCGCCGCCCGACCACCGGGTCCCCCTGCCGGCGCCCCGGTGTCCGCCGGTCCCCCGACGCCTCTTGTGACATGACAGCTCGGGGAAGGAAGAGGAGGATCAAAGGTTACGGGCAGGGGTTCAAGCAGGAGCGAAGACGGGTCGGATCATTGAGGAGAGAGCACGCGGAAACAGAGAGGATACAGTCATACCCCTGTCATAAAATTGATGTGATAGTTCGTTAAATCCCTGCAGGGCATTTCTCCCTTGGGCGTGCAGCCCCCTGGAGAGGTCAGAGCACGGGGGCAGCCGCAGAGCAGGGGGCTCCCTGGAGCTTGCTTGATGTGCCCATACATCAGCAGGGCGTGTGCCTGTGCTGACACAGAGGAACTGAACCTGGACCCCGGTCTGACTGGACCCAGCAGCTCACCACCATCACCACCACCACCTCTCCGTCCTGTGATCCCACTGAAAGCCTTATTGTGATTTTACTGATTCGGGCCTACAGCGTGGTAGCACCCACCTTTGCCTTACAGTCTCATCTGATGCACGGCCTCGTAGTGTTGATACTGGTCGAGACCCAGTCAGCTGTGCTGTTCCCCAGGCCCGTCACTTGGCTGCTCCTGACCATCACCTTCACCTGCACAGACATGGGCTGCATCCAGAGCATAGCCTGTAACAAGTCACGCATCAAACGGGAGAACATCGTGGTGTACGACCTGTCCGCCACCATAGACCACTGCCCCACTGTCATCGAGGAGAACTCGCCTATAGTGCTTCGGTACAAGACGCCCTATTTCAAAGCCTCGGCGCGGATTGTGATGCCCCCCATTCCGCGTAATGAGACATGGGTGGTGGGCTGGATCCAGGCGTGCACCCAGATGGAATTTTACAACACCTACGGAGACGTCGGCATGTGAGTTCACACCTCTGTCACCTGCGTCCTCGTTTTGACGCGCTTTCAATGCAGCCCCCCTGCGCGACGCTTCGGACGCATGTTTGTACACTCCAGTATGATAACGTTGTTCATGCCTGTGCATCACACTGAGCTGCACAGAGGAGCATTTGTGCACGCAGCAGGTTAACTGTGCTTGTCAGCCTCCTTCATTCAAACGCCCACCGACAGATTCTGTTCCTGTGACTTTGGCACCTAAATAGAAAAGCTGCTATTAGAGGAGCTAAACAACAGTTGCTGCTCTCACACTCAAATTGTGCCCACGGAGACATGTCCTCCCCCACAACCCCCCCCCCCCCAACAACACACACACACACACACACACACACACACTGTAGGGCACATATGAGGGGGTGTTTAATCCTGCTGGGTTTAGACAGTGGGTGGGTGGGCGTAGGGCTGAGAGGATGGGGTTTAGGGTGGGGTGTCATCAGATTGGTCATGAAAGCACAACAAATAGATGGAAGTGGGGGTGCTGAGATTAGCAGATGACAAAAACTGTTTGGTGCAACAAAGAGATGATGATAATCCGCTGACATACTGCACGACTAGATACCATTTACAGGCGGCTGCTGTGGTGTCACTGCAAGCTGCAAGCTTGTGTCTAAATGAGATTTTTAAAGCCTTTCTGAAATGATCTTATTTCCCTCAGAAACAGAAATTTTTAACTTTTTACACCTCAGACAGATGGAATACAGGAATCCCTTATCAAAATATGAAAAACAGAGTCACCACCATCATAACGTGGTATATAGTGGAGCTACTATCAACTAACTTCCAGTTTCATTCCTAAATGTTTCTTGATGCTGCGAGATGCTGAATTGTTTGATGATAGACAGTTTTTTTTTTTCAATAAATCATTTGTCAAATATTCATTGAAAAATACTTTTACAATTTAACAGCAGCAGCAGCCAAAACCAAAAAAAGTATTATATTTACAGTGAGATGAAAAGAGAAAATCCACACATTTGAGAAGCTGAAACTTCAGAATATTTGACATTTTTGCCTAATAAATGGTTTTTAAAAAATTCAATTAGTCATATAATCTGTTGATCAACAAATTCATAAATCCAGTTTTAGCACTATGTGAAAGTGTGTCAGTAATGATTAGGTGAGAAAATACTTATTTTTTGAAACATATAATTCATATGATTAATAATTCATAATTAGGTCTTCATAGAGCAATTTAACAGCAGCTGAAAATCTTGTTTCTGCTGACCTCCAGTTGTTTAAAGTCACACCTCCCTGCACAGTGATGTCACTGTGTACTACCAGTACACTGTGACATCGCTGTTGGGTGTGGTTACGCCTCTACAACTCACTTAAAACTTTCAGTGAAATAAGGCAGTAAAACACAACTTTACAGCCTGATAATAAGTCACACTTAAAAAGGATTTTTCTCATCTTAAAGGGTAAGGTGTAAGTGAATGGCACACAGTTACCCAGAGGAGTCTTTGTTTCTCGTCTCACACTTCCTGTCTCCCTCCAGGTCGAGCTGGGAGTTGCCTCAGCTGCGAGAAGGCCTGGTGAGGGCCATCAGCGACTCAGATGGCGTGAGCTACCCCTGGTATGGAAATACAACAGAGACTGTCACCATAGTGGGCCCCACCTCCAAGCCATCCCGCTTCATCGTCAGCATGAACGACAATTTCTACCCGAGCGTCACCTGGGCCGTGCCGGTGAGTGAATCCAACACGCCCTTACTGACGAACATCAAAAGGGACCAGAGCTTCACCACCTGGCTGGTGGCGCTCAACACCACTTCCAGGGAAAAGATCCTGCTCCACACCATCAAGTGGAGGATGAGGGTTGACATCGCGGTGGATCCGTCCCTGCCTCTGGGCTCCAGGGCCAGGTTAGTGGGCCGGGTGCACCAGGACCAGCCTCGGGTGCTGACCCGCATGGAGCCCATCCCCCCTAACGCCATGGGGAGACCCAATGCCAATGACGCCCAGGTTCTGATGTGGAGGCCGAGGAGAGGGCCTCCACTTGTTGTCATACCGCCCAAATAGAGCATTGGGAGAATCTGATTGGCCGTTTGTTATATCATATCATAGCGGGCCACTTAGGCAGTGAAACGGCTGATGAGATAATCAGATGAAAAGACAAAAACAGACAAATAAGGATCTATATGCAGGCTGTGTGAACTGTCGATGGCACAAAGAAGAGTTGTATTCTTTTCTGAGTAAAATCTTGAGGGGACAACTGCCTTAATTCCCCGCTGCTGCCTTTGACGATCCAGAAAGTATGTCGGCCTCTACTTCTGGTGCTCTTAAGCTGTTGGGTGTTCAGGCTTTTACTCCAGCCCAGCACAACTGAGCGAAGCACTGTATGACTTTGAAATATTCCACCACCAATGCTGGGATGTAACACAAACCTGTACTGTAGCTACTCAGGCCCAGAAAGAAGTGGTCAAGCCTGAACACAGACCCTGTTTAAAAAAAAAAAAGAAAGAAAAAAAAAAGGTTCTTCAGCCTTAATCACGTCATAATCCCTGGCCTGCTCTGGACTGTACAACAAAGTGTACTGTGTAAGAGTGTAACTGAAGGAAGGCATTGCTGTTTTACGTGTCACACACACACAGGTCCAGGGGGGACAGCACTGCTGTGGGGCTTATTCGTAACACACAGAGATAACTAAAGTATTAGCTGAAATGTTACTGGGTGATGTGCTTTCAGAGATGACGTGATTGTGGGTGGGTGTGCAGGCATGTGTGTATGTACTTGTGGTTGTGTGTTTTCTATAATGGAGCCCCAGGGTCAGGTCCAGGCTTGCTGCTTTGTCACACCAGACTGCCTCACATACACAGAGACACACACTAGGAAGTGATTATGTTATATTGTAGGATCTTTTAAAGATGATTTAAAAACAGAAAGATTGTCAACATGCACGCATCCTCAGAGCTACTTAGCTTTTTACATATCACAAAACGTGTAGAAATCACAGCTTGGATTTAGTCATACACACACACACACACACACACACACACACAGTCATAGATGAAGCCCTGCAGCAGGATTTTTTTTTTCATTGTTTGTTTTTTTCAATCACAAATGGCCAGTTCATCCAAGCTGCAGAGCTTCTCCCTCCCTGCCTTTTGAAAGCCAGTGATGCCTGTGTTGCTGACAGCCTCCTACGGTAGACACATGATTTCGCCTTTCCCTATGTCCCATCTAATCAGATTTGTGAGGTGAGGAAGCGAAGTTACTTTATTTTACGAGTCATAAAATGAGTCTGCCCACAGTGGCTGTGAGAGGAGAAAGAGAGCTCTAATATGTCTTCATTCAGTCAGTATATGTTGTTTAAAAACAGAGATTGTATTGAAAGAGAACTGTATTTATACTTAAAGAATTGGTTCCCCCAAACAAATATAGCTTCTCACTTACATCTAGCCTAAATCTACCCATGCAGATTTTGTTTTCGAATATCTGTCGGTGAGATTCTGCCTCTGAAATAATACACCGGAGGTCAAACAAATTTCTTTTGTGATCGCAGCTTTGAAAAACTACAGTTGAACAGACAGTAAGTAGGAGTCTACAGCCATGCTAGCAGTTGTATATTGTCACAGTAGCACTTTGAGCTAAATGCCAATGTCAGCATGCTAACATGCTCAAAAGAACAATGCTTTCATGCTGATATTCTGCTCATCATCTTAAGCGTCTTAGTTTAGTGTGTTACAAATCAAATTTATGACCCGGTGATGATGCTACATGGAAAGATACTGCACTTCATCTGGAGAGGGACAGGGACTATTTCTACCACATTTCATGACCATTCAGCCAAAACAAGACAGTTCACTAAAAGCCAAAAACCTCTCTCTGGTGCAAGAGGGAAAATCAGGGGTCATTAGGATTCATCATCTGGGATGACTGTTTGTACAAAACTCCATGGCCATCAAGTGCATTAGTTGTTGACATATTTCAGTCTGGACCAACGTGGTGGACCATTAAACCACGGTACAGACAGACATCACTAGAGCTGTGGCGCTAGAAAAAAACAAAAACAAACAAACAAAAAAATTGTAATGTATCTTTCCAGGGACAGTGACAAATATTTTGAAGAGACTTTGTTATTATTTGTTCTCATGAGGACTGTTTCCTCAATAGAATTACTATCTCTGGAAAGACACGTTGATTTTTTAAATGTAATTTGTCAATGCTCTGAGCATCACAAGTGGTTCTCCAGTCACCTTCAGTGTGTTGGAGTGGAAGCAGAAATGTGAGAGACAAATATCTCAAAACCTGCCAAACTAAAACCAAAACTATCTACATGCATTACACACACAGCTAGAGGTAAGTGAGAATTTGTGTTTGGTTGAATGGACCCTTTATAGGTCGGTGCAGTATTTGGTTTACACAACTTAGACTCTTGTGCCACTATGATCTTTTATAAAAATGTGTTTTTATGATGATTCTTGACTGAAAAAGAAAACAAGAGCGCGAACATGAACGTCTCGCGATCGAGCTGAATCTGACAGTAAATGTTGCTAACTGTTTTCCTGGCAGGTCTATGTGCTGTATTTCTGTTTCGTACACACTCAGCGCACAATGGGCCAGTAAAACAGGTCACGCTGAACTGCTGAGCTGGTCCAGATGAGACAGAGATGAAGAGAGACGGAGGATGTAACCACGTTATTTTACCCATGCTGCTCATTACTCTTGGTGCAAACCGAACAAGCCTTCACATACATACACACACACACAGAGTACACACCTCATCTAGAACGACACTAGAGCCACTGGAAAGGACTGTTCTGCCTGTGTATTGTGAGCCCTGGAACACACTCATTGCGGACGGTGGATATTTTAACCACTTGCCTATTGTAGCCATGACTCAGGAGCAGTTTGTGAGGCAAAGAACATCTGAGAGCCAACGCTGACAAGGGAAACATCTAGAGCAGCACTTTAAACTGGAGAAACTAAGGTGGTGATCTTTATTGGTCTGTGATTTTAATCAGAGAATTGTGGCTTTTATAGGGTGAAACAAAACAGAAACTTTTTTTTTCACACGTTGCCCCGACTAAAGTGTTAAAGAAAATACATTTATACTTGACCATGAGGTCACACAGTCACTGTCTGTGTGTGTCAGGGCCTCAAGTGTCTTTTACAGTAACAGATGTGCCTGAGGACTCGGGTAGAGCGGTACACGGCCCTTCATGAGGAGCTCGACTAATTCCTACTTGTTCCGCTGATTGACTGGAGTTTAATGCAGTGATAGTTCAAAAACGACTGGGTAATGGTGGTTTACAGTGTTATAATATGAAGAACATGAAACTCTGCCGTGTTACAGTCCTTTCTCTCAGACTGTCTGGCTTTTGCATGCAGTGTTTTTAAACCCATTAAAACAAATGCCAAATATATCAACGTGTGAATTTATTCATGTCTTGTAATTTGCAGTTCTAAGGCGACATGTGAAGTGAAAGACAGGCTACAAAGATTATACATTTTTACTATTGTGCACTCTATTCTGAGTGTAAAATGTAAATGTGTGGGTTGTACGAGAGGTAATACGGAGGAGACACAAAATAATACATTAAACACATTCAAAAATGTTAAAGGAAACATTTTTCTTTTATAAAAGATTCACATATCTGTAATTAAAATAATAAAGTTATTATTATACCCGCTTTATCCCAAGAAAAAAAAGTAGTTCCAGAGGAAAAACATCAGTAAAGGTGTACAGTCCAAGGTTACTTTCTATGTAAATAATGCCTCACAGATATCTGATGTAATCAGTATCAACAGTTCAGTCAGTTCAGACTTAGCTGGGCTACATTTAGTAATATTTTGATTTCTTTTACTTTGAATCAACAGAATATATTTTTTACACAAGCACAGGACATAAGGAGCTGGATGTTGATAATCAACGGCTTTGAAAAGTCATGTAAACCTCAGCCTAATCAATGAATGAATAAGTTAAACAGACAATTCATTTCGATTTATAGGTTACAATTGAAATGGTTTCGGTTTAAATTTACACCAAAGGCTAACATAATTTCAAGTTGTATAAAATTACCACATAATCAAACTGTCCTTTTCAATTCAAAAACCTAAATATTTAAATAATCCCCATTATTACAGCCTGAAGTGACAGTAATTTATTCCTGTAGCATTTTATTCATACACCCAGATTAGACAGACCAGAGTCATACAGTGATCTGTGTATGTTATCAAAGACATCCCAGTGACTATATGTTGCCTGGCAACAAAAACTGTTTCCAAAAATAGCTGAACAAAACGAAACATGAGAGCCATCATTTAGATTACAATACTAGTTCTGGTGACCAACTACTATAGTCTAAAGGCTCTTGTAACACTAATTAATTTTTGCCCCGAGTTCTGCCTCCCAAGTAGACAGGCATCTTAAGTGGTGTACAAACCCCTCCTTTGTAGCAGGCTCTAACCCCAACCATGACCCAAACGCCAACCATTAACCATTTGCAACCTAAACCATGCGACTGTCAGAGCTTGTTGCAGTATTGTACACAGCCCCAAAAAGGGACAACTTTAGACTGTCAGAGCCTTAAATACTGTGACTCTAAGGTGAACAAGCCAGTCACACTACATCTGCAAAATGTGGTATTGAAGAAGGTTCAGAAACTCCTGCTTGTCTGCCTCTTTGATCCTTTACTATACGGGTGTGACTGACGTGGCAGTAACAGCGACTGGCAGTCAAACAGGTTCTTAACAAACACAATCAGTCTGTCCTGTTGGGAGTATCTCTCTAGCTCTGGAGGTGTGCCAGGATTCTCTACAGCGGTCATTAAGGGAAAAATCATACAATCCTGTTTCACCACAGTTTTCTTTTCTCACTGGTTACTCCTCCAAGCTGAGGCACTTTTGGTGTTTGAGATCTATCACAGCGTTGTGCTTGCTTTTTTAATCTCTTTTCCTTTCCTCTGTTCCCAACCTGCTTACCTCCTCGCTTCCTACTCCTCTGCTCCTCCTTTTCCGCGATCACAATATACGATAAAGACCTTTCCCCTCTTTTTTTTTTTGTTGTATGCCTGTCCTCCTTTCCCCTCCTTGTCTTGACGCTTCAACAGGACCTCCTACTGCTGCTGTAGTGTCAGCCATGAGTGTCCTACGCCCTGCTGGGGTTGGGGGACGGCTTGCTTTCGTAGCCGTACAGGAAAGTGGCCACGATGACCAAAATGGCCCCCAGGAAGAACACGCTGTGGACAGAGAGCAGATGACACTTTCAGCCTGAGAAACTGTGATTACAGGAAAGAAAAAGAGAACATACTGAGGAGAGACAGAGAGAAAGATAGTGAGCATTTCCTCTACCCGGTGGGGTCGAAGTCCTGCAGCCAGAAGTACGATATAAGAGTTGACAGGATGATGGAGAGCGATGTAGCAAAGCCCTTGAGGATGTTGTCTGCATACTTGATGACCGCTGCTATGACCAGACCACCCAGCGCCTGGAGAAACAACAAACAGACAGACACAGATGGACAAAGGCATGACCTGGGCCGACGGGGGAGTCCGATCCGCCAAATTAAAGAGTCTGTTAGCCCCGGAGACTTTAGAATATATCTGACGGTTTTGGTGGGGAACACACTTTGAATCACTGTCGGTGGAGAGAAAGTTACCTGCAACGCTACAACGGTCCAGGTGACTGAGTTGTAACCCTGGAACATTCCTGACTCCTTCACCCTTTCCCCATCGTAGGCCAGCATCCCGAAAAGACCAAATACCAGGCCAAACATGCCTGAAAACACACACATACAGTAAATACATGAGTGAGCTAAACACCAGTCTTTTTCTTTCTCTAACTAACAATATTTTCATTTTTCGTTAATGTGTCATTTATGTTTCCACTTATTCTAATTGTGAAAATTGCTTGTTTTGTTGGAGCAACAGCTCAGAACCCCAACATGTTCAAGTATCAATCCTGTAAAACAGAGAAATGTTTGGTATTTTTGCTCATCAAATGATTTTGACAACTAATCATTGAAGCACTAAATCTTAGTTTCCTTCTTTTTCTGTTCTGTTTTATCATTTTTACAACTACTAGCAAAAATAAATAAATAAATAAATAAAAATTGCACAGTGTTTTCTTCACCGCTCTTGTCTTGGCTCCAACATTTAATGCAGGTGAAAAAGCTCCAAGCTTGCACCAGGAATCGCAGGAGACTTAACACATGCCTCACACGTTCCAGGGTAAAAATAAACTAGACAGGAACATTTATCTTAACAGAAATGTATCGGAGGTACAAAGCCCAGCTGGCTCTCTGTGCAGGGAAGAAAGGAAACTGTAAACAAGAGCTCACTTCAGAAACATGGAGCTGGGGCCTTTTTCAGTCCACAGCATCTCATAACGGGATTCCTCTGTCGATGGACGTGCATTAATCAAATATCATAAGACAGTTGTGGAGAATTTTATAGCTCTGTCATCTGCATTTTAACAGTACTGTTCAATGTATTGAGTTTGGTTATTGAGCAGTCTCAACAGCTGATTGATTCGACTGACTGATGAATACTGACCTAGCTGGATGTTGCGGACCCAGACGCTCTGTTTGCTCTCCTTCAGGATCTTCTCAAAGTAGACGCCAGCGAACCCGCTGGAGCAGCACGCCACCAGAACAGCTGTCACACCAACAAACTGGGAGCCAGTGGACAGGGCCTCCTTCTCTGGAGCCGGAGCAGACTCAGAGGGCCACTGCAGGCACAAGAGAAAACACATGGATTATTTAAAAAAAAAAAAAACTGTTTGAAAGTTCATTCATGACCTTGGAAACAGATGGTTTAACAAAAAAACCTTCTCTCAAGGTTCGCTTATTAGTGTAGTAGATCCATTGTCATCACAACATAATTATACCATTTCATATTTGACAGCAAAAGCCAACTCCATCCACTGAGGAAGATCATGAGATGTAGTTGAAGTTCTGACTAGGCATGGGCCAGCTACCGTTTTGAAAGCTATACCGTGGTCTGAAAAAGTCATGGTTTCAAAACCATTGATATTTTTCATCGTACCATTCCTACGGTTTAAGTTTGTGTTTTTTTCTCTGAAAAGAATACAGTTCTTTATGTTCTGAGCTTGTTGAGCTGCAGGTTTAGGCTCACTTAGGGGATTTTATATTATTTTAACTTAATGTACACCTTTACTAATGTTCCAAATACTCAATGTTGTTTAAAAACAAAATAGATTATGCTCAGAAAAAAAAATTCTTACCAGGCATGTCAAAATAACTCATTTTAGAGCTTTAATTGCAATACTGCCAAACTGTGATATTTTTGTTTAAGCTTATCATACAATCAGAATCTCACACCGAGCCATGCCTCATTGTCATAGATATTTTGTACCTGACAGAATGCACTAACCTATTGTGAGCTTTAACATCTGAACAGAACAGAGTGATGTGAAAAAAGAACTGTAATGACAGACACACAACCTGCTGCAAAACAACAACTCGTTAAAGCACTTCAGTACAGATTAACCAAACAAGCTACAATGTGTTAATCAGTGAGCTTATAGGCAGAGCAGGCAGAGTTTGTTACCGTCTGGACAGAACTATGCTGTTTCCCCCTGTTTACCGTCTTTATATATTATAAGTGATTTCCCAGTGTGTCAATGGGCACTAACTGTCAAAAGACACAATTTCTTTCATAAAACTATGTGTGTAGTATGATTTGGATCAAATAAACATGACAACAAAATGTAATCTTAACAATCACACTCAAAGCTCTTTCTGAATCTATAATGCTGGGAACCTGAAATTCATACAAAGGGCATCTTCACAACTTTGCCGAGTTGTAAAAATGCTGCAGAGTGTGAGTTCCTGCGTTACTTGCCGCAGTAAGCAAAAAAATGGGTGTTAATGCAAAAAAAGAAAGATGATGATCTCTGGTTGTGCAGAGAAAGAAATGTATTGTAGCGATTGCATTTTTTTTTAAAATTGGATATACATGAGAACAATATGGAATTATTCTTTGGTTCATTATTGGAACAAGATACTGTTTGCCTTCCACCTTTTTTAACTCCTCCATTCTCCCCCAAAACAAACCCTGCTGAGTGAGAACTAACACCACAAACCCTGACAAAGAAAAGTGAAAATGAGATGCTGCATTAATATAACAGGCCAATTATGTCTTAGCAGACTCTTGCTGGCTTTTTCGCTCTTTGTTTGTAAGTGATACTGTTTGTAAACATTTGCTATGGCTGTGTGTTCATATCATATTTGATGATCTGTTGTTGGAGCCATCAGGAGGTGTCAAAGATAGACCATAGTCGACATTCCTGCACTCAGCCTGGTTACATCGAGAGCAGTCTGGGAGTTGGTGTTTCTACCTGGCTGATCTTGTGGATTTATGAGGGTGTAGCTTCATGTCCTCATCCTCCTCTTCCTCCTCCTCTATTGTGCAACTGTATGAGTGCTCAGGCAGCATTAAGATCACATTGGGTGTAATACTAAATGACTGACGTTTTCTTTGTTTTGCCAAGGAAGAGGAGGAGGTGATTTCACAACTGTCTTTCCTCTCCTGACACCTCATCATTCACCAGCACATCCCTCGCAACCACTGGCGGCCAATATTTACTCAGCTCTCTATTTTCTGGCCTCATTATTTGTGTTTTATTTATTTAACCTTTATGCAACTGAGTAAATAAAAGAAATTTAATATCACCCGATAATCAAAGCTAAAACAAAGTGACACCTACAGAACTGGCTACATCCTCTTTCTTCTTACGTTTAAAAGCACTAACAAGAAGTCTTTCAGTGTGATCCTGGGCAGACGCAGCCTGGGCACGTCTGACTCACTTTTAACTGATTCTGTACTAAAATAAAAAAAGGCAATTTGCGAGCTCAAAAGAGGAAGGATGGGAGCATGCTGAGAGCTTCCCTATTAATTCAAGTGATGATTCCCAACAAATGTGTCTTGGTTACACGATCCACAGTCACCAAACGTAGGAGAGAACTAAACCTGCAAAGAGTGCTGGGCTATATTACTGATTTATTGTTGAGCTTTCTACAGAAGCAACAGTTTTACGATATACTGCTACTGGCTACTAGAACTAGTAAACATTACCTACTCAAACATGGCTGCTCTGAAAAAGAAACACCACTCAGAAAAAGGTTGGTAAGAGAGCCAATAAAATGATAAACACTGGAGCAGAGAGTGAAACATCTTGTCCTCAACTCAAGTGGGCAAACATTCACAGAATAGAGTAAATATCCCCAAAATATAAAGTAATGTATTGTCAAAGCTAGATTGGAGTTGAAATCAGTTATTTTTTTCCAGATGGAAAGTTCTCAGTCTGATTAAAGATTTCTGAATCACCACAAAACGTTTCAGACTTTTTCAGCGATTCGAATGAACGATGAAGGGAAAATGAAATGACAAAAAAATGTCACAAGCACACATGTATTTTTCCCCCTTTTAGAAGATTTGTTAGCTTGCCTCTAGCATCATAGTCCTGTATCCTATCAACAGTAAAAACAGGAAACCATCCCAGAGGTCCGCCATTATTCTGCATAGTAACACCCTGAGGTGAAGTCTACTCATTCACTTGACATGGACTGTTGCTCTGATTACTAGTGGACCGGCAGGCTCCATTCAAAAGCACCTACTCATAAAATCACTCAAATGTTTTTATGTGTTTACTGTTTTCCCACACAGAGGATGCTCTCCGGCCTGTTTCTTGAGATGGTGAGAGCATTTTAGTTTCTACGAGCCATTAACATTAAAGAGACTTGAGACTGTACTGGACCTGCACAAGAGCCACTCCAGCCATAAGAATCAGCAGAGAGAGCCACTGGTAGACGCCCAGCCTGCGGCCCAGCATGGACACAGAGAACAGAGCCGTGGTCAGGATCTTCAGCTGGTATGTCACCTGATGGAGATAAAGTGGGAAAACTGTAAATAATCCATGAATGAGAGCAATGTGCTAATTGCTAAAAGGCTCGGGAAGACACATCATCTCTTGCGCATGTAAAACTGGGTCCCGCTGTGAGCCAATGAAGACGCACACATCTCAGCCTGCCGTACCTGGTAGGTGGCTGCGTCCAGGTTGGACAGGGCGACGTACAGCAGGTTGTTCTGCAGTGTGTAGATCCCAGAGGGGATTGCCAGCTTCAGTGTTTCTATGGGTTTGTGGGCAATTTCCTGACGCAGGATGCTGTTCAGGGCTCTCATGCTGTAACCTGAGGAATGAAAACAAACAAGTGTGACCACTCAACGAGTTCTATCTTTGTTTTTGATCACTTGTTTTTTTCTTTCTTTCTTTTTTTTAAAAAATGTAATATTGGTGTGCTGCTCTTGTGCAGAAGTTTTCATGTTTTTTAATATATATACTGTATATTTATTACAACATAACAAAATAAATAAAATGATTAATGTTGTCGTTGTTTAGCATGGTTTGATGAATATTAGCAGATATTAAAATAAAAATCATTTTTCATTGTTATGGCCAAACCAACAGATCAATCCGTTAATAAGTCGACTAACAGAAAATTAAAGGATTGATTAATCATTTCAGTCATTTATTGAGTGAAAAACCCAAACATCTGTTAATGTTAATGTATATTTCAGGGTATAGGAACATGAGCAGTTAAAGACATTAACATGGTCTCTTGGAAATGGTGATTTGTAACATTTTATAGACTCAAAATCAATTATTTAATCAAAAAAACTGCTACAATAGTAATAGTACTACTACAATATAATATATTGACAACAATAGGATATTTTCAGTCACATGATTAAGGTGATATTGACTGTGTGCTGTGCACTCACTGTGCTCCTTGAAGACGAGCAGCACACAGGTGAGTATCTTCATGACCTCGGCCACCACCACAGCTGAGGAGGCCAGATACCGCGGGCCCTCGGCCTGCAGGGTGCGGGAGTACCGCATGGTGAGCACCAGGGAGGTGGTCTGGAACACCAGCACGCCCAGAGAGAGGTACTTCAGCCGGGACGAAGCCATGGCCACAGGTCGGTGGGTAGCTGGCCACAGGAAAGGGGAGAAACGACAATAAAGATACAGTGCGAGTAGTAAGACATATAATTGATGTCGGGAGGTAAATACAGAACCAAAGCGAGGAGTGGAAGATTTCTAGACACAAAAAGAGGTGTTTACTCAAAGAGGGAGCAGCTCTCACCTTTCCCCCTTTTCTTCAATGGCGCCTTAACAGCAACTTGACAGACGTAGATAAATGTCTCTACATAAAAAACCCGCCCTAGATATTGAACCTCGGTTCTTCTCTGCTTTCGGCAGCTCTCTCGGTCTCTGTCGGACTCACAAACCAGGTACTGGAGGCTCAACCCAGCTGTCAAAACAGCTGCACTTCAACTCCTGGCGTCCATTGACCCCTCCGGTGATCTACCGTGCGCGGATACCTGCACATGATCTGCTCCGGCTCTCCACACACACTGTCGTAGCTTTCACCGCCATAACGGTTGATAACTAACCGCCAGAAAGAAAAGTAAATTATATACCGAGAGAGAGGCTATTGAAGGGGAAAAAAATCTCATGCATGTAAAGTCCTGAAGAACTTCCGTGTACAGATTTCTTCCTCTTCTCTTCGTCAAGGCTTCCTGTGAGACTCAGCGCCACCTGCTGGTCTGGAAACAAACTGTGAAGAGGTTATGTAATTTACTGAACTAATAGGGTTACACAAAAGACTGTTTTGGGATTTTAGTTTTTTTGGAATCTAAACACAAGTTGTGTGAGTTTCTATGATTA
The DNA here is from genome assembly GCF_001640805.2 of Lates calcarifer. Lineage (NCBI taxonomy): Eukaryota > Metazoa > Chordata > Actinopteri > Centropomidae > Lates > Lates calcarifer. The sequence continues at coordinate 10,138,857 of NC_066849.1, forward strand.
ACATTCATGACTAGCAGAAGCTGTTCAATCAAAATATAAAAGTCCTGGTGGTCCAAATCACGCCAAAGGCAATACAACATCTTAACATTGCACTGTTGAGAGCTCTGCAATGGCCTAAATATATTGTGTTAATTTCAAATATCAGAATGTTATGGATTCATACAGTAAAAACTACCTTCTTTGTCTTTTGTGATTTGTTACTAATACTGTTTGTTGCCAAGATTATTCATATCTATGGTTGCTTTTATATAGGAACATGTCACACTGAAAAAGAAAGTTACATAAAAATAGTATTTTACATAAAAAGTTGAAAGTTGAATATTTCTGTTTATCTTTCATTAAAATACATCACATGACTTGCAGTTAGTCAATTGAATCTACTGTATATTTCTCTATGGTAAGTACAAAGTGTGGCCTGGAGAAGCAGATACTTCTCTGATACACACTGGTACAATAATATCTAGTGAAGGAATCAGGTTGCTGTCCAGACCTTACTATACCTTCAAAATAAAAGTCATTTTAAATGGACTTTAGATATGAGTTCAGCACCGTGTGACTGAATCAACAGCACCTGTTAAAGGTCTGATTGAAACTGATTGATTCAAAATTAACACCAGCACTGAATTAACACAATGAGAAAACACATTATATTTCAAGAAAAGACACAAGTGCAGCAATCTATGAAGATCTGGGCTTTATTTCAGAAAGCACATTTGGTTGATCATTTGGTTTCTTTTTTTATCGACAGACAACTTATTTTATCAGTTTTAGTCTTCTACCTTATACAAACATGGTGACAACTACTTCATATGACATGTATATTATAGGTTATTTGGTTAACACGGGAAAGTACAATTAAAAAAAACATTTTATATACAAAACATAGACACATAGCCTTGCATATGTATGGGAACTGACAATTCTTCTTGACTGAAATCTCAATGTACATGTGTTTGTGAAACTGCAGGGACATCCTAAGTACAGAGAACAAACGCCCTGAAAAATAAGGCATTGGGAATATTGAAGAAACGTGAATTATTTGGTTTGTTTTGCAGACATGTAACAGCAGTAATCAAAAACAAAGGCAATATTTTTTGCTTTCAGGTTGTGTGTGTCTCGCTTTTTTAGAGATTGCGCTACTTTTGCAACAAAGGATGACAACCAACAGAAATTTGGACAGGATGTACATTTTTGGCTGAATAAAACTAAATTTGGTCTTAGAGACACTGATGTAAAACAGTGAATGATTGTCTGTGTTTACAGAGCAGTCACACAAAGCTATGCTCAACATCAACTTTAAGAAGGACGATTAAAAAAAAAAAAAACAAACCTTTTATGAAACCTCGCTCACCTCCAGACTTGGTTTATGAATCATGACAATTTAAAAAAGTGCAGAAATACACTGATTGTAGTTAAGCAAAAGGTGAAACTGGTTAAATGATTTTGGAAGAGAAACTATTTAGAAAAAGAGGCAGTTTAAAGATAAAACCATGCACCTCTGTAACATTCATAATCATTCAAGAAGTGCGAACAGTATTCATATAAAAGAAAAAAACAGACATTTTAAAAAGTCAACAAGTCTTTGCCAAATTAAATTCAGTAATAACAAGCAGAATGTGTTATACGTCTATGTACATTTCATCATACAACAAACTAAACCCAGTGGCACAACAGTAACAATGAGTGTGACAAAACTAATGTATGTTTTTGCATAAAGTTTGGTAAGCTTCTGAATGAATCCCTCAACAACACAGGAAGTCTGTGACATAATATCACACCGACAGGATGTGAATGTGTCCATGCAAACTCTGATTTGGTTTTCAAATCAACTCTTTTGTATTTCTGTAACAGTAACTGCCTTCAAAATGTGGTAAATTCACTGTTAAGTAAGGAGATGCCTCTGCGTGCACGTCTTTCTACTCTGTCATTTTTTTGCGTTTGTCTTTCTTATCATGCGACAGCCTTTTATAAAATTTCCCCCTTTAGCACAGTAAAAACAAAACAATGCATGAATAATAAAAAGTAAGGCAACAACTAGGTAGTTTTGCTTTGAGAATAAAAGCAACAACTGAATGTGACCCATTGAATTAAAGAAAGTAGAGTGAATGGTTTCAATGAGGAGTTAGTATTGGCAGGCTTATCACATTAAACAACACATACAGATAGCATATAGCAGAAAAAAATAACAATGTCCTCCAAAACAGGCAGGATCAGTGTCCATCTCAACAGTCTGTTTTTCTGATGCAATACCAGCTGACCGCCATCTGGTCAGCAGTTCCTCCTTGATCCCTCAATAAACAGTTTGTGTTTGGGTGCCAGAGACCGAAGAGAGAAGTCCTGACTCCGCCAACAGAGAGCACACAATGCTCAGCTGGGACTGGAGGAACTACGTGAAAGAACTGATTTTAGCTTGTGACAGATGACTAAATCCATAATTTTTTGGTGTTGAGAACTTGTGATATCTAGCTGATAATACTCGATGTTTTAGAAACTATACACAGTTTTCTTAAGTGCAAAGAGGAGAGGAAAACATAAAAGGGGAGGTGACTGATAATAATAATGATACAGAGAGAATTAACAAAAGAGGTGAGAAAAGCACTGAACGAGTTATTATGTGTTGTTATTTAACTACACAGAACCCCAAAGTCAGTCTGTTTCTGCTTTCCTCTGGCCGGCCTATGCAAACACCTGCATGTTTCCAAGCTGAGGCTGTTGAGAGGCCTGCTGCATTTGTTGCGTCTGCGGCTGTGGCTGCACCTGCTCTGGAATGTGTGTGTGGTGCGACGATGGCAGTGCATGGTGGGGGTTCCCCAGAGGGGTGGGGCTGGTGGTGACGTCAGACCAGTCTGAGTTGGAGTGTGGCGAAGAGGACGACCAAGGGTCTGGGGATTCGGGTGATGGGGTGAGATATGGGTGCTCGCTGGGTGGGTGGGCAGAGTGGCCAGGGGTGGTGCCCTCTGAGCCGGCGGTGACGTAACTGTGCTGGGAGGGGGGCGTGGGGTATTTATCCACAGGGCTCTGCATGGGCGGATAGGAGGGCAGCTGTCGAGACTGGCCTTCGATCCCTCCGTGGCCAACGGTGTGGGGGTGCTGCAGGGTGTGGGAGAGCCCGTGCGGCATGCTCATCTGCTCCGGGATCTGGTACATCATGCTCTGGGGGCAGTGGAGGTGGCTTGGCGCCTGCTGGGAGTGACCTTGACTCTGGTTCTGTCCCTGGGACTGCGTGACTTGTACCTGCCCCGGCTGTGGCTGCTTCAGCATGGCCTGGCCTCCTCCAGGAGCCATCATCTGAAATGTGACAATAGGTGGCAGCTGCTCTCTGCTCATGGTGACGTTCATGGGGGTCAGCATTGGGCCCTGGCCGTGGTGCTGGCCCATGCCAGGGTGAGATCCCCCCATCTGGTGCGGTACGAGGCCAAACATGTGGCCGCTGTAGCCGTGCTTGGTCATGCCCACCCAGCCCTGCTGCTGTCCCAGCATGTGGCTAACGGGGGGCAGCATCGGTCTGGAGGTGGGGCTGCTTAGAAGGGGAGGAGAGTTCGCTGTTGTGGAGACGGCACCAGACACGTCACCCGTGTACGAGTGTGGTGATTCCAGGGAGTCGACGGGTGACATGGTGACAGAGCTTTCCGGAAGTCCTCCCGCTGCCTTGACGCCATTTGCACTCCCTCCTCCTGTACCTCCTCCACTTCCTCCTCCCACTCCAGCACCCACGCCAGTCCCCTCACCTCCAGCGGGCTTCTTTCTTCTCTTCGCCTTCATGTCTTTCAGCTCCTTCGCTCCCCCGCCAACACCTCCCACCTTAGCCCCACCTCCACCCCTCCTGCTCTTCTTCCCCTGTGGTCCAGGGCGCATGCCGATGAAGCCTGCTCCGTTGGCCCCACACATGACAGAGTTTCCTCCTCCGCCCATGTGGTTAGGCCCATTGTGTGGACTGTGAACCAGATTATACTGGTCCAGCAGGCGGACTATGTCATGATGCATGCGTTCTTGAGCTGTATCGCGGGGCAGCCGATCCAGGTGATCAGTGATGTCACGGTTGGAGTAGTGGTCAAGGAGAACCTGAGCTGCCTCAAAGCTGCCTTCTCTGGCTGCCAGAAAGAGTGGGGTCTCCTCCTGAGGGAAACACAGATAATGACAATATTCAAACTGACAAATGATGGATTTTATTTGGGGTATCACTTTAAACTTTACATTTAAGAAAAAGAAAATTAAACAATAAATTTAAGTCTTACTGGTAAATGATTCTAGATTAAATATCACTTTGTCCAAGCACTTATGCCAGACACACTACGACATATACTTTAGTGGTTTTTTAATGGGTGACTTTGCATTTACTTGAGTCCTTTTCCTCAAGTAAAAGAAAAGTCATATTTAGCACACAAACTGAGGAACAAGCTTTGAAACGGTATAAATGAAAACACAAGAACACACCTTGTTGTCTTGCATGTCACGGTTGGCTCCATTCTTCAAAAGCACAAGAGTAGCCTCCACATTATTAACTGCAGCTGCCCAGTGCAGAGCAGATTTACCTAAAATGGTGGGACAGTGAGACAAAGAAGCACATCCATGTTAATCACAATGAAGCTATTATAATTTAGTGCCCATTTTTTCATCCATTCATAAATACCGTATTTTTCTGCTACTAATGAGAGATTTTCAACAACTGCTAACTATATTTCTGAAAGGACTGAGGTAATATTACATGGTCACTAAGGTTAACCACCAAAACCATGTCAGATCTGAATGAATTGATCTAATCTGGATGCTTTTCATGCTTAACAAGAGGCAAGGTTCCTCATACAAATACTACAGGTACAATATAAGCAATGTTTTCACTGGAATCCAAATGGCTGCATACAGTGCAGGCTGTAATGCAGAGCAGACATCCAATACAAAAGGAAGATATTTGACAAAGGGAGTAAATAAAACCAATGTGGTTTCCTGACCATGGTCGTCTACTGCGTTGATGTCAGCGTGGCAGTGGATCAGCTCTTCCACCATGCCCTCCACAGCTAGCCTGGCTGCCAGGATCAGGGGAGTAGTGCCGTCATTCATCCGGGCGTCCAGCTCTGTTGCACGGTTACGGATCAGAATCTGGAAGACAGAAGACAAAGACAGAGACGTGAGAGAGATGATAAGTCATGATGAAAAGCCTCAGTGATGCAGATTTCGGAGTTTAATAGTCAAAATTAAGATCAGACAGTCAACTCACCTGGAAGACTCCCTGGGCATCGGCCGCCACAGCAGCATGCAGAGGAGTTCTGCCCATGTTGTCATGGGCGTTAGGATCAGCTCCAGCATCCAGCAGTCTCTTAGCAGCATCAGCTCTGGCATACCGGGCAGCCAGGTGGAGCGCCGTTTCTCCTGTGCGGTCAGTCTGGGCCATCAGTGAGGCACCTTGAGCGATCAGGTCTGAAATGACGCTTGGTCCTGGTTCATCTCCTCCGCTCTCTTCCTCCTCTTCTCCGTGCAGGCTGCAGTCCGGACCTCCACCATTACGTAGTGATGCCAACATCAGCGGGGTGAAGCCATCTGGGGGAGGAGAAATTCATTATTGGGGAAATGATTGAAAGTGAATTACACCTTGAAGTCTAGAAGTCAAGTTTTCTTACCAGGTCCCTTGACATTAACGTCCAGACAGTCAGCATCCAGGTCGGCCTGTGGGGGAGTAAGCGTGATGTCAGCAGCCTTTCGGTGCTGCAGGGTCCACTCCCTTCGGTCGATGCCTCCGTCCATAGCGATGGGCAGCAAGGGTTTGTCTTCAGTCTATGAAGAAGCAGCAGCCAACAGAAACAACATTCACAACCACCGAAAACCTTTACTTATATTTTAAACATTTGGTACCCAATATGATTTTAACTGCTCCAATCCACCAGATTTATTTGGACTGTTGTTCTCAGTTCACTTACTCTTGGTTTCTTGGATGGGACCTCTTCATCCAGCCATCTCTGATTCTGACCTCCATCAATCATGGCTCCATCCTGGGTCTTGAAATTCCTGACATGACAGAAAAAGCAGGCCTTTACATGACAGTAACATTTGTACTTAAATTTATTAGTCTTCCTTCCATTGAGCTGGACCAGCTATTTCCTGTACAGTATCTATACACATAAAGTTTCTTAACAGTAGGAATGGTACTTGTTCACTTCCTCTGCCCACATTTTACCTATTCTACTCTAGTGTGAGCTCTCACACAGTGGTTGTTAACATACTGTATATCCTGCTTTAAGTGCTCATTACCACAAGCTGCTCCACTCACTTCATGTCAAAGTCATCTTGTCCGACAGGCTCTCTCCTCTTGTCATTTTTATTGGCCAAGAAACCATCGGGCAGCCACAGGACACCATGTTTGTGTTTCCTCTTGGCTGCCAGCATCCCCAGCACCAGGATAAGCAGAACAATAACTACTGCCACTCCAATCAGGTACATCAGAGTTGGTGTCTCATCTATTGGTGTCAGGTCACCTGGAGGATACAAAAACAAGTCTCATTACCAGATGTTTTGTCTTCATTTGATTTAGGTTTTTTCACTTAGAAGGTGATGGGTTATATTTGATTAACTGCTATTTGACAGCCCTACTTACTGTCAACAGACACTAGAGGGTAAGGCAGATCAGCCTTGATATGTGCTGCTGCAATGAATGATGCAGCCTCATCTGTGTTGGAGAAACACTTGACTGAGCTGTGGGAACATTCACGGTTGTCGATTTGTAGGTGCACCTCAGAGCTGCACAGACAAATGTGGAAATACAAAGACAGTTAATGACACACAGTTAATCAATGATTAATTTCAAGCTACTGTGTATTATATGAGAGCTAGAAAGAGGAAAACTGATGTGACTATCCCATCATGGACTATCCTTACCCAATGACCTCCCTGTCCAGCTCCCGCCTGTTTCTGTTCCTCTGTCCATGTTGTCCCTTCTTATCCTCCACCCCATAGTAAGGGAACACCATCGGCTGATTGTTTTTATCTCGCTTCACCTGCAGGTTGGTGTGCAGCAGGGCACCCAGGGAGCGCAAGAAACCATTTAAGTCTCCAAGCAGCTCCTTAGGTTGCAGCCGGACCACGATAACCAGCGTGCCGACTGCCGCTTGGGCTGGACTGTCAGTAGAACAATCCAGGCCGTCCCAGCCACAAGCCTCCGTGTAGCAGCTCTGGTCACAGATGCCGTTTTGGTAGTGGTCTGCACAGTACTTGTCATACCTGTATACACAGTACAAAGAGGATGGGTGTGTTACTTGGCCTCAAAATGTTTTGGACTTTATATCAAACTGCAACAGCAAGGAAAAAGTTGAAGGACACTTACTTGCAGATGGCCGGTGGGGTCTCCTGGCACTCAAAGCTGTCGAAGAGGCACCCAGGGTTGTCACACTCCTTATCACAACGTCCATTTTTAAAGAGATCCCAGCAGGGAACAGAGGCAGTGCAGTTAATCCAAGGCTGTTGCCAGTTAAGTGAGCAGTCGCCTCCATCCCACTGGCATTCATTGTTGTTACACTGATCGTCACACACTTTATCCGCTGACTGCTGCTTGCACTGCGGATAGGGGCAGGTTGGAGGACTTGGCATGGGGAGTGTTTTCTCACAGTATCGTCCAGAGAAGTTCATGGGACAACGGCAGCTGTACTGGTTCGGGTTGGACGGGTCTTTGATGCAGGTTCCTCCATTCTGGCAGTTCCACAGACACCTCTGTTCGTTCTCGCAGTGTAGCCCAGTGAAGCCTGGCTGGCACTGGCAGTAAAGGTGGCCGGCTGGTGACTCCACACAGCGCCCACCATTCTGGCAGTGGAGTCTTGCACAGTGGCCTCCTATTTCTATGTCACAGCTGAACCCAGTGAAGCCCTATAAGACATTATTAAACATATTATTATAAATGAAATATTACTGAGGAGTGACATCGAGAGTCATTTTAAAAGTTAGGCTTGGCTACGCATTTGTAAAGAGCCTTTAATGAAACAAACGACTACACGTTCATCTAGATTCTCCTATTAATCTGCTGCTTGTCTACCATACCTGAGCTATGGTGTGGCCCTCTGAAGCAAGCATGAAAATAACAGAGGGAGCAAGAGGTTAGTGGAGAGAGAAACATGCATTTAGTGTGAAAAGATTGATGTTCTAGTGTAAGAACAAAAGAGAGGAAAACACTGAGGTAGTAATGTTAGCCTCCTGTCCTCTGTTCTAATCTTCTTAAGTCACTCAGTATTTTCACATATAATTAATAACTTCTTTACTGTGATTAATGAAGCAGATAAATTATCCTCTAAAACTTGAGTGACAATTAAACATCAGAAACACAAGATTTTGTATTCTTTTGAGAATTTTGTAGAATTTAAAAGATTGTAAAACTTTTTTAGTCAAACTTTTATATGGATAAAAGGTTAAATTATATATTTTACATAGTTCACATAGTTTTACATAGTGTGGAGGAATGTGTAGTAACCAATAGAGACTAACCGGTAGACTCAGAAGAATATAACTGGAAAAAGAAAGCTTGCAGAATAATGAGAATTTATCAAGAAAATAAAGGAATGTCACTGGTTTTGTGTTGATAAAACAATCTCTCAATAACCTGGTATAAAGGCATTTACATCAGAGATGTAATAATGAGAGTACAGCATTACACTTTGTGTGATCAAAATACTACATGAATCACAGTGACTTAAAAGGTTGTGTGTGACTGTGAAAAAGAAGAAACTGTATTATCCTATGATGCCAGTAAAGGGCTGACATTAAAGAAACTTACAGGGGCACAGGAGCAGATGTAGCCATGAACTGAGCTCATGTTCATAGAGCAGATGCCACCGTTGTGGCATGGCTTAGACAGACACAGATCCACCATAGACTCACAGTGACGACCTGCAGGAAAAAAACAACTGAAATACTTTGCAGGATTTATTACAAACACATTTAGATTACTGAAACATTGCGCATAAAACTGCTGATGCCTTGCTGATTTTCTAACTGATATGGTGATGTTATGCCCTGAGCAGCTAAAATGTATGTACCCGTGTATCCGAGTCGACAGCGACACTGGTAATTGTTGACGAGCTGCACGCAGTCGAGGCTGCCGGGAGCGTGGCAGGGCTTAGAATTGCATTCGTTGACATCTCCCTCACAGTGTTCGCCTTTGAATCCTTGAGGGCAGGAGCATTTGTAACGGCCCACCTCGTCCAGACACTGTCCTCCGTTCCGACAGCGAGGTTCAAAGGTGCCAGGCTTGGGCGCACAGTCATCCTCATTCACTTCACACTTTAGCCCTACAGAGCAGAGAACAGAGAGATATCAGTGGTTGTATCAAGTAAGGTAATGAACTTAGCGTTTTACGTTGCTCTTAATATTGTTAATAATTCTAGCATGTGCGTATTCATGTGGATCTGCAGTCTTACCATGTGTTCCTGGAGGGCAAATGCAGCTGAAGCGGTTTATGAGATTGATACAGGTTCCTCCATTGAGGCAGGGCTTAGAGTGGCATTCATCCACATCATACTCACAGTTCACCCCCTGGTAGCCTGGTTTGCACTGTAGCGATGAAACAGGAGACAGAGGTTAGCTCATTGTGTGCTTGATGATTATTATGATATTATTGCTAGTTTGGTATTAACATGAAATCTGAAGTAAAAAAAGCTTAAAAACTAAACATTCAGAAAAAAAAAAAAAAACACACGTGACAACTGAGAATTTACTTACAACACACTCGTAGGTGCCCTGATAGTCTTTGCATGTTGCTCCATTGCGACAAGGATTTGACTGACACTCATCAACCATCTCTTCACAGTAGCTGCCCATGTATCCCGGCTGGCACTGACACTGGTGGGTATTACCCACGTTTACACACCTCCCAGCATTCTTACACACATTCTCCACTTCCAGACCTACAGTAAATTAGAAGAGATTGACTATCATGCTATAAAGTGGGGTCCAAAAGAGACCATGTTCCCATTTACTTGAATGCATTACGTGTCTGACCAATCCTACTTTGGAAACAAGTGTTCTTTTTGGTTCACATAAACAAGAAGTGGTTCCTCACCTTGTCTAGCAGCAAAGTCCTGGCAGGACATGTTGGGGACGTCACAGTAAAGTCCCGTCCATCCCATTTTACAGTGGCAAATCCAGGAGGTTTTTGTCTGAGAACAGGAGCCGCCATTGTGACAGCGGACCTGGCTGCACACGTTTACAAAGTTCTGAGGGAAGAGAGGAAAGTTGCAAAGTGCAAAAGTTATAGAGATAAGAAAATACACAGCATCCAGCTACCTTCTTAAATGAGATACTTCCAGTTGAATACATCTAACCTACGGATCTAATTACAGCAAACCCCAAATAGGAATGAGGCTATTTTAAAAAGCAGCATAAATGCAAAAGGTAACGCCTGCACACAGACTCCAAACCACCCCATTAAGAAGTGTACAGACCATTTCTTCTACTTTGATCAATTCTATTCACGTAGGGACCTGAAACTGCAAATAAGCCTAAAAGGGCCTAACAATCTGTACAGCATACAAACCCGTCGAGACAAATTACCTGGCAATTCTGTCCACTGAATCCCATGGGGCAGGTGCAACGATAGGTGCCCAGGCTGTCAGTGCAGGTTCCTCCATTCTTACAGGGCTGAGAGTCGCACTCATTCTGCTCGTACTCACAGAACTTCCCGTAAAAACCAGGACGGCAATGGCAAGAGAAGGTGTTGATGTCATCAATGCAAGTCCCATTATTCAGGCAGGAGCTGGAAGCAATGAAAAAATGTTATATTTTAAAAGGTCTGACTGAGGGGACAGGGAAAGAACAGTATAAAATGAGCAAGAAAACAAAAAAAAACAGTTGTCATAGATCTTAATGAGGTACATAATCTGCAAGATTCCCACCAAAATCAGGATGGAAACAGTATATATACATTTTGTTTTTCTCAAGCCAGTCAGGAAGTTCACCTAAAAAAGTGTTACACATTATTTATTCTATCAGGTCACTATAGGAGATACAGTAGAAATAATCAAGGTAGAATAAACTGCTTAGGAACAGAACAATTAGGCATGATAATAAAATGCCGGTTTTACAGATCTTGCATTGAATGAATGGCTCACCTCTCAGTACATTCAAGGATGTTGTGATCACACAGGATTCCATCAAAGCCCGGTCGGCACGTGCACACAAAGCTGTTGACGTAGTCCTGGCAGATGGCACCGTTCTTGCAGGGCTGGCTGGCACACTCATCTACCTCAGTCTCACATCGCTCCCCTTTAAAACCCTTACGGCAGTCACAAGAGAAACTCCCAACATCGTCCACGCAAGAACCTCCATTCAGGCATGGGTCTACAGAGAGAAGGGGAGGGGAGAGTAGGAAGTGAGGCTTTCCAAGACCAAAAAGTAGCAGACACTGAATAAAAACTTTATCCAAATAAATCAGCTGTCTCGTTGAAATTATAAGTGTAAGAAATACAGATTCTGTGGAAGAACCTTCCCTTGTTTTAACATGACTGTTTGTCTGAAAAAATCTCACTCTGTATACAGACTTGTACCCATGAGTAACTCAATATATCAGGGGATTGCCTTTTACTAAGGTTATCTCCAGTCTCCAATGATAACATCAAAGAACATTACATAGGTGTCATAATGCATGGGCATCATAAATGTAGAGGTGCAGTTTCCATTAGGAGTGTACAGCAACTAACAAGGTAGCAGAGTTAGCTAGTGGCACTCACTGGGTGAGCAGTCGTCAATGTCTGTCTGACAGTTGTGTCCGCTGTATCCAGGTTGACATTTACACGTGTAGCTGCCTGGGCTGTTCATGCAATGACCACCATTTCTGCAAGGGTTGTTTTTGCATTCATTCACATCATCACTGCAGCGCTGACCTACATGATTGTGAGCAAACAAACATTTATTAGTACAGGGTCAATCTGGCAGTAATACAAAGCATTAGATATGACTGCTCTCAGGCACACTTTTTCATAGTTTCCCTCTATCTCACATCCACAAAAAACTCAATCAGCCAGACACATAAGAACCCAGTTCTCATACCTTGCCAACCACTGGGACACCGACAGGTGTAAGAGGTGTAGTCTGCAGATGGGTGACACACTCCTCCTCTCTCACATGGATGAGAGGCACAGGGAGCCTGCTCCACTTCACAGTGTTTACCTATTTTAACATTGCACACATTTTGATAATGATAAAAACAAGTGAATGAAAATCTTCACTAAAGTGATATTCAGGTGGCCACTATGAACACTGCTGCTGCAGGGTAAACAGAAGATGTTAATATGGTGAAAATGAGGTATCGCTAACCTGTGAATGGTGGACTACACTGGCACGTGTAACTATTGACTCCATCTATACAAAAGCCATGGTTTAGACAGGGCCCAGATGCACATTCATCTATGTTTTTCTCACAGCTCACACCTAGTGAGAGAGGAGGGGGTGATTCCAAGATTTTGTTTGTAAAAATTCAGTGCTGTTTCTGATTGCTTAGTAACAAGTGTTACTAAAAATGCAATGCTGAAATACAACAGTTATTATTTGTGTTATTACCTCTAAATCCAGGTTGGCACATGCAGGTGTAGCCATTATGTCGGTCCAAACAGGTGCCACCATTTTGGCAAGGATTGGGCTGGCACTCATCCTTTTCCTGGTCACAGTGCTGTCCCACCCAGCCAGCCTCACACTCACAGCGGTACCTTCATGCAAAGGAAAGGCAAACATGAGTTTAAAATGTAAAATTAGTCAAATTAGTCACACAGTAATAATAACAGCAGGCTGTCCTTGGGCTGTCTCCAAGTTCCAGCAGATGAAGAATGCCCAATACTTGAATTATTATGATGTATTGTATTGTATATAAGAAGATGTTCTTATACTGAAGTTTTAATATTGAGCAAAAAATTGGAAAAGCAAGGCAGGCTGGAAGACATTTTCCAACTGCAGGGACCATCAACATCTAAACAGAGTGAAGGGAAACACTTAAAATAAAACAACATGGGATAAATTACTTGATTGTTGGCCCAACTGTTGCTTTACCTTATGGATCTTTTCAATGCCCACATACTACGCCAATACTACATAACTAATGTAAATTAGCCCCCATTCAAGAGTTTGATGTGATAAGAACTAAAGGACCTCCAAAAATGTAACTTTAGAGCAGTGTTATAAGGTTAACGTACCCATGTTGCTGTTCAATACATTCTCCATGCACACAAGGCTGAGGAGCACAGTGGTCTGTCCCAGAGAGGCACAGAGGGCCATGGGTGCTGGGTGGGCACAGGCAGTGGAACCCGTTGACCTTGTCCACGCACGTTCCTCCGCTCATACATGGGTTTGAGTTACACTCATTGATCTCCACATCGCATTTAACTCCTATAACAGAGCAATTCAAAGGGAATTAGTTGTGTCAAAGGTATGTATTTGATTAGTGCTTTGACCTAAATATTTTGTTAATATAACCCTGCTTCACTTCTGAAACATTTATCTGCTGTTAACACATTGATTTTACTGCATTTTAGTAAAACATACCTGTGTATCCTGGGGCGCACACGCATTTGTACTCGTTAATGCCGTCGTGGCATTCTCCGTACTCACAGGGGTTGCTGGCACAGTCATCTTCATTGATCTCACAGTTTAGCCCTGAGGAGCAAAAATATATGTAGTTTGTCATATAGAGTCAGGTTATATTCTGTATCATTTTATCTGACTGTGTTTGCTAAGATTTAAAAGTAGCACAAAACAACTTTATTAAGTATTAGAGGTGAAGCAGATTTTATTATAAACTGAGTTTACAGTTTACTTATCTACCACAAGGGGGAGCAAGACTCCATAAAAATAAAAGGAAGCCAGAAGTGAGAAAGCTTAACAAAAATGGAGATGAATCTTAATACAGCAGCTGAACAAGTACGACATTAAAGCCTGACATCTGAGGCACAGTTATTTTCAATTGGTGAAAGCAAGACAGGGGGAAAAGAGGAGAAACAGAAAGAAGGAGATAGATTCAAAGAGAAAACTGGACAGAGTGAATGTGACACATTAGAGTAAGGGAAGTAAGGGCATGAAACTTGAAAGTGAGACCTGACAGGGTGACCTGACAATGGTTTTGGTAAAGTGAGTACAGCACAGACTCCAGTACCAGGCCTCAGGGTGATACAGTGAACCGAAATGAGCTTGCTAATCCACAGAGCAATGTGGGGTAGCACTGCTGACCCAGACTTGTGACTGCTAACACACTCAAAGAGTGTTCTACCCTTTACAGTACATTGAAATGCTATACAGGAAGCTCTACGTGTGGGGGATGGGGGTCTTTACATTCAATTGAAGCTGTTCTCTCAACACGAGACAACTCTCAAGGGCACATTAATGATCTAGCAAACTGATTATTTAGAGAGACTTAGATTCAGATTCTTTCAAAAAAGGAGCAATGTTTCTGTTGATAATTCAGTCTATATTGTTACTCAGCAGGCAGATGTCAAGTGGAATGCAGCTTTCTTTAAAACCATGCAAAAGACATGGCAGCACACACTATTCTTGGAGGATAAAGTGGTTTACACCAGACCATGGAAGACAAATGAAGGGTACTGGCTTGTAAGGCAGATGAAAGACTTATTGATTGATTTGATTGACTGATTTGCATGTCAATTACATCAGCACTCCCACCAGTCCCACCAGAGCTATTGTACAACTGCTATCCCACATGTCAAACAACATTTTTACTTTAAAGAATAAATTAGAATTCAGTTCTGTTAGCACATTAAGTATTTACCTGTAGTTCCTTGTGGACAGTTACATTGGTAAGCATTGACCAGGTCAATGCAGCGCCCTCGGTTCTGACAGGGGTTGCTGTGGCACTCCTGGACCTGGATATTACAGATGGAGCCGGTGTATCCAGGGTGGCACTCACAGGAGTAGGTGGCAATGCCATCTTTACACACACCATGGTGGCATGGCTCAGGTACGCAGTCATTGATGTTCTCCTCACAAAGGAGACCAGTGAAGCCTGGGGGGGAACATTTCAAATAACCAAAGCTATTGCATCATGGATCATTTGACTATTTCAGATTTCCCTGTTTTAATGGCACGATAGCAGCACTGGCTCAACAGTATTGTCAATCAGAATTAGGGTCATGTCACCTTTCATTTCAACTTAATGTGCTTATTTCCTTTTACCTTCAGCACATTCACAATCATATCCGTTGGGTCGGTCGATGCACTTGGCCCCATTTAAACAGGGTGTGCTGGAGCACTCATCAATGTCTATCTGGCACATTTCACCACTGAAACCTGGAAACAAAACGACATGATGAAAATGGGCAGGATGACATAAGTAAAATGAAGCAGAAAAATCCATAAGAACAGCTTAATTTATACCAACCTGCTGGGCACTCGCAGACAAAGCGGCTGACTTGGTCCAAACATTTACCCTGATTCAGACAGGGGGAGCTGAGACACTCATCCACCTCTATCTCACAATGAGTCCCCTCAAATCCTGCACAAGTGGAGAGAAACAGGTTTTTATAATTACTTCAGTTCTTAAAAGTCACTTTGGCTGAGAAGATTATATCATATTTCATATTCCTTTGCCTTTTCCTCAAAGGTCACTTAAACATAGAACTTAGCTGCCTAAATTATTATCTCTACCAGAGAAGGGATGCTTTTGGTCCTGTTTGTTTGTTAATTTGGTATTTAAATGTTAAAATGCCCAAAAAAAAATGTTCAGTGAGATCTGAGATATCTTGTTATGGGCTAACAAACAAATAACAATGTCTTGTGTGGATCAGGATAGAGAAATTGTAAACTACATATGTTACGTGAATTCATATTTAGAACACGGCAAGATTGCTTAAAAAACCAAACAAAATACATGTTCACTACTATAACATTCTCTCATGAACTTCTGCACTTCCTTCAATGAAAAAAAAATGTGGCACATGAATGGCATGATTGTGCACCTCGTGCACTTGGATCCGGATCTGGAACATCCGGATTTAAATGCAAATTAAATTTTTTCTACGATAATTAAAACAAATTTAAAGGATAGTGCAGCCTTAGTGGAGTTATGACTTATCTGATTGCTTTCTAGTTATTATTACTGGGTTGTTATCCTTGCTGCAAAACACTGGCACAAAGAGTAACAATTTGTCTGCTAAAATTTCCTTAAAATGAAAGGTAATGTATCATTTCCCAAAAAATGTACCAGGCATGCAGATGCAGGTGTAGTCCCCAATGCGATCCAGACAAGTGCCGTCATTCTGGCAGGGGTTTGAAGCACACTCGTTGACATCTTGTTCACACCGTGGCCCAGCGTAACCCCTAACACAGTTACAAGTGAAGGAGCCATCGGTGTTCACACACTGACCGCCATGCTCGCAAGGGTTGGTACCTGAGGGTGAAAAGGAAATTGGTTTGAAAACTGAACAAAACAAATGCATGTTGTATATATGTACAGAAGTTTCAGAAGGGTAGCATTCTTTCTCACCAATGCTGCATTCATCTCTATCGATGTTGCAGGTGCTGCCTACATATCCAGGTGGACAGTTGCAGTTGAACATGCCACTGATGGGATTGGTGTCACACTGAGAGCCCTCTCTGCAGGGGTTACTGATACAGGCGTCATCTCTATGGCACAGCAAACCTGAAAAGGATAATATGTTGGTAAGGAATGAGGATGAACATGTGAATAAAAGATCCTAATGTCCCCAGAGAATCTCCAATTCAGGATTATGCCCAATTCAGAGAAAAACTAATTTAATGTACCTATCAGTGTAGAGACCAATACTTACTTATTTTTCTTTATCTTTAACAACTGTTTTCATTGTTTGTTTCCCTTTTTTCAGCCGTAAACAATGACACAATATCTAAAGGGAAGTACTAATCTATGACAGAGACTCAAAGCATTTCAGTTTTGTCTTTTATCACATTATATCTTGTATACATTTCAGGGTTTCAGGGTTTAGTCTAAAAATTTCTGCATATGGTTTCCCACCACTGGCCCACCTGTCTTTCCATGAGGGCAGACGCAGATAAAAGAGGCAACACGGTCGATGCATGTGGAGCCTGGGCTGCATGAAGCTGTGGCACAGTCATCGATGTTTTCAGAGCAGTCAGGGCCACTCCAGCCATTAACACACACACAGACGTAGCTGCCAATCAGGTTGCTGCAGGTACCTCCATTCTGGCAAGTGTTTGGCTGCAGACGACACTCATCTACATCCTCTGTGCAGTGCTGACCTGTGGAGGGGCAGGGGCGAGGGCATGGGGTGGAGGGAGAGAAATGAAACACCCATAGTTAACACTCTGTGTAGCACAATGCTTTTCCATATTATTGCAGCATCACAGTGGCTTTGCTTCCCATGGTTGGATTAGTACTACATAAACTCAGACAGGCCCAAGGAAACTGATGTATGCATGTTTGTTTTGTACGCAGAAAGCTTGCATGTGTTAGCAGAGACACACCTTGTGTAGAGTGTGTGCCTCAGAAATAGTAAGAGAGACATCAGAGGAAAGTAGGAGGTATGACAGCAAAACAGACAATATGAAAGGATGCAAGCTGTTATCAGTGATCACAGCAGAAAGATTTATTACACCTCACAACAAACACACAGCTGCACAGAGAAATTAAAACAGAAATACAATTTCATGATGATATGGCAATAAAGTCTAGAAAATGAACATGCGCAGAAGCACAGCATATTCAACACAACTTTCAACAGCAGGCAAACAATAACCTTGTTAAAACTGGTACTAGCATAATACATATGACATACTACAGCATGTGTGAAATACACAACACTGCTTTTACAATGCTTCAGCATGTTTTAGGTTATCTTCAACTGCATATCCCATTCAGACACATGAGGATAACCCCTGATGTCTTGCATGGATTTGAGGCACTAGACCCCACGTACTGTAAAACACTGAAAACCACAGCAGCGGAACATAACAATGGTCATATTAACAATAGGCAAACAATCATTCCCTTACCAGTCCACTCTGGAGGGCACTGACAGTTGTAGGTGTTGACACCGTCCATACAGGTTCCTCCATTGGCACACTGATGACCGGGGCAGTCGTCAATGTTGTTCTCACAGTTAGTCCCATTGAAACCTTGCACAAATGAAAGAAACCGCCATTTAATTATTCAATGTTTTTATTAAGTGTCCACTGGGAGAGACATGCAATCAAATACAAAAGCTTCAGTATGATATCCTCTAGTTTACATAGGTATTATATCATGTCCTGGTGGTGTATAAACAGCAGCTGTGTGTTTGTTGTGTCTACTTGCTAACTGTAGCAAACTGAGTGCAGTGCAGTGTGTCAAGTCCAGCACAGCCAGAAGGATCAGATTGTTTGCACCTCAAACAACGTAATGTAACAACTCAAAGCTACATTCATTTATAGATAAATACCAGTTACAGTGTCACTCCTTTTTTCTTCCTACATTAAATTTTCTTCCCTTGAATTTCCATTCCTCATAGAGCCTCTGTTTTCCCTCTCTCTCTCTCTCTCAACAGGACAAAAAAAGAACAGTCGGTATCTCTGTCGGCGCGCAGTAGATGTTTTTTTCTGGGTCACATTTAGGTTGAGCATAAAAAAGATGAAAAAGAATCAGAATTTGAATCCTCCTACCTGGGAGGCAGTGGCATGAGTAGCTGGTTTCAGAGTTCTGGTGGCAGGTGCCTCCATTTAGGCAGGGTGAAGGAGAGCACGGGATGTATGAGCTTTCACAATGTCGGCCCGTAAAACCCGGGGCACAGTTGCACCTATAGAGCAAGAGTCAGTTTCATTTCATTTAATTTCATTCTGCCTTGACAGTAGACATCTGTTGCAAACTACTCTGACATGTTCCCAACTGGGTTACTACATGGTAGAAACTCACTTGTACGAGCCAAGGGTGTTGAGACATACTCCTTCATTCTGACATATTGAGGGTGTGGCAGCACATTCATTTGTGTCATTAAGGCAGCGAGGACCTGTGTAGCCAAGAGGACAGGAGCACGTGAAGCTACCAGCAGACAGAGAGCTGCACTTTCCACCGTTGGCACAAGGACTAGATAGACAGCTGTCTTCATGCTCACACCGTGGTCCTGAGAATGAAGAGGAAGCACAGGACAAAGCGCTGAGCATTAGTGCTTTAGCTATCCGTTGTGTCATTTGACAATGTGGCAAACTATGGAGAATTATGGGTTAGGTAATAGTGGTAGAGTACTACACATTGTGCATTTGCGCTCATTAACAACACTTCTTATCACAGTTTGAGTCTATATATTAAACCTGCACTTGCCTGGAGGACCTCTCTAAAAATCTATAAACATTTATCACACATCACCAAACCAAGGCTGCACAAACCCCTAAATGTGTTATTTTAATGACAGGAAAAGATTTCTAATCATGGTCTGGACTCAATATTGCATTAAAATATAATGATTGACAACTGTGGGATACATGTGACAGATTTCTTTTAATTTCATCAGTATGTGTGGTAATTTAAGAGTAACAGAGCTGGTCAATTAGGCAAGTTAAGGCACTGTTTAAAAATGTAAAAAATTCCTTAATTTGCACGTACTGTAGATCTGGACCTACATGTTTCTTGCTGCATGGCCTAACTTTTCAGAAAATGTCATTATCTTTGTAAAGTACTGAGATACCCTGCTAACAGACAAACAAAAGTTTAACATTATAACAGAATAAACTGTAGCACAAAAATACATCAGTGTTGCGGTGATACACAGAAGTCACACATCACTGTCCTTGTGGCAAACTCCTGAGAGAGAATCAGTGCCTCACCTGTCCATCCTCTGGCACACTCGCACTTGTATTTGTCAAGAGACAGCAGGGTGCAGACACCCTGGTTGGCACAGGGGTTGTTGGGGTAACACGTGGAGTTCTGGGGAGTTTTGCAGTGTTGTCCGGTGAAGCCAAGAGGGCAGGTGCAGGTGGCGCTGCCTGGTACAGGAACACCAGCTAACATGGACACTGAGCAGTTCCCTCCATTCAGGCAGTAGCCAGGTTGACAAGGGTCCATGTGTTGGCAGTACTCACCCAAGAAGCCAGGTGCACACCTGGATACACACACAAAAACACAGAAATCTATGATGGACACACAGGGATTTAAAGCTAATCAGCCCTCAATGCAGACGACAAAGTTGAAAGACGAGCTAAACAAATAGACAAACATGTATGTGTGTGTACTTGATAAAGAGGTAAACAAACAAAACAAAAGAGTGAGTTTCAGTCAGGTGGATGTGATGCACCACATCAGACAAGAGCTGCTGAGAGCATTGATAGCTAAGAATAACACATACACAAGAGTCCTGTAGTACACACACATCAAAGAAACAAAGGAACCAGCACAGGTAAACACTACAGTCTAAATACACAGCCTTGCCACTGCTGTATAGTGATCTAAACAACGTTATGTGGGGAACCACATCCCTAAGTAAGAGTATTAGCAAAATGTGTGGTTGTACATAAAGAGAAACTAGTTGTTCAGTTACTCCAAATATTAAAATCATATGGTTAATGGTTAGTGAATTGCATTCATTTAGTGCCTTTATCCTAAGAGCCACATGAAGCTATTTAAAGTCCAAGGCCTCATGCTCAATAATTTACAAACAAACACAATATTCCTAAGGCCATGAGCTGCTGGACAGAAGATGGGTTTTTTGGTGTCATGCTCAAAGACATTTTGACATGCTGTTAAGAAGAGACGGGAATAGAACCACTAACGCCACAATGACTATAAACTACTCTGAACCCTGAGCTGTTGCCCCATAAACCCTGCTAGGAGAAAAGGGGGAAGCTGAGCTTGGTGAAAGGGTTAAACTTGGGTCAGTGGTGGCAAAGAAGAAGTTCAAAAGCAGAAGGATGTGAGGTGGAGTCATCTGGAAGTTGTTGATTGAAGCCTGGTAGAAACTAAAAACAACCAGTGGAAAGCACCAGCAAGTATTTATTTGGGCAAAGTAATAATAATAATACTAATAATACTAATACTAATACTAATACTACTACTACTAATAATAATAATAATAATAATAATAACAACAACAATAATAATAATAATAAATAGTGGTTAATAAGAATTAATAATAATGCCAAAATTCTAAAATCTACACAAAAGTGTCCACAGTATAAGTGAGGAGCTTTTCTTGCCAACTAGTTGTTCTCAAGAACTGTCTGGTTTATGACCGAAAGAAAAGCAACACTTCACATTTACTGAGTTGTGACATTTGGTCTAAAAGCTTTGTGTGTTTTTCCCTCTGCTTATTCATCACCCGATTGTTTCGATTTCTCTTCTTTGTCTGTAAAGTGATTCAGCTGCATGCTGAACAGTGGGTAGGAAATTGCAATATTACACAACATGTCCACCAGGGATCTCATCAGAGACAATGTTCCCTTAGTCAACTTTCTATTCCTCTGTTTTTTCTCAGTCCCTCCCACTTTCACTCGCCACTTCTCTATGTGTGACAGTGTTTGGTCAGAGGTGTTATTTTGTTACTGAGCAAAAATGTTAATAGTCAGGTAATTTCCTGTATAAGCTATTTTGATCAGCCCTTTGACGCATTGTGACTGTGTGTATGGCACATGGCAGACATGCTGTCTGGGGACTGTGGGCGACAGAGCGACCTGCTGCCTCTTACACAGGCCTCTAAAACCACCTCCCTGGAGGGGCTCAGGTAACATAATAGGAGAGAAGAAATAGAGCACACATTCACATGCATAGGGAAACTAAAAGTCTCTTTCATTAAAAACAAAAAACAAATACAAATGAAAAAAAGGGATATTTCACAAATATGCAGACCTGTATCATGTGAAAGCTTAAAGAATGAGAGTACTCAGAATTAGAGATCCATGTTCTGAATCATATGAAATAAGACAAAACAGAGGGGATAGAAATTGTGTGAAACTCTCACCCTTCCTAACTTTTATTTATTGTTGGCCACTCCACCCCAAAGCAGCTTGAAGATATTAGGTTGTGAGCACATGGGAAAGCAGGAGAGTCATGAATCATGCCAAGCAGACGTTTCACAGATCAATCAACATCTGTGATACTTCTGCCCGGTATGATGTGTGAGTCACCCACTGTCTCGTCAAAAATGGCAAACAACATGTGACAACAAATCCCCTTTTCTGGCAAACATTCAGTATGTGGTTCACAAATTTACAGTCTATCAAATCTCCTCCAGTGTTTATTCATTTGATTTAATTCAATTAACAGTACAATATTGAGCCACAGCTTCTTTACTATCTTCAAGTAAAGGATAGGTCTGGCAGTATTTTACATGCTGGTAAACAGACAAACAAGATGGTGGATTAGTGATGTCAGATCTTCAAAGAAAAACTTCATCCCTCTTCACCTCAGCCCCGTCAAATTAGACACGGCCACCCTCCCCTCTTCTCTGTCTCCGTCTGTGTATCAGCATGTCTGCAATGTTAACCCCTAACACATGCCTATACACAAACACGCACACATAAATACACAAACACAAAGACGTCCCTCCCCACTCTAAACACAAACACAGCTTTGGTCAGGATATCACAACAAGGCGGCCATCCTGGGAATTAGGACTGCTCTTTTTTTTCTTCCCAGGACAACCTCTCCGTCCCCCTCTCCCAGAGTAATGACACAGCTCTCTGCCCTGTGACATACATCACATTAGCAGGCTGACACACAAAGAACACCGTGTCCAGGTTAATGCCAGGTTTACGTTTCACTGGGAACATTTCACACATTTTCACTGTTAAAACTGCAGGTAACATGAGATGCGTTTTCAAAGTCAAGCATAGCCACTTGTGGGAGAGAGGGGAAATTTGAAACGTGTGCTTTGTTGTAATGTTTTGCCTAATTTTCAAGTCTTTTGAGTTTGAAAAGAACATGACTTTGTTTACATATGACATTTCTTTAGCAAACATGGCATTAGTAAAACAAAAAAAAAAAAAATCACTTAAAGGCTTTATAACCTGTTGTTGAGTTGTCTTGCAACTCAACACCACCTTTCAAAACTTATTTGCTATTTCAAGGTTTTTGTAAAAATTCAAAAGTGCTGACAGGAGAAATGCATAGTAAGTTCTATTAAATTCAATCGCTGCTATCTAAGCAGTGTTGACAGAACCAAATGCCATGGCGTCAGGAAACGATACCACCCTGTCCTTCAGGTTTCACTGCCAGATAGAGAGCTCATTATTAGCCTCTAGCTGTATCACCAGAGCCTGAGGGTAATCAGACAAGGCTGTGCATGATTCACATTATTGTCAGGGAGTGGTGGCTCACTGAGGAAGCGATAACCCAACACGCTGACATACTAGTCTGTCGCTGAATACAACACAGGAAGTAGTGTGAATCTTCTGACAAATTTTCATACACACTACAAAACAAAAGCTAGAATTTGCACTCACATGAATGCGCTTTGACATCTATACACACACAGTAGGTCTCTGCTTTCATGAACAACACAGCAGAGAGGGTTTCTGCAGCCAAACTCATCTATGGGATTCTTTGTTTTGCGCCATGAGGACTTTTTTTTCCCTCCCATTTTCTCCATCCTTCTCTTACTCTCTGCAGTTTCCTGCAGCCCTTCTTTCCCTCTCTGTTTCTCACTCCTCCACCTCTCATTTCTGACCCACTCTCGAGGTGTCAGGTTTCTACAGCTGGTTCACATTAGCGCCCCCATCTCACAAACACCCTCCCCACCCCACCCCCCTCTCTCTCTGTGTACCCCTTCTCTCCTTCTTTCTCTCCCTCCTCCTCCTCCTCTACCTCATGCTGACCTCTGCTTTTCCTGGCCGGCGGTGGGGGCTTCAATGAGCAGAGAGGGGTGGGCTGATTCTCACTCACTCATGTAATATCTCCTCCACCTCCTCCATTCCTAATTCCTATGTCCTGAGCTCCCTGCCCCTCATTCTCCTTTTCTTTTGTGCAATTTCTCTCCTCCTACCTCTCCACCTTCCACTCCTCAAGTACAACCCCACCACCACCTCCTCCTCCAGCCACTATTCTAGTCTCAGAGACGCTTAATAACTCCATCATGCGCTACCCCTGCAGCCATCACAGAAAAAACAGTGTGAGAGAGAAGGAGGGAGAGCATATACCAGATCACATTTCAATCCCTGGATCATTCCTTGGCTTTGCTGGTGCATAGGTGGCCTGTTCACTCTACTGTAGTCTTGTGTGTGCATGCATGGACGTCACAAGTCTCTTTACTGTTGCTTCTATGAATGGGTAGGCTGCTAGCTTTGTGGTGGAGGTAAATCAGCAACTAAAAGATCCTCTCCTTACCAAACTGTGGCAAACAGCAGATCATTTTAAGGAAGTTGAGTTGCACAAAAACTCGTCCAGGATTCTAGAGTTAGATGGAGTAGTTCCTTTAATAAGATTTACTGTCATTTATACTATAAGTGCAACTTAATCAGTCTCAAAAGTCTGGAGAAAGTTGAATCCAAATCACATAACTACAGTCTAGGTCTGGGCAGGTTGGCTGAAAATCATAATCATAATTTTCCAAAACTGATACACATCACGATATGGTAGATGTATGCAAAAATGACTGATTTGAAACAATGACTTTTGTGAGTCATTACATGAAACCGACCTTTCCGTATGTGTAAGTCAAAAACTTTCATCAGACATTGCACCACATGGATGATAAGCTGACATGAACATGCACAGTCAGATCAGACCCAGAAGTGACAGAAACAGGGACGCAAAGGTGAACAGTGGAGCCCGCTTTAGGAGCTCCCAAGACTGGTTTGAGTGTGCTCATATATGCATATCAATGGTGGAGGTATACCAGTGTGTGACCTTATCTGTCCTACCTTGACCCCAAAAAAGTCCACACTTAGTGCTTTGACACCAGTTCTGTACAGGCAGTCCAGTCAACTGCTGCTACTACTGTACTGAACTATCAGACAAGCAATGAACTAAAGCAAAAAGGTGAAGACAGCAATCTACAGCTTTGCATGTGTGGGCAGCTGACGAGGCCTTTCTACTTCCTTCCAATCTCACTTGCAGTCTCCATTACCATTTTTTGATAACTAGCATAAGCAATCAATCTAAAAGAATGTAAACTAAATACAAACAGAAGTGCAAGAAGGTTTCTCAATAACACTTGTTACCTCAAGCCAGCAGCACTACATTACGGAAAAGCATCAGTGAGTTTATGGCAGTGTTGTGATCAAATTCAGACATCTGAAAAAGGCAACTGGCACTATCATAGAATGAGAATGAGTCCTGCCAGATCCTACGTAACGTTGTCACTCCTTAGGCCCACAGACCAGTGGATGCCACAGGGGAGAACAGGCGGGTACCATAGTCTACACTGGAAAAATAAAATGCACCTAGGCTTAGAAGTAGAGGTTCAACTACAGGTTTTTTTGGAGGTGACGGAAACTATGAATCTATTACTTAAATAATCGTTAGCAGCGACGTAGTTTTTGTGAGTTGGAGGTGTATTTTTTCACGTTTCCTCACTTCTGAGCATAGTTTTTTTTTCTTCTTCTCATTTTCATAGAGCAGAGACAGCAGAAATAACATCACAGAAGAGGCGGGCAGAGGGAGGTGTGAGAGTGGTGTCAAAGTTACACAGACATTAAAAAAAAAATACACAAGAGTGCAAAAAAAAGAGGAAGGTGGATGAAGTGAAGGGAGTGCAATGGAGGTAAAAGCCAGAAAAGTAATGAGAGAGCGAGATGTTTAGAGAGAGAAGGAAGCCAGGCAGCCAGACTGAAAAGCATCAGTGTAGACAGAATAAAGGAGTGCAGAGCAGGGTGGAGTCTGAACTGGGGCCATGCGGTAAAATCTCAGGCTGTGTTTAGAAACATGTTCATAAAGACTCATCTGAGGAAGCACAGGACCCATTTTCTCTCTGAAAGCTACTTGTGCCCGTCTCTGTATGTTCTGTCATTATCCTGCTGGTGTGGTTGTTAAAAGTGGAATCTCTAACAATAGCTCGGTCCGCCTATAAAAGTTCCACATCTAGGACGACACTATGATAGTCAACCACTGACTGATATGGAAATCCATCACAAAAAAGAATATTGTCTATATTCTCCTGTTTGGATCACCTGGCAACTGAATTGCTTTTGTTTACCAAATGCTGAATTTCTTGCTGCAGCCCACCCAAAGAGATTTGCTCCCAGCTAATTCCTGTTTTCTCTTTGATGTATATTATGTCTTTATTTCAAACCTCTGCGTGGGACTTTACTCTGACACACAACACAGGGGAGGAGTAAAGTTATTTCTGTGACTCTTTGATGTCTGTCTGTCTGTCTGATGATTTAATAATAACGAAAAGTTAATTCAAATTGAAGCTGTAAAACTCACACTGGTCACAGACTTTACATCACAGAGGAGGCTGTACAGAGAGATGTGTGATCTTATGACAAAACAGAGGTACTTTTAACCCCACAGTTTCATCATCAATGTGTGACAGAGAGCTGCTTATCACCTCACTGAGTGTGGGTTTATGGTCTAGTTGCTACATTCCCCACAGTTTTGTAAGGCTTCCTCTTTCTGACAGTGGGCTTTGAATCTCCAGGCGTCCACACACCATGTTGTTTGTTTATTTTGTCCTTTGTTTGTTTGTTTGCTTGTTTTTGTTTGAGTGTCTGTTTCTCTAATCATGGTAATCCTCAAAGAGATCAAATCCCAGAGACCACTTACAGGTCATGTCATGTTTACCACTCTCAATCTAGTCAGTTGGCACTGGAGTTGAAAGGATCAGCCAATTAATCATAAGTCAACTGACAGTAAATTAACTGACAACAACATTTCATTGTATTTTATTAATGTTTCAAGTTACTTATCAAACAACTATGTGAGACATTTGCTGACTTCAGTTTGTGGCTGGTGGTTAGACACAACCACCAATTTGAAGACCTCACCTTCGGCTCTGGGAAACTGTGACGTCAAGGTTTCAAAACTAGAAAATGATTTAATTAAACGATAACATTATTTAAAAATCTATGATCAAAATAATCCTAAATTGCAGCCCTGGTTGGCACTGACGAACAATGTATTTGTCTCATCTTTTAACCTTAAACAGACACTCATGAGACACGAAGAGCTACATCTCTACCATCCAAACATTGAATCTAATACCTTAACTGAACTTCAGACTTCTCTGTGCCAGCATGTGAACTTGCCCCAGGCTTAAGGTGCCCCTGACTATCCAGAGACGCACACGAAGACGGAGTGCATACACAAACACAAAGAAACTCTTATCATTGTGGTTCAAGTCTCAACCACATCTACATTGCTGTTAGCCGGGCTGTGGGAAAGAGATAAGTCTTTTGGAGCCTAAGAGCGGGAAATCACTGCCGTGGGTTCCAGTTTCCTACTCTTAGGTTTGTTGACTTTAGTTTGGATCATATGCCTAATCCACTTGAAGTCTGTGCAAGTGTATGTGTGTGTGTGCCTGATAGAGTGGGTGTCTGCTGTGGAGGTGTGACTCATCTCTCCTTTTCCTCTGTCTTCTCGGCCACCCCCTTTTTTGAGACTTTGAGAGGGGATGTGGATGTGAAATCATCACGCAACTTCCCGTGAGGTGACACAAAGTGGCTGAGATGGATAGACAACAACAGTGAGAGCAAAAGGTCTTTCCACAAAGCTCTACAAACATACAGATATGACTGAAAGAAGGAGCAAGTATGACTATAATAAAGGCGAAAGGTGAAGAAAAAATAATGCCAGAGGCAAATGAACTGATGGTTAAAAAGAAATAAAGAAAAAGCAGAGACTGTAGTGGAAAGAGACTGGGGTTATGGGAAATGGATTAAGAGGCCAGGTGAGTTGTGTCCAGGGGCATCTAAATCCCTGAAGCACTGGGAGGGACTGAGGCATGGATGGGTGAGTGACAGTTTGATGAAGGAGGCGTAGCAAGAGGGAAATTACACTCCTCTCTCTGCTCCGCTTCTCTGTCTCCCTTCCCCCCTCAGCGCCACTCTCTCATCATTAGTAAGGAGTTGTGCTCCGAGGTATTCCTCCTCAAATTACCTGAAAAGAGACATCCTCTTTTCTTTTGGCCCTTTCTCTTCCTCTGTCTGCCCAGCAGGCAAATTCTACCTGTCAGATCAAACAGACAGCAGGTCTACACAACACAGTAACTCTCTCCTCTCACTAGTAAGAAAAGCTTTTTTTTAAATAAACAAAAAGTCATGACAGTGACTACAAGAAAAAAAGAGAGAGAAAAAAAGAGGCATTGAGAGGGAGGGAGAATTAATCAGTTTGCACCGTGGCCTGACAGCAGACAAAGAGATCTTGTTCTAGAGGACATCAGGGTTTGAACAACATAATGTGTGTAGTCTCACTTTAGTTTGGACTGCTCAGGTATTAACTAAATGAGTCAGACTCCATCTAAGTGTCAGGAGTCCACTGTGGCCCACCATCAAAACCAATGTGTCTGTGTCCTTAGCCCGTCCCTCATCAGATAATGTTCATCTGTCCCTTCAGCAGTGATGTAAGATACAAATACCTTTCAAGCAAACTTATGACACGCACAAACCCAGGTAGAGAGACACAGATAACACACACCTTTTTCTCACACCCAAAGCTGATGGCTTGCAGTGTCACCGGTTAGACAGCTTCTCTGCAACCTGCCCTGCAAGGTCACACGTCAACCTCTCCCATGTACTTTAACTCTAACACACAGCATTCTTCGTTTCTTAAACAAGACACTTAAGCTTTCTATGCAAACAAAAATTTCCAGACATTTTCAAATAGTCATATTATCAGTCTATGCTACTGTGCTGTATGTAAGCACAAAGCTCAGGTACTTTGGATTCAAATTTTTTAAGTTTTCCTATTCTCCTTTCCCTTCGCATTTTCTGTATCTTTAAAACAAAAAAAAAGCAAAACCCAAGTTAGAAAAGTCCCTAAAAAGGAATTAAACAATGGAAAACAGACACATACTTATGACTAGAGCTGTTGTAGAGTTTCCAAAATATATGGGAAATCTGCAGAGGAGGCACTAGAGGGAAGCTGCAGAGTGACAACATGCACAGAAGCTCATCGCCAATCAAAACGGTCTCGTCTCCACTATTTTCTTTACTAATACCAAACAAAAATACCGCCCTTACCTGTATTAATATATTACTGATTTGTTCCTGTTACAACACAGTCTGAGAAAAGTGAATATCATGATCACACTTGTTCCTCCTCCCCACTCTGAGCATTAGAAACGAGCTGGCTAACTGTAAACTAGGAATACCTTGAATGTCTTGAAAAACAGATTAACTGTCTATCAGTTGACCACAGTGGTACCCCTTCTTAATCAAAACCTGTCATAGTAATTTTTGGTTTAATTAGAATTACTCCCAGTCTGACCCCAGGCGTGATCCATTTGACATCATTAGGCTGCTCTGAGCCAGAAGGCCACAGTGACTGTTTACTTACAAATGGCTGCCTTGAATATACCAAGGAGACTAATAAACACATAATTATATTTTTACACAATGAGCCTTTTGACCAGCAGCACAGTGTAGACGGGACGAGACAGGCCGGACAGAGGCAAGCGCGTGCATTTGTGTGCACATGTGCGTGTATGAGTGTGTTTGTGAGTGTGCGTTGTTCATGTTTGCCTGTGGATAGAAGAAAAAACTGTCTGACTAGTTAATCAGTCTAATAGTGGGCCTGCGCTCTGTCAGCTGACTCTTCTAAACTGGGAGACTCCTCTGTGTGTGTCTCCAGGGCAAGAGGCCTCGTCTTTTATCATAAATATCATCATTTAATTCAGAGAAAAACATACTGACTTACTGGGAATGGAGACAGTCTGACTGAGAGAGAGTGAGAGTAACTACAAGAAAAATCTAATAATACCAAGACACCTTAAAAATGAATAATAATTAGTAGTTCCCAAGTACAAAAAATAAAAATTTATTACATGTAATATGATTATTTATCATTTCAATTAAATAACAGTAAAAGTAATAAAAACAGCATCACAAAAGTAAAACCTAAGAGGATGTGGTCAAGCCTTAAACTGCTACAGATGATTTGAGTGTTGTTTCAGAGACATGTGCCAGTAGGTATTGGCAAAATTCACTGCTCTACTGGTACTGTGAGCCTGTCAGCCCATATTAAAAACACAGCTGTGAATTTGGGTGTGATTTTCGATCAGTGCCTGTTATTTGAACTCATCTAACCAAGACAATCTAACAGTATTTCCACCACCTAAGAAACATGTCCAAAATGTAAAAAAAATGCTTAACTTTAGATAACCTAAAAATGGTCATCCTAGCTTATGTTTAATCACATCTTTATTACTGGTCTAAACCACACAGCCATCACCCACATTACCCTAGCTCAAAACACAGCTCCTAATTAACTAGATGCAGCGAGACCACATCACACCACACCCGTCCTAAACTCACTTAACTGAGTTATGTTTAAGAGCTGACATTAAGATCCTCTGTCTATTTTTATGTCTATTTTAATATATTAATTATAGTTGACTCTCAGTAAAAGATCATTAACAGTCTACAGAACTCTCACAGATGTACATGCACACACACATACTTGCAGATACTACACATAATGAGCCTCTTTGCACCTGCAGTACAATGTCCATTTGACCTTCAATTAGACAGAGGGAATGTCAAACACTGATTATGTAGTGTTGCATTCTCTTGCCATTTTTACAGAAGTCACAGAGTGTTGAAATTCCAAAAGCTCTGGGAACAGACACACAGTGTGATTCACATCACATCTGATGAAATATGATCAGGTTCATGAACCAACTATGTGTGTATTTTTGTTGGGAATTTGGCTCGGGAGAGGCAACGCAATTATAAAGACAGTCTTAATTACAAACTAGGCTAAACTGTCAGAAAGTGGAAGGCATAAATCACAGCAGCCACTGCTCTCCTTTACACTAAAGCACTTTTCCCTAATGGTCTGACTGTACCACCGGTAGTAAAGGAGGATTACTTTCATGTTATTTCAAGTTTCCACAACAAGGCCTAGGAACAAAAGGGAACACTAGTATGTGGGGTAGCAATTGATATTGTACTGTTCAATTCAGTCAGCTACGTTTATGATTGTTTTTTCTTTTCAGTTGCACTGAATAGGTTACCTTCTCATGTAATAAAAATGTCTCGTCATTTTCTTTGACATTCCCCACCCACAACAAATCAGTGCACAGTAAAATGTTGGCAACATCCAGAACTATCACTTCTATTGCAACAAGGGAGTATATCACAAACCCCCTGAAATGTCCTAAATAAGATCCTGGAGGTGGAAGTGTGTATATTGGTATTGTTCCCAGTGCTGGTGTACTCTGTCAGACAGAGTAGTCTTTTATTCCCCCTTTCGTGCCTGAGCAAAACCTCATGGTCCCATGGACAGGCTGGGGATGATCTAAAAACCCTATTTCTGTGCTGGTTTTCTCATCCAGCAATCCCCTGATGAGGTGTTTCTACTGCTGCATTCACATATTTGTCACAGTGTTGGAATGATAGCATGGGTTTGACTGAATCAACCTGTGCCAGCCTTGGCCAGTCCATCTTACCTGCAGTACTCTGTGCCATTGGTAAAGGTCAGACACGTAGCGTTGTTAACACAGGGCGCGTTATCATCCATACATTGCAGAGCTGCAAGAGAAAAGAGACAAGTTAGAGAGTGGACACCCTGAGGGGCATTTCATCTGCTTGAAGTTCATTTACTTCAGTCATTTAACTACATACGTCAGTGGTGTTGTTGGCTTATTAAACCAGTCATTGACACAGATTCCAAAATATTTGTCTTTACACACTAGATCACACAGGGCGTTTGTAAAGACAGTCTTCACACCATTAAAACAATAAGGAGGTGTAGTAGTTTCAACACTGTTAGTTTCCTCATTAAAACGCACAGATTTATATATTATGACGCTAACTTCTCCCAAATCAGTTGGTTATTCGCCCTATAGGAGAACCAGGTTTAATGGTATGCAATATCCGTCATGTGTTACTCTTTCCTTGCTGTCTAGACATGGATATACAGACATCTTGATCATGTGCCTAAAAATAAAAATCTTTTTTTATGTACATCAAATAAAAATCTGCAAAAAGCTCACTTGGGGTTTCCTTCAAAAAAACTGGTTAGCGGAGGTAGCAAGATCCCCCCCACACACTGTCCCCGCTCCTCTAAGGGAAACCCTCTACATAGTCAAAAGTTTTCTCCTCCTTCCCCTCATCATTACAGAAAGATGATGCAGTGGGCTTGCCACCTATCCAGCCAACTATGCAAAGCCAACCTGAAATCAGCCAGTGGTCACAGGGTGACTGGATGGGCAGGCGGGCAGAAATGTGCCTTGATGAAGACAACAAAGCCCAACTATCTCCCTGCCAGTGAGACACTCACAGCCAGACACATCAGCCATTGTGTGGCCTTCAAGCCGCCAGAGACACATGGCTTAAGTGGTCTTCACGCAACACCATGCCGGCCCAACATGCCAAACAGAAGTGTGCTGTTCTTAGTCTTTATTTATCAATGTGATATAGTAGCCAAATGAAGGAAGCCAATGTTAAATGTGTGTGTGTGTTTAATTATGCAGAACTGCAATAGATCATTACCACTGGTTACACAAATGCTGGTATATTAATATTTTGTTTCATTTGTAGCCTCACATGTTAAAGTGGTTGTGACGTATCCCCACTCTGCAGAACAGCTCTCTTTTTACAGAACTGAGGGTAGGTCAGCTGATTTCGAAGAAACGCCAACAAAGTCTTCACAAAGCAGTCATTGCATTACAGGAAGTGTGCTCGGCAGTGGTGTTATTTCCTGCGCCTCGATTAATCACAGTGTCACTCAAATTTAAGAGTTCATAAGAAGACATGTTAACTATTCTTACCCCTACTTCACATGATTTTGTGGTGCTCAAAGTTTTGCAACATGTAGTTAATTTTCAAGTGCTAAATGTACAGGGTCCAGTCTCTGAACTGGTCTGATCAGAGAGTGAGAGCAGACTAATGCCTTAGAGCCAGGCTGACAGACATAGTCCATTAGACATGGGGATACCATACATAAACCACTGTGAAATTCCTAATCCCAACAAGCATGCACACACACACACACACATCTCTATGTGCATACTCAACAGACATCCACTGTAATAAAGTGGGAGTTGATCTCAGACTACTGCTGCATTACAAGAGACCACAGAAAATACTGTGCTATTTTGGGACTATTTCTGTACTGAGCTGACATACTGAATGCACACATGCTACAAGCAAGCACACAAAAATCATTCAAGTATAATAACACAGTGCACAAAATCTGCACATGTGTGGTTAGACCTATAACATAGTGGAACTTTCACTTTTGGTTTTGATCACAAGTCGAAATTTGATGCAAAATCATGTTGAATCTGCTTTTGAATAAATCATAAAAGGAACGTCAAACAGATATCTGTACAGTAAATCTGAGCCATGCCACAGAGTATGGCAGGATACCTAGCAGACAGCAGACAATTGCAAAATCAGCAAAAGAGAAAGGCTGAGAGGGAGGAAGTAGGGAGAGCTGAGAAGACCAATGCGTATGATAGGGGGAATGAAAGAATGGAAGCAAGAGAGCAGAGACCGGAAAAAGCTGCTGACATCCCCTGACTGGTTTGATGAGCTTCCCATACACACTGTTGTAATGCCAGACGCAATGATCTTACCAGATCTGGGACAGCCTGCCTCCTATTACGCCATTTTAACACACACACACACACACACACACACACACACACACACACACACACAAATTATTACCCTATGCTGTACAAGTCACCAATTCCCTGACTGAAAGTTTGGAAAAGGTTTCAGTTATCCGTCTCTCTAGAATAAAACAAACAAAATGTTCTCACACATCCAAATGACTGACCAGTGTATTGTAACCAAAGCTCAAAACACCAGCATTGCATCCTCTCTACCTAACTGTTCTCACACTTCACTATCAATGAACCATGGACAGAAAAATTCCCAGGAATGAGAGCCTTGATAAGACCTGATCGACAAAGTCAACAGTAAAACTACAGCCAGACGGTGTGAACTGAGAGGAAACACACAGAGGTTACATGACTGGATGATTACTATTATTTGGACACCTCCTGATCAAAAATCCTCAGTCCTCTAGTGCGTGTTTGTGTGAAGTTGATAGACAGAGAGCAAAAGCAAAGTGTCTACAATTCAGTTTGAGTGGGAGGAGATCTCTAACGATGGACACTGTATGTGTGAAAATGTCATTATGCAGAGTGTGAGAAGAGAGAATCCATGTAAGTGGACGTCAGAGCATGTTTCTCAAACTTTCCTCAATTACAATAACATTATAATATTAATAATTTCATTCATATAGCATTTTTCAAATATAGATGCAAAATGCCACTCAGACCAAGAACAAGGCACATAAAAATATATACAATGAATACTAAAATGTTAACGAAAGAAGGAGAAGCTTCTAATCTGCTGTGGGTTTCAGTAAGGTAGATTACTGAGTGGCAGGCAGGAAGGAAACCTATTCATTGTGTTGCTAAAAAGCTGAAAGAAAAAGGTGTCAAATCAAGAAAGAGCAGATGTAATATAGGCTAATGGAAACAAAAATTTTAGAAAACTTTGATGTCACGGTACCAGCTTTGACTTCTACTGTAGAAAGTGCATTAATGTCATGCACTCCACTCCACACGAAAGCCCCAAAATAAGGGTAAAAATAGCTGAGGTGTAACCACAAGGTTAGATTCCAGGCGGGGGCCCTTGTTGCGTGTCAGCCCACTCTGTATCAACACACTGGTAGATAAAAGCGCCACACATGAGATCAGAAGAGACTTGTTAAAATAAAAAATATATATATATCAAAAAATGAGAGAAAATGCAAGTGGGAAGCAGATAGAAAAAGGTACGGTAAGTCCTTGTATTGTAACAATCAATAAAAAACAGTGGATGGTTTGTCTTGGCACACTATATCAAAAATTAGCACCAGTTTCAAAGAACATCAAACTTGGCCCTGCCATCACTAAACAACGAGCTTATGTTCACCTGACATGACCTAACCCAGCACCAGGGTTCAACATTGCCATACATGTTCAAGTTTCCAGTGTACTGTAAAGTATTGAGAAAAGGCAGCAACACGTCATTGTGACAGAGCTATCTTTCATAATCATCACCAATGTAACTCAGAAACTAATTGTTCAATCTTATGTTTTAAAGCAAACTGCTTCATCCAAAAGCAGTGATTGGACACACAAGAGTATTCTGCAGAGTGGAAAACTGAAAGGCCCACAGGTTGTATCTGTGTTTGTTTTGAAAACAGATGAAAATATGATTTTATTACACACCATCTTATAGTCCTTCTCACAGTGAAATATGTTAACAACTAGGATTGTTAAGAAATTTGCTGATGAAATTCCTAGAGTATAAATTCTAAAGACTGGTGAAATACTTTAACATTTACTCATATTTAAATGTCTCTTCAATCACTGGATGAATAGCCATAGGAGAGTTCATCAATTCACCTGTTTTTGACAGATAATCCAAAATCCAAATCAATTTTTAAGACAGTTGCTGTTTATTTTTCTGTCAATTGACAAATCAATTAATCCACTTATCATTGCAGCTCTGTGCTGTTGCTACATTTGACACAGACACTGATGTTCCAAAGAGGATGAATAGTGAAAACTGACCTTTCAACTAGGGCCATCATCTGTGCTCAATTCACTGCTGTTCTGTAGTACAGCTTTACAGAGCTGCTAGGATGGCTGTAGACTCTTAGTCTTCTTGTTATTATTACTTTAAAAGAACTCTTGTGCGTAATCAGCAGCTCATTTGTTTTTCTATTCATTTAACTTGTCACTTTCTATTACTAGAATCATTTACAGAGCTGTCTCCACTGCAAGAGGAGTTTGGATTTTGTAAACTGCAGGGAAAAGCAGCAACCACAACTACTTTTGGATGCACAGTGACACACATTCCACGTGAAAATAAGTTTAAACCAATCAGCCCTTGGTTTGGATATTTTCCTGTGAAAAACTGAAAACGCTGATCCTTAAGTGTAAATAAAGTTTAAAGAGAAGACAGAAATCACAGCCCTTGATGGTGTAGACAGAAAAGAAAAAATGAAAGGGGCAGTCTGGTTGTTTGTGCTCAGCTGGCATTACGCTGGGTCCTCCCTCAACACTCGCCACTGCTTTGTCACCGACACCACAGCGGGTCCCTTGAGGGATCCAGCCATGTCATAACAAGGAAAAAAAAAGACTAGAGGCAGAAAAAGGAGGGGTGAAAAAGGGAGAGAGAGAGAGAGACGGGCTTTTGAGCTAATAGCTGTGGATTGAGATGGGGAAGTAATTCTGAAACTACAGACAAAGCCTGCACACGAATGGTTGTCCCTGAGCCCTGGCACAAATCCATACAGCGGAGGGCAGGAAGTTGTTCGCGCTGAGTGAGGAAGTAACCCCATTTCCTGGAATTGCTGTACAAGCCTCTATATCCAGCAGGCCAAAGAGTCGCCATGGTAACTTGCAATAAAACACCCTTAACACAGCATGGAAGGAGGGAGACGAGGCTCAAACTAAACACTGTTACCCTGAGGGAAGCTGGCCCACACAAACAGCACAGGAACCAAGCAGACAAACTAAGCTCAGACTTTAAGGCTTTAGCCTCACAGGTCGGCTTCAGTTTGAGGGTGGTGACTTACCGTAAGATACAGGTCAGTGCCAACAGAAACAACCAAAGTGTGTGATTACCAGGGATGTATCAGGCTGATCTCTTGGACCTTTATCAGGATAGATCTAATCATTTTTAAATGCAACAGTATCAGTATGAACCTGATCCTCTTACAATGCTTTGTATAATGTAACCCATTGCACTCTAGGTACACCTGCTGTCAAAAATACCCCACTGCCTGAAGTTAAAACATGCAACCTATTCATGAACCCATTCAACAGAAATGCACAAGTGAACCACAGACTTCCACGAGGGACATGAAGCAGACAGTAGTTTCAGTTGATAAAAATGAGATCAAGATGGAGGCAGGGCTCCTGACTGCAACCATTCGAGTTGGGCAGCTGGCCCAGGTAGCTTAAGAACCTGCCTGCATGTGAGGCGTCTAGGGAACACTGGTAAATTGTAACAGAAAATAATCTGGGTTACACTCCCACTCTAAACTGAATGAGTCTCTGCATGCAGGTCGGTCACGTGCCATGTCACCCACCACTATACACACATTCTCAAGCTGTGGGCAACACTGCAGTAATGCACTGACCGCATACTTCATGTTTACATTTGGTTGATTTTTCTGAGCTTTTGTGCCACGAGTAAAGGCATCATAATGACACAGGCTGTCAGAGGCTGCTCTGGGTCAAAGGATCCCGGTAGTTGGTCCCTTGCCTCCTCAAATGCGGCGGTTACGTCCCCAACAGAACCTCTAACTGTCCCACAAACATCCTAAAAAATGTGTCCACAACTGGCCATGGTGGGGCTTCAGCTTCTATATATTCATAGGCAAGTACCTTGCATTTTCACATTCTATATTCACGTCACGCTGTATGTGAAAAAACCTTAAGTCTAAAAAAGCACAACTTAACTTTTTTCCTCTTAAAGCACTATTGAACTTTGCAACTTTTACCTTGAAAGTAAAATGGTACATTGTTATTTCTTAAAGTTGTCTATTACTAAAGCCTTTATCAGTAATAATACAGTTAAGATGGGAAAAATATGAATTTGAGTCCAAAATACTGTGCTGTTGCTTCTAAGATTTTCAGTAGAAAACATCCGTGCTACAAGTGGAAAAAGTTAGTCTGGGGCCTTGGGAGGACAGAAACCTTGATTGTGACAGCCTCTGTAATTACCCTGCTGACCTCCCAACTGCGACAGCCGTCTTGCTGTTGTAGTTACTTGGAAAAGTTGGGTGAGTCTCATCTAGAGCTGAGCGTATCGGGCAGGGCTGAGCTGTTTTGGTACGGCAGGACACACTGCTGGCCTGCTGGCTCAGTGTGTGTCTGTGTGTGTGTGTGTGTTGAGGGGAGAAAGAGAAAGACAGACAGAAACATGGAAAGCAGACTGGACACAAATGTAGGGACTTTCCCTCGTTCATTCATATCCAAACTTTTTTTCTCTCTTTCAAAGCATTTTTTTTATACATTATTTCAGCTGTAGTCTACTTGAATTACTGAAACCAATTATTGTGCTGATAAAAATATTCATTTAAAATATATAACACACAAACTGGGTGATGCATTATGTTATTTGAAGCACAACCAGCAACTAACTGTAATACTCACAGCCTGACAGCCTGACTTACTTCACAAAATAAGAGGAATAATAATTGTCAATGTGTTATCACAATATCAAATGTTTTTGATATTATGAATTTAGTAGCACATGGTACAAAGTTCCCTTGCTTACAAAACTCCCTTTCGGTCAATTAAGTAAAATGTCAAATTTCTGTAATATTTAACCTGTTAGCATTCAACAATGACCATGACCAATGACAACAATCAAAACCCATATCTCAGTATGAATCTTTTTTTCTCATAGTGAGATACATGAGTGGTTAACCATTACAAACTATTTTTCGCTCACCTGATTTAACATTTAGACTGCTCAATCTCTTCTCTCCCCTAGTGCTTTTCTTCTCTAGACTCTCAGGAAAAATATACAAACTCCATCCATCCTGTAGCTATACCACATATCCTTGAGGGTCATGGGGAGGCTTAAGCCAGTCACAGCTCACACTGGTGAAGTACACCTTGGGCTGGTTACCATGTCTTTGGACCGTGGGAGGAAACTGGAGCACCCAGAGGAATAGGGAGAATATGCTAACTCTACACAGAGGGGTCCCAGCCAGTCGACAGGTTCAAACCCAGAACTTTCTTGCTGTGAGGTTACTGTGTTGTCCCAAAATATACAACCTTTCAATGTTAAGCAGAGAGGAGGTTTAAAGACAACTGGTTTATCAGTGGGTGACAAACGGAGGAAGCAAATGGACTGCTGCCTGACCACAGCCCATGGACAATCTTTATTGTTAAACTGCTTTAACCAGGTAATCCCATATCACACACAGTTAACTCAGTAATGTCTGCCAAAAAATGTAAAACATCTAGTTGAGACATTCATATCCACTGAAATGAGACTGATTATGAGCTACAAGCTACAACTGCTTCTTAAACATAAGACTAAATGAATACTTCAGCCCATTACTATTATTACAAAGCATTTCTTCTCTAATCTTTTCTGTGCAGTTTCCCTCATTCTCCTACCTGATGTGCCCTGCTTGGTTCATTACTCCATGCTCCCTGCCTGCTTGTCTCCAGGATTACGGGGCTGTGTTGGCCAAGGAATGCAGGCCACAGTAATTCCCTGTTAATTTGCTAACCTGTTCAACAGTGCAAACACAACGCTCTGTAATCCCCTCGACCTTCACAGCCACAATCACAACCTCCTTTAGTAATAGTGCATGCAATTCATGCAGGGCATGCACCTAGTTTGATTCACATTTTGACTGGTGTATATTTAATGTATGAGGATTAAATTCACTAGAAGCAAACTGGTCAAGCAGGTATGGGTGCTATTATGGCATGGTGAGTCAAAATGGTAACAGGCTCATAACTAAGACTTTTACCTTGTCTGCTGTGCATTTCAACTTTAAGACCTTAATCACAGTGGGTCTATAGGTTTACATCTGTTCTAAGCCAACATGGCCACAGTGCACATGAGCATTGTTTGTGTGTGCATGGACATAAAGGCACACACACATGCAGGGCACAGTTGCACCTTCACCCACTGACTCATACAGTTCCACACATTAGTTACTGCTCTCTGCCGCTACAACCAACAAGCATGGGACAGAAACACATGTGGAGGCTTGGCTTTTTAACTACACTACTAATCAAAAGGGTGGAGCAGGCTGAACTGAATATAACCTGAAACAGGATGAACACACTGAAGCAATGAACAGAGACTGCAGGGAGCAGACCAGAAAGAGATGAGAAAGAAACCAAAGACTGTTGCAGAGAAGATGTCTTAAGCCACATTAATAACACAGCCACAAGGCAGTGGGTAGAACTGGTGGTCAGTAAATAATGCAGTGTTGTGGGCAGTTCAATAAATATCTTTGTCTCCAGAGCACAGGGCGAAGCATGGCGCAGATAAATCACATTTCACACCAGGCTCCAGCTTGGGTCAGATGCAAGTAAAACCATGGGCGGCACAATTGCTGGCCTTTCAATAGATACACACACGCAAATAGATACACACACGCACGTCAGCTGTCTGCTGTTTGCACTGGGCAAATATATGCAACCATCCACATGCCCACACCTTGGGGATAACACTAAGTCGTGTGCCACAAAGATGGCACCTACACTTCCTCAAGAATCAGATTAACATTCAGCTACAACACTGGACTGTAGAACAGTATTCACAATGTTCCTGCAAAAACACAGATGACATTCATTGTCCTTTTCTGGCCTTAAAACTATGTTTAAACTATGTATAAGCATGTATTCTTTTTGGAGGACACCTACATTAGCATTACATGTCATCAATAAAATTTTCAGCTCAGTTAGCAAATCAAACCACAGGAACTTGTTGACAAACGCCTGTGTACTTTAAGTATGTGGTTATTAGTAGTTCATGAGTACGTCACCAACCACCTAATGAAGTCAAAGCTTAGTAACACAGAGAGAAAAACAAAATACAGACAGTCTCATCTATAGGCCACAAAAATGTGGCTGTATTCCTCAGGAATAACATACTGTAGCTACAATACTGTAGCAATGCTGTCGTATGTAACGTTGTGGTTAAGTTGGAGTAAGTTTAAACTGTTCGCCATAACCCCACCTGAGCTGATTCACTAAACTGGGCAACATGTGTGGTCGTACAGGTGATGAGAAAGCATCATTTTTTAGATTTTCATATTAAGCAGACAGCTATTATTTTCTGATCCACAATCATTTGCCATACTGGAGCTGTAATTGTTAGGGTACTGCTAATTAAAACCTGGTGTATCGTGTGGGCTTATATTGTGAAGAGACTGCAGGAGGTGCAATTGTATTTGTCACAGCAATTAGCAAAGGACTGCCAACTCATTATAGTATTTATTATGGTATTTATAGACATTTTCACACAGTTTTATTGATGAACCCTTTTCCAAATCTGCAAACAAGAATAGCCAAGATATTCGCTGCAGCATGGGTGAACCCCAAATCTCCCCAAAGTAAGTAACACCGCTGACCATCGCTATACTGCCATATAGAAAAACATGAGCTGTTGCTCATGGTGCAGAGGACTAAGGTGCAGTCTCCCAACCATTTGGACGTTCAGCTTTAGCATTTGGAACAAGGATAGGTGAGGATGAAAAGAGGAAGAAAAAGAAAATCAGGGTGGACAAAGCCTGTGTGCATGTGTGCATGTGTGCATGTGTGCGTGTGTGCATGCGTGTATGCATGCATGTGTGTAAGTGAGAGAGGGAAACAGAGATAGAGAGAGGTTGAGCAGAGAGGGAGGGAGGAGGAATGTCAAACACCAACAACATTCCAGTGCTTCTCCTTGCACTGCCTGCAGCACTTTTGTCTTTTCTTCTTTTGTGTAAGCCTCTCTGTTCACAAGTCACCTATAGTCCGTGAAAAAAACGTGAGAAAGAATAGCAGGGCTGCACGCAGTAGCTTTGAGCTAAAAAGCTAAAAAACATATTAAAAACCATGTGAGATTAAATCAATTTACTGGCACTCTTACATAAAGGACAAAAGTGTTACAGGTTGTTTCTTACTGCACATTTCTCAGAGAAGCCACTGAAACAAATATAGATTAAAATAAACAAAGTGTAACAACATCATCAGTAATGATTATGTATGCGTAGAAACACAGATTCATGAAAACAAGTAAAAGTAAGGAACAAACAACACAGGATTTCACAAATGAATAAAGGCCTGATCCTTTCAATAAACATCTTGGCCAAAAGTAATCAACAGTCTGACCCATCAGACCCACCAGACAGGTCTACAAATAGTTTCAGATGAGCCGAGAATCAAGGTAAATTCAACTTACCTCGGTCAATAAATAAGTGCAGGTAAAACATTACTAATCTCTGGGAAATAATGCATTTAAGGTTAATCTTATCTAACACTGAGGCATTTATAATGCTGTTTCTGCTCCTCTGTGTCTGTAGAACAGCTATTTTTGGACTGAAATGCAAATGATATCAAAACAAGTCAGAGAAACAAACCAATGTGCACTGTATGTGTTGTTTTGTAACATGCTTGAGATGTATTTGATTACATAGCATAACCTAAACCAGAAAACATAAACAAATTGGCATAGCCTGGATGAAACCAGTGTCTTCTGTTTTGCTGTTTTGAAATTACCTTGGTCTAATTAGGCCTCTATTAGGCAACACGCTGCACGATTGTGCAACAATTTAATGACAGCATTATCTGCTGGTCTTCAAGACCTTCATCAGCCAGCTCTCTTATTCGTTGTAGGTGCCATTCGGTGGTCGTGTGAGCCCATCTTTAAGCAATTTTTATGCACAGCAAGCTTTCACTCTTCAGATTAATTCCTGTGAGCTGACCCATGGCCTGAACATGTATTTTGGGGCCTGCTATTAAATCTAATTAGCGAGCACTAAATTGTGGTTAATTAAAAGCAGGTGCACTAGGAGATAAACCAGTTATCCCTATCTTTGCTATGTTAAACACACACGGATACTACTAGCAAATCTGTGACTAGAGTACAGCACAAATATCAAATTTCAGTGTTTACTACAATTTCCATTTACATCTAGGTCGTTTCAATCATTTCTCAATTCTTCCACCCACTCCTTCCTTATTATTTGACATATTACAGCATTTACAGAGAGTGCACTTGTTCTGACAACTGACCCAAAAATCAGAGATGCAGGTGTTCAAAAACACTGGTGGTGTTAAGTAATAGATGAGTGGTGCTTTGCTAGGAGGAAAAAAAAGTTAGCTAGTCCCTGACACTTTATTTAATGATCATGATACTAATGGATATCTGCCCTATAACCCTCCATTTTCTTCACTCACTTCACTTCATCGCTGTCAGCTCCCCTAATTCAGCAAGGCAGTCTAAACAAGTTTAAGTGTCCATTTTGAATTCTTTCTCTTGCTCTTGCTGTTCAACATCTGGGCAGTGGTGCGACTCAGCACAGTACTAGCAGGCCTCGGTATCCATATTAATCAGAGTTTAACCCTCTGACACTGACACAAGGCGACGTTAGGTTCAGTTTTAGAGGCCTTGTGGAGGTGAACAACTAACTATGGTCATTTAAATGATGTGAAAATGATCAGGGAGTGTTTTAGTGTTGATAGTTTAATAGTTGTGATGGATACAGACAGAAACCTACTGCAGAAT
The DNA here is from genome assembly GCF_001640805.2 of Lates calcarifer. Lineage (NCBI taxonomy): Eukaryota > Metazoa > Chordata > Actinopteri > Centropomidae > Lates > Lates calcarifer. The sequence continues at coordinate 10,182,150 of NC_066849.1, forward strand.
AACCTTACTAAAGGTATGTTTTAGTGTGAGACACAGCCCTAATAAAGATTATAACAACAGCAAGGTAACCTAACCACAACTATCGTGAGTTTTTGGATAAAAGGCCATTTACGTATCTAAACGCAGCAGGAACCAAACAAATCACCAAAAAATACGGTTACAATTCTGCCTATAAGTTAGTCCTCTATTAAAAGTTACTTGCAGGAACAAGTAACTTTCAAAAGTGTGGCTAACTTTTTTTTCCCCACATAGCTAGTCTAGACACCAGTGTAAAAGCAGAGTGAGTAGAGATGCTATGTCTGCCCGTGTCCCGCAGATGCAGAAGCAACAAAACGTGACCATGACAAGTTATGAATTATTAAAAGACACACAATACAGCTATATCATAAGAAAAAAAAACTTACCCAAGGAGAGAGGGATGAAGCAGAAGACAAAGACTAGCGACTTGCCCGAGGAGAAACCGGGTATCTGCTCCATATTTTCTGTAAAATCCACATAAGGTCGCCAGCCCAAAGTTGAGCTGTCTCCCGGGACGGTTACTTCTCAAAAAAAGGTCGCGTTGAAAACGGCTCACACACAATTTAAGAGGAAAAAACTACTTGTAGTGCCAAATTACAACATGTCAGTATTTTTTTACGTGTGTTACTATTACGAGCCGCTGTGTTAAAACCGTATAAAACACACATAAATTAACTTCTCCTCAGTGACACACGGCGCTGAAAAGTCTTCCACCTCTGTTCACTAACCAGACACTAAAGTCACTGAGAGCGAAGACACCAACACACATATCCTTCCGCCGAAGTCAGCGGGGATCTATCATCGGGCTGAAAAGATGATAAAAACATTTGTCAGAAACTGATATCGAAATTATGATGTTTGTCATCGCTTTAGAAAATTCTCATCACAAGATATATTCGTTAGTTTTCGGCCTAGACACAACATAAAAAGACACTACAGGTTTTCTTTCTCTGTGTCGCCGCGGCGGAGGAATTTTTTTTCTCATTTTTCTACTTCTCGGAGCCTGGTATGACTCAAAATTAACCCGTTCAATGATTTTTTTTTTTTTCGTCTCTTTTCTCCTCCCCATGACCTGCACGTTTTTTCCCGATATGTCTTTCAACACCCACTCTTTGCTTACTTTTTTCATTACCATAACTATTAATGCCAGATAGTGTGCCAGGTTTCAGGTTCACAGCGGTACAGCTGCAGTTTCCAGGTAGTTTCAGCATGAGAATCTTGACTTTGAAAGACTTTGTTGAGGCAGACAAAAGGGTAGGCAAACAGTAACTTCCAACCACCTCAACATTCTCTTTTCCCTTTAACTATGCGTGTTTTATTTTCCTATTAAAGAGCTCTTCTACATGTTTTTGATACGAGTGTACCATGAAATAAAAGGAAAGACAGAGCACAGACGGGTGAGTAAATCTAGGTGAGTTTCCATTCCAGCAGCTTGTAATCAGTGCTGATGCAGTCTGTTTACCTGCATTTAGGTGAGCCATCACCTTCTCAGGTGCAGATAGCCTCAGTCCACAAGTTTAATGTTGTATTAGCCACTATTTTAGTGGGCAGACCTTCAAGAGTAATATTCAAATTTTAAATAATTATAATCTAAAGGAATGCAGAATAAACCCAGTTTAAAAGTTACAAATTATTGTGATCTAAAAAACAACTAGCCAAAGGATTACTGTAGATTTGAATGTGCTGAACATTTGGCCGTCATTAGAGTTGAAATAACTGGTTGATAATTCGACGAGTCAACCCACACACTATTATTCAACCACAACTTTGATGATTGAATGGGCATTTAAGTCATTTTTCAAGTGAAAATGCCAACATTCTCAGATTCTAGCTCCTCAAATGTGAAAAATTGCTGTTTTTCTTACTCTTTTCTCTGTGTCATTTCAAATTGAATATCTTTGGGTTTGGGAGTGTAAAAAGTGAGTAAGTTTAATAGCCTCATTTGTCAGTAACCAAATGACAAGACTTTTTTTTTGTTGGTTACCAGAAGGAAGGTATTACACAATAGTTCTTTTTTTTTTTTTTTCTTAAATCACATGATTGTTTTATTTTTTCTGGAAAGCAAGCTCAACTTTTGTGCCAGCGTCTAAACCACAAGAGAAACCCTTTCGTCATGCACTGACAGACACACTCACAGTGGCTGTATAAACCGTTACGGACCACAGTAATCCCAGGCTAATTATCCCTTATCACCCTGAATGATCCAGGTGTAAATCACAAGCTCATCACAATAACACGACCATGTCTCATCCCAGTGATTTGTTTGTCTTTACACCCCGCTAGAGAAACATTGCAGAGCCTCCTGCTGCTGCGACCGGCCCTCTGTCCTCTATTCAACCCTGCTGAAAGGCCCAGAACCAGGGGGGGAGCAAATTGATCTCCTCAGGGGTCTGCACTGACAATTCTTTTGTTGCTGTGGCCAATGTCAAGCTCTTGCTCTCCACGCGTGGTTGGGCGTCAGGTGCTGGCACGACAACAGACGCTGTTGAAGCATTTGGTCAGATGCTGTTTTTGTTGATAAACCCTGTCTTGTGTTTGCTTTTTTACAATCTATCACCAAAACATAAGAATACACTGTCACAGATGCATCGCTTCCTCAGAAACTCTTATTTTGTAATTTTTTGTTCTAAGATTTTAAGGCTGTAAATTCAGTTAAAATTGAAAATCTCTTCTGCTCCAATTTGATAAATCTCCTATTTCATAGTAGAGTCATCGGTCATGTGAGCCAATAGTAAATCATATCAGAGGATCCACTTTGTCTGCAGCACTGTTTTCCTAATGATGTCACTCCAGATGTGGGCCTCTATAGTTTGGGAAAGATGGGGTGAGGAAGGGTGTGGATCTGCCTTGTGAGCAGAAAATGCTGATTAGTTCCTCCTTGCCACTGCTCTGATGAAAGAGTTCTACCACAGAAGACAGTTTCAATGAGGGAAAATAAAGCATTTGAAGACAAAGTGTTGGGAAAGCCTAGTGTCACTGGTGCTTTAAATCCCTTTGAACCATCACTGTGTTAAATGCATCAACAACTTAACTTCAAATCTCATATTTGAGATACCAAAAACCCCCTTCAGCTTATCAGGTAGAGCGGAAGCAGATTAGATAATTACTGTTTTTGTTAGTACTGAATACATTTTCAAACCACATTAAAAACCAAAGACTGTCAGAAAAAAAGCAAAACAGTGGGTGGGCCATGAGAATTTTTGCATCCACCTTATGAGGGTTTTTTGGTAATTCCAGGTATACCACAGGGTCGTAATAAAACTTGGCCTGGACCATAGCCACCGGTCTCTGCCATGCTGGCAACAGAGCCGCTTTCATCAACACTGGGGCCCTTCACACTGATTTGGAGCTCATCAGTCAGGGTGACTCCAGCTGTCAGCTCAGAGATTTATACTGCAGAACATGGTGTTCAGGGTGCAGATAGTAATGACTGATTACACTAGGCCAGAGAGAGCATGAGTGTGAGTGTGCGTGCACACGCATGTTCTTGTGCACTCCCCTTAACCATAAACACGCCATCTTCCCCAAGCGTGATAGCCACTGGAAACCAAATCAGCACCTGTCATTCTAGAAGAACGTCACCCAACCTTTACATTCGTAGATGGCAGGAGAGTCAGTATGCAGCGAGTATATATGATTCCACTCTATAATTAGCAGGGACTGATTCACCTTTCATTGCCTGGCTGCAGCAGCTGATTTGCTAGCATAAACAGTTGTACATAACTGAGTTGTGTCTCTTTCATTGGTTCTGGACGCTTCCACAATATGTGCTTCAGGGACACTTTACACTTACAATTAGCCTTTTTTGCACCAAGCATTTTAACAGTGTTAAACTTTAATGCAGCAACATATGTTTCACTGAGATCAGGTTTAGTTAGCTTAAGTGTTGACTAGCATCATCGGGTGGGAAGTTTTTTTACCATCTGTGCCCCCATCAAGACTCTTGCACATGTTGTGGCGGAAACATAGTCTATCTAATGTCGTCTTTACCATGTAAGCAGATCTGGGGGACAGGAAGCTAAAGGCGGTATATTTAGGAGGTATCACCTCCTCCTCACTGACCTGTTTTGACTGCTGTGAGAGAAGCAGTCCGCAGACAGCTTTACATTTGTGTCAAATGTGCCCCCTTCCTGTAATAGGCTAAAGGACCTGTGGGTATTTTGAGTAAAGGTTTACATTAAATCAGGAGAGCCGGGGTGGAGGGTGGCGTTCTGCTAATCTGAGACTGATAACAAGAAGTATTTAAGACTTCAGAGCATATCAGATCAGTTCAGTTTCAGATCTTCTTTACACAAGCATCAACAAGGATGGTTTGACCTCCAGAGAGGGGTCATCAAGATGAGAAGGCACACAGTACCTACTTTATAGAGAGATGCAGAGCTGATACTGGGGTTTCCAGTCATCTAATCACAGTAAATCTTTTTCCTGTGTGAACGTGACGTTATGCGAGCCAAATGTCAACACTGGGGCTGATAATGCACGCATAATTTAAGACAGCACACAGATCAGCACTAAATCCGTATAATCATTTACTTGGTCAGACATGGGATCATTTCCACAGAAGGTAAACATACCTGCTCAAGTTTTTTAAGGGCCACTTGTAAAATATTGATATAAAAGCCGTGCCGAATAGCTGTAGATAAAAAGTGTAATTTCAAAGTGTAACCATTCAGAATTGATTAACTGTAACCACACATTCCACTAAGATTATGCTGTTGTCATCAGAGGTCATAATTATGTGATTAACCATCAGGCTCACAAATCCCTTTGTAAACCCCAACCACTTGGCCAGCACCGTCATGACAACAAGCAAAGCAAAAACTGTAACACAGTCTCCAGTAAATCTCCTTAGTTGTTATTGTCCCGTGGCTTTGGATATACAATATACAGTATGTTACACTAATGTAGCCTTCTGCAGCGGTCAGCTTACTTGGGGAAAGCGAGGATCTTGCGAGTATGTTTGTGTGAGAAACCAAGATAGTGTGTGAGTGAGTGAATGCGTGCGTCATGGCGTTCCACAGTGGTCAAAGGTGGAGAGTCAGCGAGCGCGAGGGCCTGGTGTGACCAGGCATGATGTGGGCAGAGACCTCTGCCAAGGGGTCCCCGATGAGGAGGAGAGGGGAGCTGGCAGAGAGAGGTGGGGGAGGAACAGGTGATGAGGGAAAGGTGTGAGGAGGAGGAGGAGAAGGAGGAGGTGGAAGAGGGATGTGTGTCTGTGAACACATCCTGTAAGGTGACCTAGGGCTCTGGCAGGGCCAGGTGGACAGGAATGTGCTGTTGTGTGTGGATGGGATCCTCCCTTGAGCGCCCCAGCCTGCCCACCGTCACCCCACACTAGCAGGCTATTTATATTGCGCTGTGGGAAAATAACGGCCCAAGCAGTGTCATCTGGGTTCTTCAAGGTTTATACTTCCCTACCCACACCCACACACACACATACACACACACACATAACACCAACACGCTTCCCAACTCCCTTAGTCACAAACAAGTTAAGGACAAATTAAAGTATGTAGCCCAAATGGTGTACAAGTCTTGTGCACTGGCATTATCGCTGCTGGTGAATCCAAAACAAGGTTCAGCCATATTCACCTCACAATGGCAGGTTTAGATTTAACCTAGATTTGAGGAGCAAGTTGCTAAACTAGAAACACAAGGCAAGACTGTAGCTTGTGATACCCTTAGGTAATACTACCTGGAGCAATGATGAGTTCATAGATTTTGGATACTTGATAGGATTTTACACAAACATACAGACACACACACACACACACACACATACACACACAATGGGTGTGCAGTCATGCATGCAGAATTCTCATTTGCGAAAAGCAAATGTTCCTCAGTCCTCTAAAACTGTGTTTCTGGGATGGATATACTTTTACTGTCTGCTTCAGGAGACAAATAGGGAGATAATAATTAAATAAAGGTGTAAATTTTGAAATACATAATCCTGCGAACACACAACAGCTGCATGGATTAGACACTACTCTCGGCCCGACTCTCCACAAAAGACTGATTGTCTCGACAGGTTTGTGTTTGTTTTGGTGCCTCCTACAGCCAATAATTCAGTGAGGAAGTCACAAATGGTTCAATGAATGTAATCTATCATGGAGAAAAACACTGACAAAATTAGGGTCACTACACTTGGGCGCTGGGTCAAAAATGGTCACGTGACTCTTGCAACCTAAACCCTAAACTGTGTATTTGATACCACTGCTCAATGGCACAACAAATATTTGACAAGGCACAAAACAGCCTTAACCAAAGTGACAGCCAAAACACTTGTGGTTGTTGTTAAGTGCTTTAAGGGTGGAGGTATGTTTAGATGGTGGGGCCAATTTAGTAATGGGAGTAATAGTAGAGGGTCTGAAGTTAACACCATGACCTCCGCATGTAATCCACTGCAATAAATACACACGTTATGTCGCTGATGATATTTGGAATTCGAGAAAGGTCTCAGTCAGGGCAGATCCAGCCCCGCCAGCTCGCACCAAATGTCGCCTAAAATTTTCTCCCATACATTAACACACACAGGGACGCACATTCAAGCACAGATGTATGCACACACACTTGTGCAAGCAGCAACGTCAAAACATAAACACGCAAAAAATACTGACATGCATATTTAGATCCTCTTCCATCATGGCCCGGTCCCTGAGGCCTGAGGGTGCAGTAGGTCAAACTGATCTGCCACAGTCCATGCACACAGACAGGACAAGTCAGAGAGGAGAAACGATCCTAAAAGATAAACAGGAATCAAAGATAATATGTGGGTTGAAGTTATAATGTGTTTTGTTGTACACTAAAATGAAACATAACACACTTACCTAAATGTAGGCAATACACAAAGCATAGATATGTGGCCATGCAAGGACAGAGAATAAAGTGAAAAAGAGTAGAATAAAACAAACTATAAATACCATGTAACATAAACATTATTTCTGAAAGTGAATTATGACACAGAGTAAACACACTTAAATGGTGTCCATTAATTTAACCAGAAGGAACTAATAGATTAAGAGTATCTGACGTTATCTGGTGATGAATTCAAACAGCATTTCTTCCTGGTTGAGTCTTTTTTTTTTTTTCAGTCCTTTTTTTTTGTTTTGCATTTCCTCCATGTTCAATTCATAACATATGTGCTGGACATGTTTGCCTGCATGTTTGTGTGTTTTACTCACATGCTGAAAGTTATAGAGAGTGCAAAGTGAGTGCGCTCGGCGTATCTTCCAGGGTTACTTGTATCATAAATTCACAAGCCGCTAAAAGACAGGCATGGCTGGAATTCACACTTCAGCCCTCACTTTCTCACACGCTCAGCTCGGCATTGTGTGTTAGGATGTGTGTCAGGCGTGACACTATTAATAAACCAACATGTTGGTGTTATCTGTTTGAAGAAATGTAGAATAAAATGAAAAATGCTGGGAAAACCAGGTTGACTGACTCACGGCTCTGAATACAGCATCACTTGTGTGACATACATTTATGCAAGTGTATGTCTTTTGTTCCTCTTTCTCACTTACTCTCACATCTCTCTCTTCCCACTCTATATCCTGTTTTTGCTTATGGCATATTCTTACACACCTAAAGGGTAATTCTAGCACTCAGCATGAGATGTGGGTAAATATGTAGTGCTGGGGGAAAAAAAAGATAATTTATTGCATTGGTTTTATTACAGAGTTAAGAGTCTGCTCTTTTCTAAATAGACTTATATAGTATTATGACAGCAAGATGTGAAGGGTCATCATTGGTCTGTAATGAGGTGATAAAGAATACACAGAGTGGAGAACAGGTCCAGGCCCGTGGAAAACACTCCATATTTGACCCCCCTTGTGAGAAGTTCCCTGTTCCCAGGACCCGGTGTGTACGTTTGGGGGGCAATAACTCACCAGGTCCCTTGACTTCCTCTTTCGGCCTTCTGCGTTTTATGACCCTCTCCTCTGCCGTACAGCTGCTGTCTCCACAGCTTTGCCTTGCTCTGATTGGATTAGAGTTTGAGGGAAGAGGATGAGGGGGAAGAGACCGGGAAGCAGCTGGAATGAGGTGGGAAGCTGATTTGATACGGGATACAGCACATTTTTATCACAGCCATTACAGATGAGTTGATGGATACAACTTCCCTTGTGGTCCACACGTCCCTGCATCTTCCCACCGCACTACACGTATGGCCTAAATGACATAATCCCACTGAATTGCCTTTTTGTTTTCACCTCATTATACCAAATTTTGAGAAGTGGGAATCAGGGGTCAGGGAAAACTGACGTAAAGCTATGTTCTTTCAAATCTGCAGGGTAGGAAATAGTTCAAATGGTGTCTGTTATCACTGAAGAAAAATTGCCCAGTTTGTGTCATTACAGCACCAAGGCAATAATGTGTTCAGTTTATTCAGTACCAATGGGTTGTTTTAAGCCATGCTAGTAAGAAGGCAGTGTAGGTCAGATGATTGGTCCATCAGTGGGTCCAGACCAGAATGAATCTTTGCAAAGGCTAGTGGATTGGACCACCATCAAATCTGGTACAGACTTCATGCTTCCCTCAGGATGAATTCTAAGAACTTTGGTTGTGTCCTGACCTTTTATTTAGTGCTATCATTCAGTCAAATTTTCTATTGACACAATATTTTTTATGACTAAACAGCTACCTGCAAAGCTAATGATGCTTCAATCAGCCTCAGCTGTACTTTGTGCAAATTAGCAATGTTAGCATGTTACCATGCTAAACTAAGGCGGTGACATTATGCCTGCAAAAGATCAGTATGTTAGCATTGCCACTGTAAACTTTTTTAGCACCACCTTTATTGGTGTTAGCATTTAGCTAAACACAGCCTCACAGATGTGCTAGCATGGCTGTAGGCTTGTTTATATCTAAACCTAATTAAGCTAAGGTTGTGAACTGACGTAACCTACTGTATCACTAGTTGTTAATCAAAGATTGTTGTAGTTATGAATGTTATACCCACATCACTTTGTACAACCAACAATAACATTTACATCAGTTTAAGATCAAACGTGCCGGGTTAAAGCTAACCACAAACTTGCCCAAACTGGGTCAAGTTTCAGCCCAGTGATTTTTAGGGTGTTGCCTAAAATTGTCTGGGTGTTTTTTTGTCTTTCGACACATCCTGTCAAGAGGCTAAGGTCTACTTACCCTCATGGGAATAGATGGAGTTGTCAGAGTGTGCAGCAGGACATACGTCTTTCTAACATCTGTACAGTGTGGCCTCCCATTAATAAGATCATGACTGTGAAGTTCAGTGTGCTTGCGGCGCACAGGGGAAGAATGAATGAATTAGCAACCGAGCGTGCTGTCTGCAATTTTTTTTCCACTCAAGTGCTGAAGTTGGTCTGTCAGAGACTGATGACTAAAACTCTCTCGCTGAGTCCTAATTTGCATGTGTGGCTGTTGCATTGACTTTGCAATGAAGTGGCTGAAGATCAAGGTCAAGGTCACGTTGTTTTAATGTCCTGTTTCTTTAAGATTGCTCAAGACTCAGGAGAAGTAGAGTGTGGGTGGACGGTCTTGTGGTTGTGTCTGTGTCTTTGACAGGAAATTTAATCAAGATAGGGTAATATGAGTTGGCAGGAGTACACATCATAGGTTTTGTTCTTTAAAGTAGATACATGTGTAGAAGGCACTGCAGCCTGTCAACCAGTCTCAGGTTCATGAGTGTGTGTGTGTGTGTTTAAATCACTCTATGTGTGTTTAGTACATACGCTGTATTCCTGACCCCTGATCACATAAAGTATTTTAATCCAATCAGCTTCGTTTTCACATGACTGTCACACACTCGCTGCTGCTATGGTAACCTGCAGAGGAAGGAGAGAAAGGAGTGAGAGAGGGGTACGTTGTCCTCTCTTTAATCACTGTGACATTTACACACACACACACACACACACACACACACACACACACACACACACAATCACGCATGGGTTTTACTCTTTGCCTATGTGACACTCAACTTTCTCTTCCTTATTTGAATTTCTTACTTTACAAAAACACAAAACCTGATTTTTGAAGGGACTCTAATGCAATGACCATTCCAAAAAGTCATCATTTTCTAATGTATTTTCAATGGTCAGAATCAAATAGCTGATATAATTTGCATATTAGTGATGAAGACAGTGCCTGCTCATGATGAAAATAAATGTACTGAATTTGAAACTCTAAATTCTGCATTACACATACATACTTTAATATACTCACTGATTGTAGCTAATGTTGTTTTTAGCAGAAGAGAAAAGGATGTGGATAAATAAGAGGAGAATGGCTGTGCAGATGGTGACAGATTTGTAGGATATGACTAAAAAAGTCATTTTGTCCCACTGAAATGAGACCATTTCTGTATGCTGCCGCAGATGTGACAGATAAGTGCATTGCTGCTGCAAATATGTGCTGACACGTGAGTGACAAATACATTACGTTTGACAACACAAAGGAAAGTTTGCAAAAACCATCTGTCAGGTAATTAAATCTGTTTAAGTGGAAAAAAGATCACAAAGAAAGATAACTTAGATCACAACTGAGGCCAAGCTCACAAATACCCACTTCCCTTGAGAGGTGAAAAGGTTAGCCTGTGCCCTGTGGTTTGTTGTTGGCATGCCACCTTCTGCTTCTCATTTTTTCTCTGACATTTCCTGTTCTGCCTCAAGTTAAAGAATCAGACTGCTTGCTCTTTGTGCTTACAGTGCTAGTAGTTGCATTTACTGAATGTGCTAGAAGCCTGCATCAGCAATGCTACTTTTTTTCTCTCTCTCTCTCCCTCTTACCCCAGAGACTGCAGCCTATATTCTTCAGTCTTTTAAAACTAACCTATGACTTGAATCTTGGCTAAAAGGGGGCCATTGTCAGCAGCCGAAGTTGCAAGTCAGGGAGATTTTGAACCTCACTTTTTGAATGTATCACTGAATCAGTGAGCAAAGCACTCTACCTGCTGGCCAGTGACGGTATCACCAGACTGTGCTTATGGTCACAAACACCATGAAATAGCGTTTGGAAAAAGTCTTTCTGGAAAATCAGTGTTTTAAAACAGTTGCTGTGGCAGGAACACCAACAGTCTGAAACCTTTTGTGGGTCTGAAAGAAATAACTCTTATCAAGGTAATATTATGACACATTACATGGGAGTGTTCTTTGAGTCACTCAGTTTCCTACTCAGAATTTGGGGTTGACTGAGGTTTTTTTTTTTTTTTTTTTTAAATTATTATTTTCCCCCATTTTAAGTTTGGAGAGGTTTTTTTCCTGGAAGTCTTTTGCATACTGTACATTAGTCAGACAGTCATAGGAAAATCTTTTTTTAAAGGTTAAATCCTCCAGTGATTGAAAGTATATTCACAGACTCATTTATGTTAAAATAGAAAGTCCCAGTCTCAGACAACCCCACTTTAATGACCTACTTTTGCTTTCCAATAGTCTAAGAACAGGATCATAATCAACTGCGGCAATTTTCAGTTCTGACTGTGTATTCTGCTTACATGGCTGAATCAACGGTAAGAATTTCACCCCAACTTTGTAATACAAACATGTGCATTTGAATTTCCATTTCCTGGGCACCTGATAAACATCAGTTCAACTTGAGGTCCTCTAACAAATGATTTTATTCATAGATAGCAGACAGAACAGAAAAAGAGAAGGTGTCCTTTCCAGCTGAGACCAGGGAGCAGCTGTCTTTAACAGCTGCGACTCTCAGCCTGAATCCACTTTTAAATCGAGTCTAGACTTGTTGTAAACTTTATACAAAATAAAAGGAGCAGACCAGACATCTTTTTTTGTTTTTTGTATGCCTGCTTACAGAAAGGTGCTGGTCCACACAGTCACGGTGCAAGAGAGCATTAAGGGAGCGTGGATACACACTGTTCAGATCAGGTTAGGGATGAGAATGTATGAGAATTACTAGAGTGTGGAAGGGGGGATGAATCTTGTTTTGTTTTTTTTAACTTAAAAAGCCAGACCGCCTCCAGCATTAACAGTGTTTTCTTTGGGCCTTCCTTTTGTCCTCCATGTATGAGAAGGGGCATCTTGACGAGCCACTGTGCACAATACAACCCCATCATTTGTGATTATTTTACCCTTAAAAAAATCTTGCAAAGGGAAGGCTGAAATAAAAATTTGGGGTGAGTAAAAATTAAATGACCCTGCCCTACTATCCCTCCTCTCACCTCAGGAAAAAACAAAAACATCACCCTCTCCCCTTTTCTGACCACCCTTTCCCTCATAATAATTTTTGTACAGTCCCTTACAGGGTAACTGACATCCCATAATGGTGAAAAAAAAAATCTGCTTAGTCAGACACAGGTGAAATAGCATTTGGCAAAGTGTCCATACAGCATTTTTAAAAAAAAGTCTACTTAACTTACTTTGTGTACAGTATGTTATTGCTGGGCCTATTAAACTGCCTAAGGATCAATGCCATGTTTTCTGATTATGTTTAACGGTGGTTCACACGGTTTGTTGTCCAGGCCCATCACTAGCATGGTTATCATGTTAAGGAATGGTGATACCTATATGATGTGCTCAGGATAAAAAAAAAAATTTGTTTTTTGTTTTGCACTTTTTTCCTGTATTATTAGACAGTATACAATAGTATAATCAGTATAATCAGTCACTCCTGTTACAATACAGTACAGCTTTGGAAACTCACAAAACAAGGAATTTTTTTTTCTCTTCATTTTTCCTCCACACTTGCACACAAATCGCCTTCAAAAACAAAGCAATCGATATAATTGTTAATAATAAAACTATGTATTGTGACATCATTTATATCCAAACATCCATGGACAGGCGACAACAAAATGGGCGATGGTATGTCTGTAAAGTCTTATTAAGGGCAGGGATCCTGTTTTTAGTCGAAGGTGACAGCTTTTCTTAGTGTCTGCAGACTGTGCAGCTCATTTTCCACTTCAACACCTCCCTTCCTCTCCTCCTCCTCCTCCTTCTTCTTGTCTTCTCTCTCTCTCAGAGCCACCAAAAGCGTACGTAGACAATGAGCATGATGAAGAAGACACCGCCGGCTGCCAGCTTGGCATAGGTGGAGCGGGTATTCAGATACTTGGCATCGCTCCTGTACTTCTTTGACAGACTGGACAAGTTGCTGGCCTTAGAGTCGAGCGCTGCGGGGAGGACAAACCGGAGGAAAGGGAGCAGGGGTTTGAAAACAAAAGAGGAAGAAGGAGGGAGGCATTAAAATACAGAAACATACAGAGTCAGATCACAGTCTTCCAGTGTTCAAAGATGTATCAGTTTGACCTGAAAAAAAAAACGGAACAAGCCTCAGATAACGTGGACTCACCAGAGAGAGCCTCTCCTCTCTGCAGCACCTCCTCTATGTTAGCCACCATGATCCTCTGTACGTCCTGGAGCTCTGTGTTGATGCTGCCCAGATTCCTCCTCGCTCGGCTGTCAATGTACGACTTCTTGGTTTTTTGGATGTAGGTGTCTGAAGAGGAAGAGACATCAAAAGTAAAAGCAGATAAAGGCAGCCTGTGGAGTATTCTATCAAAATATTTTACTGCCAAATTAGTTGTTAAGTCAAATGTTAACTCTTAGTTCTGACTCTAGACTGTTGTATTTGTGCACGTTTGACTTTGATTTCCCTTCTCTGATACATTTAATCTAAAGGTGAAGATCCACTTATTGAAGACCAGTGTGTGGCTTTGCACCACCTGAATTTGTATGGGACATGAGTGACATCGTTTTTTGTTTTTTTTTAAACAGCATTTGGGGCACACCAGGTGACAGTGAAGCGAAACAGATACTCGAAAGTGTAAATGCAAACTTTATACAGTTGAGAGCAAAATTAGCCTAGAGGTTCTGCAAAGCTTCTGTGACTGACCACAGGTGCAACATGCAGTAATTTGGTTCATTCAATCCCATCTGCGGTTTGTTCCTACCAAACTCAATGAAGGAGTAGGGCCGGGATACTGTGGGGACCTTCTTTCCATGTTGCTCATGAAACTCTGCCTGCAGGTCTTCTAGGTAAGCAAAGGCCAGCTTTTTGGGAAAGCTGGCTTCACACAGCACAAGGTAGCACACTCCTTTCTCTATAAAATAGCTGCAGGAAGGACCGAGAGAGGAGTCAGAATTAAAACACATCACATTTGAGTTTTAATATGACATAATTACCTCAGAAGTTTCTAAAAACTATAACAAGTAACGAGCCATTCCCCTGCCTCCACTACTTCATACTCACTGAAATGCCATGGAACCAGCCTCTAAAGTGCAGCGTGTGGGACTCTGCTCATTGAGTTTCCTGAAGAGCTGCTTAGCTTGACTCTGATATTGCTGAAGATCCCGACCCAACTAAACAGAAAAAAAAAGAAAAACAGCAGTTACCATACAACTCATGCACATCTCTCACAGAGAAAATAAGTGTTTAATCAGGGCAAGAAACTGACATTTGTATGCCACAATCAATGGTGGGTAGAGTTAAACAGAAACCACCACAGATGAAAACTACAAAAAATTTACAGCGTGGTTACTTTAAGTGTTGACAAAAACAGCAACCACCTGCAGTCTAGATTTCACACTAGTTTCCTTGAAGGTGTGAATTTCTTGCCCTGTAGAGCACTGAAAATAAATACTTGGTGTAAAAGACTACAGACAGACTCAGCAGTGTGATGCTACATCTGAGACTGAAGGCAACAAAATAGTTTGTGGCGAACTGGTTATCGTCAGCATTTGACAGGTAGATGGTATTATTTCTTGGGTGCTGTCCCCCTGGTGTTGTACCAAATGACAGATTATTTAAAGCAGCACTGTAGCATCACAGATAAACACGTATGATGTTGAAGCACAGAGCAGAGACACAACAAACCTTTTCACTTCCCTTTTTGAAAGCAAACAAGAGAGTGAGGGGAAAAATGTTAGACTCCTGTTAAGTCATTCTCAAACATAATAAAACAACTTAACAAATCACAAACACCATCCATTTGAACATTTCTTCATTTTCTAACATTAATATGTGTCTTGTGTGTCCCCTAGCTTTTTGGGAGTGTAATACTGAAACAGCAGAGTGGCCCTTAAAGTCCAATTTCTGTGCAAAAATTACAGTCAGCACCTCAACTCAGTCCAGTCAGCAAAATCACCGAGAGCTTAAAAATACATGATGAACCTTTCCTTTCAAAAATAAGCTCATAGTATAATCAGCATATGTTTATCTGAGTACGTCTGACTGGATTCTGAGACTTACACTGATAATGCTACATGAAAAAAACAAAACAAAACATATTCAGGATTTATCTGCAGAACGCTCTTATCAAACATTTTTGATAACAGTCCCTTAAATCTGGCTTTCAATGTACTGTGACCAGGATATGCACTGACCAGGATGTTAAAAGTTGGAAAATAAACATATCAGTGCTCTCTGGTGGACATATCAGGTAATAGCAACACCCTTTCCCAATAACCTCAAACAACCATCTTTGCCATTTATGTGCCGATATTCCTTGTGACTTATCAGCCAAAATAATAAATCTGTGTCTCTGTGATGAGCTAAAACTGGATGATATTTATCTTTCAATATTCTACTCTATACAAAAAATAATGATAATAATAAACAAATGCATTTAATTATATGCTATTGACTTTACACAACAATCAAACCTGATAAAGAGCATGATTTGCAGCCATCTTTGTCTCTGGCTTCCAGATTTGTCAGGTTTTTGAAGACCTGAACTGGACTGGGTTTAGGCTCAGGGAGAGGCTTCAGCAGATTACCAAATGTCACTGCTGTTGTGCAACGTTCAAATGGTTTGAAACAGCATCTGAACAGGGTCAGGGTTGAAACACACTGAGCTTCATCTCTGAGGAATGAGTCAGTTACATTAAGTAAATAAGAGGCTGGCTCTGTGTACAGACAGACAGGCCTCCTGCAGGAAGCCTCCACTTAACACCTAGTCATACTGTGCGGTCGAATTAAGTTTCACACAACAGACACTGGTCGAGTCCTTGACTCCTTCAGGACCGACATCTGGAGTAAAACTCGTCCTGTGTGGGTCCGGGAGTCACAGCTGGTTAACGTTAGCTAACGTGTCAATATAGCTTTTGTACAGCTTGGAGGCGTTCACAGCACAAGCCTGTATTTATAACAGGAAAACAGGCGGCTAGCGAACACAGAGGCAAAAACAGCTGAAATTTGAACCTGCTCGTCCTCTTGCATTGAAGCGGCCAGCGGCAGACCGTCAGCCAGCCGAGCGATCATCGTCAGCAGCACCATCTCTCCGCCGTGTACGGGTGTTTCTCCGCCGCCCGGTAAATGTTACAGGTGACTGGTCCCAGCGTTTGACAGGCTGTAAAACTGACAACACCACAGAGCTGACGCGCTGAGCTGGCCGGAAACGCTAGAGCTTTGTGTGCTACACATAAATCCTTCCGTCGTTTTGTTATGCGGAACCAGGCAACCGCAAATAAAGTTCCGCATTATTAGTAAAGTTTCTTTCTTTCTTTCTTTCTTTCTTTCTTTTACAATGACTGTATATAATGTGTGTGTTTGTGTTTATAGTGACTATGCTTCTCAAAAAGAGAAACATTTTTTTCCATTTGTTTTTTCACTGTGTTTACTAAACGGGAACTAATGCGTTGTTTCTTCTTGTTAGTGGGATGGAAGTGATTATTTCCCACATATTTTAGATGCTTGTCATTCTTGGTAAATCTCACATCCACAAATCTCAATGCACTGGCTCCGAACCCTGCTTTCACTGTTTTATTTTAACTTTTAAGCAATATGTTACCTTAATTAATAAGACGTGAAAACAAAAGAGCTAAGATGACTCTCAATGTGTTAAATGGATATAATTTCATTTGAACCTGTGGATGGATGTCAATAAGTGGACTCCCTTGGCTTGTAAAAAGTTTGCACATGTTTTTGTGTTACGTCTTTGTCCAAAATATTTTTCAGTGGAAATATGCACTTAATTTATAAGGTACACTGAAGTCTCATGCAACAGTCCTGCAATAAATATTGTCTTCATGAAGGTCATAATGTTCAGTTTTTGTTGAAACACGTTTACTCAGGTGTTTCTAATATTTTGTCCACTCCATTCATAACAATGGGTAGATTAAACATTAAAAACATCTCTCAGTATAGTGCAATACAAATCAACAAAACAGTCATCACCTCTCTTAAACACTTTCATAAACAAACTGAACATTATGATTATCATGAAGTTAGGTTATATTCTGTGGCTGTTGCAGTTGGCAGAATTAATTAGGTGTAACTACTAAACAGGCAACCTGTCTGGCTTTACCAGTTTTACAGTTTGTTCATGAAAATTAAAAAAGAAAGTACAGAGGTTGACAGGTTCAAAACCAACACCCATTTGCAAAGAAATTAAAATATTTCAGTGTTCTTCAAGAATACCTAATCATGAGGCCTTTACGTGTTACAGGGGTCAAGTTAATGACCCCACTGATGGCAAGCACTTCCACCATGTCCTCAAAACATAAAACTCTCTGTTGTTAAGTCTTGATGATTTTGACGATTACGTCAAGCTGTTTCCTTGTCTGGATCTGAGTCATTACACAAGCCAACATCCATTCTCTTTGTATTGCAAGGAATGTTATCACTCCTGCTCAGCTAACCACAAATTTTATTGTAATTTACACCACGAAGCAAACAAACATGAAGATGAGACAGCAGTCATGGGTGTGAGTTGCAGACAACAGGGGGCAGTATTGTTCACTTTGATGAAAGGCCGAAGTGAGGCAAGAATTCTTCACAACACAAAGAAAGTGACTTTTCCCCTATTTTTGTCAAATAGATTGTGACCCAGCAATAATTTGAGTTCATTCTGTGTTCATTTTTCAATAAACTGTAAATTTAAATAGATCGCTTTTTCATCTCATGAGAAGAAAGGTCAAGTTCAGGGTATCACTCAGGATTCACTATTTAGTTTTTCCATGATACACTAATAATATTATATTTCTAATAATAAACTAACACACACATAGTCTGCACTCAGCCAAGCTGTGAGGCCACAGCATCTACAGGCCGATACTTCGTAACCATAGTGAAAATCTTCTCCACACTATGGTCAGATGGGTTATGGAGAGATGCAGAGAGAAAGAGATCGTGACACAGTTCACCAGACCTTCCATGACCTCTGAGTCTTATGACTTGTCGATAACGGGGCGAGTCAGGTGGCGTATCCACAGGGAGTCAGACCCACACCAAGTGACCCCTGGCAACTGCCATGTGGCGTGTCTGCTGCCCAGTTGATTATGGAGGCGAGACATGGTCTAAGCTGAGAGGAAGGAGATAAAAGATCAGAAAATCAGCATAAAAAGTCCTGTTTGGTTGAATTTGTGCTTTAATTACTGACCAAAACATATAAATTTGAGATGTTCCATTTATTCTTCAATAAGCATTTATTTGGTTAATCATGCAGTGCATGGTATGTTGATTTGTGAACTGATGGAACAACTAAGAAACACTGAGAAAATAAGATCACATTGTTTGGTTGAATTTAAAGTTCTTGTTCTGCAGTCAAGTAGTCCCTGTGACTGATACATTACATTATTTGATTATTAGTGATGTGTCATTATGTAAACAGCATTCAACTGTTGTAGCCCTTTGAGGTGCCACTAGTTTGTAATTTAGCCACAATAATTTAAAAGAAACCAGATATGTTTTTATAAGGGGCTACAAGCCAACCATCTGTCAAATAAGTGTCTTGGAGTAAAAAGTACAGTATTTCTCTCTGAAATGTATTGGAATACAAATGTAAACTAACATGAAATGAGTACAGGTACACTTCTTGAGTAAAGTTTATGGTTTTTAATGTTCTTCACATGTACTTTTTTTCACTTCACAGCTCTGTGTCCTCATGGGGGTAACCAAAGTTCATTCCTATAGCATATTTCCATATTTCCTCTCCCTAGGCTCCATCTGTTAACATGGCGCAGGTCATGTACCACTGCAGTTGCAGGTTCTAAAGGATTCTGATTCTGATTATGAACATGGCAAGGATTCAGCCACTAAAACTCAAGTGAAGACAACCACAGCAAACACCTATAATATCTACAAGTGAGAGATCAGCTTATGAATGCTTTGCTTTGCATGTATGAAGGTACGTTTATTTTTACCTCCTCCAATATCACTAGCCTAGACCTTCAAGTCAACATAAACTACATGGATGGACACTACTTACTTAGCTAACTTAGGACACGCACATACACACACACACACACAAAACCTGACTCTGAAACATGGCTTGAACAAGCTGTGGAGGAGTTAACGTTAAGTGCAAAATCAAACTGAGACAGTTACATTGTTGCTGAATCTATAAACGGTGGTATTGTCTGTCTCAGAGGCTGGAATATCTTTCCACAAGGGTAAATTTGAGTGGCACTGTAATGAGTTACCCAGTGTGTGAATATGTTCCACCATTGTTACGATCCTGTTCACATACCTCAGAAAATACAGTCCAGTGGCTGCTAGTATGTAGCAACACCAACAACCCTGGAAAGCAGCTGTTATTGGAGTGTATAATGCATACAGCACATTTACCACTTTGTGCATGTTTACCTATACTACAGTATGGTACATAGTTTTTATTTGTTCATCTCACAGACAACTCAACAGAAATGAGATGTGATGGAAATGATGGGGATTGAACTCAGGACCTTATATATGCAAAGCATATACCACTGAGTTACATCCCCTGCATAAATACTCTCTCTCTCTCTCTCTCTCTATATATATATATATATATATATATATATATATCACAATTTGCTTAACAAACACCTACAACCAACCCGTTTCAGAGTGTCTTCACTGCTTATAGCCCAAGTGCAATTTAACAGTTCAAATGGTCAGTATATTGAAATAATGCACAATTGTCATTCTATTAATCTAGTTGCTCAGTGAAAGGGCTCATCTGAACACGATTCCTGACTCACAACAGCCTGGTCTCATACAGAGAAAAGCACTGTGATGCCAGATATTATCACTGAACTTTAATCTTCTATAGCAAGAGGCCATGTGACAATACATCCTAAACACCAACTACTCCTGGGAACCAATCAGAATGTATTTGTCATGAAATATGACCTGCTCTAACAGGGAGAGCAGGTTTGTTTAAGTAACACTCAGAGTTTCCTATATATTGTTTAAAAGTCAGGACAGACAAACAAAAGGTGTGGCTGACTTTATGCTGCACTGCACAGCACTGACTTGGCATGATGTATATATTCAGGTCATATTTTTTATCCTTGATATTTGATGTCTTTTCGCTCTCCTGGCAGTGGTGGTCCATGTTTTTTTATTCCCAAATCAATGGTTGTCACTAAAACAGAAATAATTTTTTTTTAAAAAGTTATCTCTCCAAAAATGTTGCTCTTGCAGGTATTTCATGTGTTAATTTTCCCACATACACTTGAAAACACTGCCCTAGCTGTCTTCATACTTTCATATGTTATTTAGATCTCATTTCATGTCTGTAAGAAGACTATAGGTTTATAACAGTCTTACATATTGAGGGGAACACTCACATTTTTAAAATAAAAGCACAGAGCAGCTGTGCAGGTTTTCTACAATGACTTGGATATATTTGATGAATTGTGTGAACAACTGGTAAAAGGCAAATGCTGTAAGATAAGCTGTTGTTGTAGTGCCAATCATGCTGCAGTAAGCACCAAGAATATATATGACTTGACTGCAGACTCATTTTCATACTCCACCCAACAGTCACCAGCAGTACACGTTGATAATCAAGTCATCGATCTCGAACACACCTAATGTCTGTGACAAGAACCAATTAGATTGAACTGACTGGGAAACATCACCCAGAAACCTGGCCTAGGCATTCGGGGCTGCAGCCCCTAAGAATTTTTCTTAGGCTCCAAATAATTCTCCACTTTGAGTGGTTTGTCACTCCATAACTGAGCATCAGTAAAAGATATTCAGTGTTGTCATTTTGTTGTAAGCCAATGTATGGACAAAATGGATATACACAAAATGTTACTGGACAGCTAAGTTACCACAGCTTCCACAGAAAGTTACAGCTTTGGCTTTATCGGTAAACGTGCAATAACCTGGTGTAGGGTATTATGTAACATCTAAGACCATGACTTTTGTCGGGGGACTATGAGATTGTCAGAGGAAACATGAAACATGAATGTTGATGTTGAATGTTAGCTTGTAGTGTGTTAGTTGTAACTGTACATGCATATGTGGAGAGGTTGTATGCTGCTGTGATGCTGTGTTTTCTCTGATGCCTAAAACTAATTTCTCTTGAGGGAGACAATAATGGTTAATCCTAATCCTAAAAAAATTGTCTCACTCACAAGAGACATCAGATTAAACAAGGAAACAAACACTGAATCTAAATGACACAGATGCGTCACACACATCACTCTAGGTTAGTGTCAGATTCTAGAGATTGACATGAGACATAGATCAGTGTGTGAACCAACAAATGGATCAGCGCATTTATTACTAAGAAAACTGTGATTATTTGTCATAATACAAAGCAAAGATTCTTCATTACACAACAGATTTCCCTTTTAATGCCATACACAGAACATACACTTAATAACAACAACATGGGTTGAATCTCATTTACGAGTGTTTTATGCTCCCTTGTAACTACTTGTCCCAGACAATTGATTCATGAAAGTGTTTTTTGTATTGCTCTTTCTGCCTCCATCATCCTACCTCGGATGGGGGCAGCTCAAGGGCAGGGTTTTTCCATAACTGTGATTTTCAAGGTGGAAAAACCATCAAAAATTATTGAACTTTTGTTTGACTGATGACAATGATGGACAGAGACAAAACACATCTTACAAAATAAGGTCTGCATGCTAAAATAATATTCGGCAATGGACTGTGCAGGATAATAACAACAATACTGCTGATTTGTGACAACGCCCAGTTCCTCTAATGTAGCAAAAGTGCTACATTTCTCCAGGCAATGAAAGTTAGTTATTGTTCTCATCCTATGAAATGCTAAATGTTGAGATTTAAGTATTTGTTGACATATTGGAACTCTTGAAAAATATGTAAATAGAGAATGCCCATAAAAAAATATTGTTGTATGCTGAAACAAGAGAACATACTCTTGTGAATCCCTTTGTCACATGAAGGCCTTTCAGCACAACAGTAGAGTGTGCGGGTTCCAGGATATTTAAAAGCTAAAAATGTAAATTTTCTGTATAGTTCTGAGATCATTTTGGATTGATTTTACAGCTTTATCTAACCCTAAACTGTTTTCTGACTGTGCAACTGGAACTGTTTGCACAAAGCCACTTAAATGCAAATTTATCATTCGAAAGTTTGAAAAATGAAAATGTGGATTATTCCTATCCTATTTAAGAGTGAGGTTTGCTGCAGAGTGTTCAAAATTGCTGCTTTTGTAAGGCAGCAAGACACAGTATATAATAGAATTAGTGCAGGTCTAAGGTAAATTAACGGTAAGGTAAATTGGGGGAGTGGGGAGCTTAAACAATCAAGTGTGAACAAATCAGCATTCAGGAAATATGCTGTGATATTTCTGTGCAATAGACAGAGCGTGGGTATAAGGACACGGCATCACGGGGAGTCGAGGGGGCCCCAGACTCAAGCCTGACAACTCATTCATCAGCTGCTTGTTCACTCCCAGATCAAAACCTGTCAATTACAATAAAGCAGGGTCAAAGGTAGACAATGATGACTACAGTACAAGAACATTTATTTATCTTTTATATAATATGGTTAAAAAACATCCTGTCTCAACCATTACTCACCAAGTTTCTTGGCATAGCTGATAAGCTCTTGCATCTTGAACTGATAATGAAAATTAGAAAAAGATGTCAGTAACTAAAATTGATGCAAAACATGAAAAGAGAGGTTGGAAACACCAACAGGGTGATGAACAGTACCTGTATTGCTCTGGCTTGGTTAAGGTCACCTTTCTCGAATGCTGATATGAGCTTGTTGACATGACATCCCATATAATTGTATGTGCTGTGGGCAGAGACATTAATAGCAATTTACATGTAAATGACTGTTAACAGAGCACAAAAGGAGGCAAAGAATTATACTCATACGCAATCACATGCTCACCTGCCAACTGCTCCCTGGGCTCCCATAACCAGTGCTGCAAGCAGTTGCTATGGAAAAATGAAACATTAATTACTTGAGGCTGGCTCTTTAGAGTCGAGAAATGTCATCTAGCAATATATGCAAATATAGCACAAAAGGAGAGAGGACTGACCTCGTCCACGCCGTAGAGGACTGACCAGTGGGGTTGACTGTGGCTGACACACTGGCCAAAGTCCATCAGGTCATTGCCAGTGAACTTCAGTCCTCTGAAGGAGGGAATGAGCTTCTCAATACCTTCCAACACATCCCTCCCCAGTACTTAAAGAGAGACCATGTTGCAGTCAGTATGCCATCAGTTAAGACATTAAAGAAGCTTTTCACCATTACTGCAAAATGAAAATCAGTCATCAACAGCACTAACCTTTAACACCGGTGAAATCTGGAAGATGATAATAATAGAAGGGCACAGTTGGAGCAACTGAAGTCACTTCATAGAGGAACGTCCTCAGTGTGTCTGATGCAGGGTAAGAGGGAAACTTTGCATTACAAAAGCAGTTTTATTTTGGTTCAATCTAGCTTGGTAAGTAACATTGCTGATGCGTGAGTGAGGTGAGAGAGCGGATGGTTGGCATTACTCGTTGTCAATGCATGCCATGACCTTTCATTTGCAAAACTGAAACTTTTCCCACATCATGTACCTGCAGTGCTGGGCTTGAAGAAAGAGGGGGCAATGGCTGCTATCCCATCAGCCCCGATCTGTTCTGCATGGCGAGCCTGGAGGGTGGATGAACATAATATGGAAGAACAATGAAATGAACAGCTAGCTGATATTTAAAACTTGGTGGTTTATACAGTACAGTTTCACTATAGCGTTTTGATGGATAGTGTTCCCACAGTTTTAAAAAATTATTTTCCGAAGAACACTTCAATTAACTGTCTTTTTGGCAGCGAGTTAGCTGAGAAGACTGACACCTCTCTCATAACTGTTCGCAGACAGTTAGCTTAGCTTAGCATAAACACTGAACGCGGTGGGAAAATATTAGCCTGGGTCTCTCCAGAGGTACCAATTTGCCAACCAGCACCTCCAGATTCTCCATTTAACACACTATATCATGTTTGTTCAATCTGTTCACAAATCAAAGTATAAAGATGATTTGAGAGATGAAGGTTATGTGCCAGAAAAACTGCAATTTCCCAAAATGTTTAACTATTGCTTTAATGTAGATGTAGCATGCCATCATGTACTGACATCCTAATAAATCCTGCTTCTCCCAGACCCATACAGTGCGCCTTTAATCAACACTCATACAAAGAAAAAACATTGAAGAGCTAGAGATAATGTGTATACCAACAAAGTAAAAGGCAATGGAGTTACAAGACGCAAATGTATTTTTATTGAAGGGCGTATAACTTCGTCTTAATCGCTCTCACTGTTTTTGCTTGGAATTACTGAATGAAATTCATCCATACATTCATACATATAATATACTTTAATGGATCTGCTACATGAAACAGGATTTAATGAAAATAAGCCTGATTTACTCTGACAAGTTTATGAAGTACATTACTCCAGGCATCAAAAAGGCAACAACTCACCAGTTCTTGGGAATCTTTCAGACTCATGCAGCCGACATGCACGATCACCTGATCCAATCTGTAGAGACATGCACGCACAGGCACGCAAAAGAAGGTTTTCACAAGCTTTTCTTTTTCCTGCATTACTCTTGATCTGTGGACAAATCTTCAAAAAACAGGCTGTGTGATGACTCACTTTCCCTTTGCTTTCTGACACCACGCCTCAGCCAGGATCTTCCTCTCTGCCACACTGAGAGACATGCTCTCTCCGGTGGTGCCATTCACTGTAAATAAGTTAAGTCTTGTCTTATCTCCATAGAATTTTCCAGAGCACAAAAGCATGTCTTAAAGAAAAGTGAGGAGAGTCTCACAGAAACTATTCAGTAGACGCAGTGTTAACACAAGGAGAAGTTTTGCACAAACCAGGGTGATTCATCTAGTCTGAGCAAAGTGTGAAATGAACAGTAATCTGAGTGACATTTGACACACAGGAAAACACTGATTGGTTTTGATTAATGCAGAGAAAAGGGCAGATTTTATATCTTCACCTAGTCACCCAACTTTTTTCTGTTTCTGTTTTGAGGACAGTTGTTAACATGGAATTTATCGTTAGCAACCAGAGCATGAGACAAAACATTATAATTATATATTAACTATGAGTACAAACAAACGTAAGTGTTAAGGTCAACATGCCATGCAATGGGTTTTTTTAAATACAAGGTTGATGCAATGTGAAGCAATATTTCTCATTAACAGCTAAACTGAGTTTGGTATTAACCGATTAAATTAAAGGTACCCTGTGGGGTTTTTGATCACTAGTGGTGCTATGGAGCAGTGTTAGTCTAAGCAGGTCTTGGATTTGTTTGAATTGTGTGGCAAGTACCCAACATATTTAACTGTAAACCGCAGACAATTTAACTTTATTTTGAAAGTTTTACGGACAGAAAATCTGCAACTATTAATTGTTTTGGTCACCTTTAAATAAAAAAATGTCAAACTTTTACTGCCTCTTGCTTTTAAAAAGTGAGACTTTCATGCTGTTCTTTGTCATATATGATATTAAACTTATTATCTTGGCTCTAGTTTTGAGTTCATCTGGTTTATCTGGTCACTTTTCAATGTGAACACAAGACAGACTCAAAACTAATATGTGTATATGTATTTAAAAAAAGTTAGAAAATGTCTCATGATGCATTCAACATGTTTGTCAGGCCTTAATGATACACACAAGGTGTTTTGGTAAGAAACACTTTATGTAAACAATTTTAAACTTTTTTTTTGATATACTTAAATGATATACTTTTATTAATTTGCAGATGGTAGAATTGAAGGTAGACTTATCTTTTAATGTAGGGACACTAAAGCTGATGAGGAGATCATTCTACTCCATGAAGCAATATTTTTTATTAGTAATTATTACTAATTAAGTTTAATATGGATTATGCGGCTAAAAGGTAAATCAGGATTATTACTGAAATAATTTGTAGTTTTATTATAGTTACAGATGATAGAACTGACATTTTAGGCCAATAAACTCCAACTTTCATGTTTTCCTAAAACATTTACACCGAAGCTGCTGATGAAAACATAAAGAGATACAGAGTATGAAGAAATATTGTTCAGCTTGTGTTCAGTTGTGCAATAACGGACTGTGTAGTAATGATGACTGTGCAAAAACTGAAGGTATTACTATGTGTGCAGTGGCCTTTTTTATCTTAAAAAATACTATATAGTTATAATTTCATTGATAAGGGTCCTGTTTTAACTCTTATTTATTCATGTTTTTTTTTAAAACATATAATCACTTATCACATATTCGGAATATTTGGGTTTTTGTGTGAAATGCATGATAGAAGCAGTCACACACAACTTTGTGGTGGCTGTTTCTTACATAAATAAAATATGCCTATGTGACATACTGTATATCAGACACATCATACTGCAGGATAACCAACCATATTTTTCTTTTTTGGGAAAATGTAACTGAACTCCATTTCTTAGGGTTCTTTTTTTCAGTGTTGTAAAATTACTTGACAGATGATTTTAACTTTAAATGTAGAATTTAAGAGTATGTGCAAACTAAAAGCACAAAAGTAACTAACTGACAAAGGTTTGGTTTGTTTCCAACCCAATCTGACAACATATCAAAGAAGTGTGACCCTAAACCATAAATAAGGGAGAAGCAACACATCTACTTTGTCTACAAACCTTCAAGGTCAAACATGCAGTGATTAAGGTGGGAACACAGACAATGACAAACATCAAAAGAAGAATCCACTTGAAAACTTACCAAATACGCTATTTACACCTTGCTTCTCTGTCAAGTAGTCAATATAAGGTCCAATCTCTGATAGGTTGATTTCACTGTTTCGGGAAGACGCAAAAAATATAGGCCCACACATGTGGCAAAAAGAATACTAAACATGCTCCTCATGTTCTGCAGGAGTGTATGATGGTCACACACCGCCCCACCTGAATACCTGCTAAAACTACTATTGGTAAAAGTAGTTAATAGAGATATTAATGACTATATATGATGCATATTTATTTTATCATACATGAACATTCTGGACATGTTCTACGGCAGAAAAGGCTAACCACATCCAAATAATAACAAACACACATCCACAGAAGTAATGCGATAATGTTTCAATTAGTATAAGGTCATTTGGTTTGATTAATTAAAAAAAAAAAAAAAAACTTGACTGTTGTTGTGTCACCTGCCGCTCGAGCACAGTGACATGCACTACAGGATATGTGCTTGTGACTATAGCTTCTATTTGGAATTAATACTCTTCCTACACGTTTGAGTAGATATACATCTCTTTTCCCGTCAGTATGCCGTAATTATCTGAATGCATGCAATGATAACCACTTAATGTTGTTGAAAATTAATCGTGGCATTTATACTGGGGCACAGCTCATTTATACTAGGGCACGTGCCCCAGTAAAAGGGATCTCGCGACGCCTATTAAGTACGAGTTCTATGGAAAAACACGACAGAGAAAGGGAAGTGGTGTGTGAAGGCTGCTTACCCTTCTGAGGTGAATGGGGTAAATGTAGCTGCAACAAGTCCTGTTAGATTTTTATCGGATGCAGGAGCCATGATTGACATAACCTGACACACAAATATATAGATACGTCAGTTAGAAACAAAGAAAGTACGTGACACTCAAAGACAGAAAGAATAAGGTACACAAGAAAAAGAAAGAAAGAAACGACTGTTAAGCGCGTGATAACTTTAAGGTCACACTATCCTGTTTTTAAAAGTCAAACTTAGAGAACTATTACATCATGCATCCACAGGATACACGGTATGTAAATAAACGCATACGTGGGATTCTCAGCAACCGGTGCGTGAAGTAAAAATTTAAACATACCGTCGAAACCGATTAAATGTATCAAACTGTCGGCGCTAGCTTACCTGTGAGATTGCTCTTCTTTTTATGCGTTGAGTACATCAATTCAGCTATCAGGGAAGTAGGTTACTGGCTTTAACTTGTTCTCAAAACCAAGTCAGGGATTTGTTGATGTACCTGTCATGTGAAACCACCTAAATGTCAAGTGACGTCGCAAAGCTTCGTGGGAAATGTAGTTAAAGGATGAAAATCACAAAAGTAAACCGAGATAAACATGCATTTCCCCTTAGTTATGAATTACGAAGTAAGCATCTCACATTTAAACACGTAGATTATGTTTACAATGGCTTTGAAACATTTTAGAGGCTTTAATGTCGTTATTCTTTCATTTACAAAACATCAACGCTGCATTCACTTGTTGTCAGGATATATTGATTTTGTACGCCAGCAAGCTCGCACAAGTGGTACACCACGGAGATACGCTAGAAAAACAGAGATGTCATGTAGCTCTACATATTATTAAATTACCATGCTAAAATGCAATTTGCCTGTTTTGGGCGGGGGGCGTATAAATTGTCAAACACGTCAAACACGCCACTAACGGTAGAAACGCTGCATTTAATAATGCGCGAATTCACATCAATAACTACCATGGTCCTCGGCGTTGTTTATTATTTGAAAAACAATATGCACCTAAAGTCATCATTATTAAAGATAAAACGTTATTTTCTCTCACAGACAAAGGCACCTGGGTTCGTTATGAGTAAAGAAAGTTTTTTCTCCGAGCTTTCAAGAGGAGCGCAGAAAGGCAACACAAGTTACAATGGACAGGATAGATATGATTTGGGTTTTTGTTTCCTGAACCCACACTTTCAGGTAGCTCTTCCGCCTAATTGTTTGACCACTTCAGAAGCCGTTGAGCAACTGATTATTCTTAAGGTCAGGTTACATGTGGCTAATAGTACGGTTATGGCCATGGGTGGAGTTACGTCTGCACTTCACTGCGAACGACAGGCGATTTAATTGTCAGCCTGCAAGAAAGTGTTGCCTGAAAGGCTAAAATCAGGGCAAAATTAGCTCTTTATTCCAGGAAGCGGATGTTGTTGACGTTCTCATCGGCGACGGCATCCGGTTTTGAAAGCTGGCTAGCTTGGCGAAACAGCAGCTTACGGCGAAATTATTCACTTTATACCCCGAAGAAAAGAAAGTAAAGTCATGTCAGGTCCGCTGCTCAACAATGGACGCGGCTTTCGTCGATTTGTCTCGAGTTCCCGGTCTGTTCGTGGACACCAGCTCGGCTAGTTAGCACAGCGGGCTAACTAACTGATTAAACCCTGACAAGTGCCCGACTCCTTGTCTTACTGGGTGACGGGGTAAAACTGTCAAGAGGAGGAAATAATTAACTTGATATCTAAAAAGCTTTGCTGTAGCAACACCAAACTGAGAACAAGGAGCTGGTATGAACGGGAGCTTCCAAGGACTGTTGAATTTTGGTTTAGTTGACTGTAGATTATGTGGGGTAAGAAAATAATCTGAGGAGTGGGATTGTGAACAGTGATGACAAATAAGACAGGAACTGTTAACACGGCGTTGCCTGCTTTGGTTTACTACTTGTCTTGAGGATGACAGTGTGTTTTGATAACCTAAAAAGCTTGACGTTGCCCTGATCACTGTTCCGTGAAGACCGCACTTAGAAAATACAGTGTTGTTACTTGTAACATGTAGATTCTATCTCAACGTGTCACACGTCCTGTTAGCACTCACAGTAGGTCCGGGTGACAGCTTGGTAAAGTAAACAGGTGTGACAAAACAACCAGACTTGGAACAAATTTGCACTACAGCTAATCTTTGATGCGTCTCTATCAGTTACACCCAGATATCCATTTACTTGAAATAACATTCCTAAAAAAAAAAGACAAAGATAGAAAGCCGAGAAAGACAGATGGAGTTTAAGTGGCCAAATGTGAGTAACAAAGTAGGATTGTTTGGTGATATTATTTGTAACTACTGTTGATGAGATTTAATATGAATGGGATGGTGTAGATCTATGTTTCTCCAGTGTTTGTGGTATTTGTTACTGTTTGGTTAGGGCCAGTGGTAATGACTAGATATTCACTCAGTGACTGTTTGAGAGCCAAGCTGTAGTTGTATGCTCATTGCTGTGATCTTGCCCATCTGCCACGATGCCGTCCTGTACTGTTCTTACTGATGCTGTCTGGAGCGTTATGCAGCCTCGGACAGGCAATGTCAAGGGAGGAGAAGCAGAGGTTGAGGTGAGTTGAGAAAAACACACAACATTCTTGGAGTGAAATCATTTTCTCTTCTGTAACAATGTTTCTCATTCTGACTGGTCTGTCTCTTTCCTTACCTAAGGAACCAAGTGATTGAGATGTTTGACCATGCATATCAGAATTACATGGTAAGTTCTTCAAAGAAACAGGAACGTAATAAGTTGGTACTTTTGGTACTCTTCTGCTGCGTTTGAACCTGAACTTGTTTTGGGACAACTTTGCAGTTTATCAACTATTTTTGCTCTTTTAGCATCCTTGCCCATGCTGTTAGAGCAGGGAATGTCATATTATTTCTGGTAATGGGTAATCAGACTGAGCTGGCTACTTGAGTTGGAGAGAAAAAGAACTGAAAGTCAAAGCGTGGTACTGAAACTGAGTTTGTTTGTGTTTCTCAGGACCATGCATACCCAGCAGATGAACTGATGCCTCTGACGTGCAGAGGAAGAGTACGTGGGCTCGAACCCAGTCGAGGTGACATAGACGACGCTCTGGGAAAGTGAGTGCCACTGCTGGCCTTGTTCTTGTTCTGTTGTATCAATGGAATAATAGTGATGTGGCTTAAAGCCACACATGTTACCACACCTTGTCTAGCTTTTCCCTCTCTCGTGTCAGAGATGGAAGGTGGAGGCAAATTTTAATTATATATTCTAAATAAACGTCATTATGTTGAATATTTTTTACACATTTTGCAGCACCCTTGGTATCAAATTATTGTCTGTCTTTGCTAGGTTCTCTCTCACCCTCATAGATACTCTGGATACTCTGGTGGTGAGTATCAGTTTTGTGTATTTTTGACTCTTGGCTGCTTTACAGTAGTTTTTAAGGTAATTATTGTAAAATTACATGTAAATCATTAGACAGAACACAGGGGAGAATATGACAAAATAGCTGAAAACTAGTATGCACAATGTATAGAAAAATAATCCCCTAGTTTCTTCATATTTTTTTTTAATAATAAGGATGTTTTGTCTGTGTGAGTCTTTAATACTGTAGAATGTAGAGAGAAATGTCTGTGTTTTACAATTAACAAGGGTGGTAAATAAAATACTTCTGGGAGAATTTTTGTGGGCACTTTTTCATGTATTTTATTTTACTTTTAGAGTGTGAAATGGTGTATCATAGAGCCTCATTTTTATAATCACGTACAATTTCTCTTTGCCAGCTTTTGAATAAAACAACTGAGTTTGAGGCTGCAGTGAGGAGAGTCCTGTCAGATGTGAGGCTGGACAATGACATTGTAGTGTCTGTCTTTGAAACCAACATTCGAGTCCTTGGGTAAGATTAGACTTTACTGTCAACACACAATGATACACTCATTTACTGTCACATATTCTAAAGTAAAAATTAATGGGTTGTGTTGTACTTAATTGTTCACGTGTTGTGTGTGTGCGTTCAGAGGTCTGTTAGGAGGGCACTCCATGGCTGTGATGCTGAAGGAGGGAGGTCAGCACATGCAGTGGTACCAGGATGAGCTCCTGCACATGGCCAAAGATCTGGGACTCCGACTTCTGCCAGCGTTCAACACCAGCAGTGGCCTGCCTTATCCCCGGGTGAGACACACACACACACACACACAGACAATAAACACATATTGTGAGCTCATTAATGCCAGAATCAAACCTTGTGTGTCTTATTATTGGTGTTACCAGATCAGTCCTGTTTTCATTAAGTAGAAGGCTCTTCATGCTGTATAAATATAGTGTAGCTTATAGGGTAAAATTACATTAGAAAACTGGCTGAGAGACAATCGCTGCTCCTCTACATGAAATGAGAAAACCTATGTAGTTGTTGCAGTTGTTTAGTAAGAAGAGTCAGTGAGGACCAAAGTAATGTGTGATGCATTTTCTGAACTCCAAGTCTGTGTGTTGAAAAAAGCAGAAATTTACCACAAAGTCTTCATTAAACACATCTGATCATGTCTGCATTATAACAAGACATTTTTGAGTTTATGCTCACACTTCCAGGGTTGCAGTATGACAAATTGACATCTACATTTGCTCGCAGCATCCTTTCAGATCATGACTACATATTTCCATTTTCTGCTTCACCGCCCTGCTCGCAGCTGTCACAGCTTTTAGACGCAGACATTTCGTGGCTGACTAGTTTTCATGCACAATCTCTCGCAAACCAAATGTGTCTCTAAAAACAGAATTTTTTTTAAATGTTTTCTTTTTTTTTCCTACTTGATAGGTGAACTTGAAATATGGTGTCAGGGGTCCTGAGACAAGAACAGGCACGGAAACGGACACCTGTACCGCATGTGCAGGAACCATCATCCTAGAGTTTCGCTGCCTTAAGTCGCTTCACTGGGGATCCTGTGTTTGAGGTATTAAATTTTCATCAGATAACCAAATCCTCCTACACCTACATTAACATATTGTTTTATTTTTTTTTTCTCTCTTTATCTCGGTCTTGAATACCTTCAATATTTTACATTCTAAAAGGAGAATACCATTGGAAATATCAAAAGGCATCATGTTGGTTTACCACATTTATCAACAATATTAACAGTTTTAAATTGTTAAAAAGCCATCGGCTGTTTGGACAGACATGCATCAGCTCCCAACAACCACACCCTAACAGCATCTCATCTTTCTTTATCTGTAATCCAGGTCACACTTTTATCTTTTTTTGGGATCAAGTTTCAGAGACTATGAAAGCTTAGGGTTTATGACACCACCCTGTTGTTTGACGACACATGACGTAAAAACTGTATTTATCTCATGTACTGTATTCACTGAGATCAGAGTCTCTGTCCTCTCCCTGTTGTTTTACTTTTCACCTCACACTGCTCATATCATCGTATGTACACATGATGGATTAAATGTTGAGTATTAACAATTTTGATGACAGGTTCCACAGCAACATTCAAGCTCTAGGAGCCTAAACCCACAGATATATTAAAGATAACACAGCTACATCACTCCTGGTGGAGACTGCACACATTTAGTGCAGTTGGGAAAACTGTGGCTCATTCACATCTCATCACAGGAAATGTCTTGATAATTCCTTCCTCTTAATTACAGATTTGAAAATTGCTTTTTGTCATCATTTCCTTGTTCTCATGGGGTTTCATCTAACACCCCGAAGATTTCCCAGAATCACTGTCAGAATTATGTTGCTTTGTAGCTTTTTATGTCAGATCCATATCTCTTTACGTCATTAATTTTATTCCCACACTTGTCAAAATGCCCTCTGTGATAAAGGCTTCTTGATGGCGAACCTACCAAAGTGAAATATGCCAGAGCGAATGTGTAATAATTTCAGCAGCTTGTCTTTTTTATTCAGGTGAATATAATGAAAACCTCAGGTACTTCAGATGGAAAAGTTTAATAATTGTGTTACCATATTAGAGGTTGGGACTGGTTCAGTTCCTGGCAGCAGTAGACTGCTGAACAAGCACAGAGTCAATCACTGTAATCATTCTTCTAACAGTGGACAGCTGCTGCAGATTGATTTTCACTCTTTTAATCAATAAATGCACCCTTCTTCTCTCTCTCTCACACACACACACACACACACACACACACACACACACACACACACAGGCCCATGCCCGGAGAGCCCTGGACTTTCTGTGGGAGAAGAGACAGAGGAACAGCAATCTGGTGGGGACCACCATCAACATCCACTCTGGAGAGTGGGTCCGAAGAGGTGAGAGCGGGGGGGTGAGGGGGTGGCTAGGAGGAGGAGGAGGAGAGGGTGTGAGGGTGTGAGGGAGATGAAAGAGGGAAGCAGGACAACGTGACTGAGTGACAGGTTGGAGGAGAGAGTGAAAGAAGAAGAAGAAGGAAGATTAAAGGATGAGGCAGTGATGAAAGAAATGGGAGGAGGCTGTGACAGTTATGTGTTGATGAAGAGACAAGGACACGGACAAGTGAAAATTAAGTATGCAACTATAATCTTTCTGTCTCTGTTAGGGAGGACTCGGCTGTACGGGGAGTGAACAGAACATTTGTTTGTTATCTGATTTCTCTTGTCTTTATAAAGTGATTTGCGATTGTGTGTCTCCAGACAGCGGAGTCGGAGCGGGAATTGACTCGTACTATGAATACCTACTAAAGGCCTACATCCTCTTGGGAGATGACCTGTTTCTTCAGCGGTTCAATATTGTGAGGGCACACACACACACACACACACACACACACACACACACACACACACACACACACATACATACTCTTGCCAGGGTAATTCGATGCCTCTCTGTCTGCATAATAGCATTTTGTCACAGGGGCATTGCCAATGTGAAAGAACATTCAACCCTTCTGTTTGTGCATTTCTGTGCAGTCCTTCGGCACTCAAGTTGACATTAAGATATTGCTTTAAAAAAACTGTACTCAATAAATACTCTTTTCTCAACTTATTTTAAACCTTCATTAATCATTTTACCATCCCGTTTAGCACTATGCATCTATAATGAAATACATTAGTCAGCCTCCTCTGCTGCTGGATGTCCACATCCACAAACCTCTGCTACCTGCTCGCACCTGGATGGACTCTCTGCTGGCCTTCTTCCCTGGACTGCAGGTCAGATTGGACTATGTGAAGTGAACCTTTTACTGTCTCCGAAGAGTCTCATGCCATTTCAGTAATGTTGTTCATGTCTCAGGTGTTGAAAGGAGATATCCGTCCTGCCATCGAGACTCATGAGATGTTGTACCAAGTTACCAAGAAACACAACTTCCTCCCGGAGGTAATCTGTTTCTCTGTGTATCTGTCTTAGAAAGCTAAGTATCGTGTTCTATCTGCTCCACAATAAATGACTTGGTGTCATTCAAATAGAGTCAAATAGCCCCATATGGCTTATGTTGCTGACTAAAACCGTTTTGAAGTGAACCAGCCTTCATTTCACGTGACACGGCTGCATTTTAACTCGGCCTGTCTGTTCTTATTACAACGCTTTGGATACAGTGTTCTGACCCCTTCGTCCTTCTCTGTCTGTCCCCAGGCCTTCACTACTGATTTCAGGGTACACTGGGCCCAACATCCCCTGAGGCCTGAGTTTGCAGAGAGCACCTATTTCCTTTACAAGGTAATTTATCAAGTGAGCTTGACATAATGTGTAGGTGTAGGCGTTCTCCTTTCACTGCCATACTCCGGAGGTAAGCATCTAATATCATGCACCAGTTTATATTAAATGTTGTCAAGTTGCTGTTTGATCTCAAGTTACTGACGTTTGACTAAAATCTCAAGGTGCATCAGGACTCATCTCAATGTTTCAGAAACACTCTCTCCATTTCTGTCATTGTTAAGCAGCCTCCAGCACACAGACCACTATTAAGTGTTCATAATTATCATATGATAACACTCTGCCTTTGGCATTTTGGTGTCTTACAGCAATTTAACATAGGAATATAATATGAGGAACAGAATATAACTCTGAGATCAAGTTACATCTTTGTGTCGACTAGATTTCACTGGAGCCTTCTTCATAATTCATGTACTGTCCTCTGTTATGACCACACCGCTTTTCTCTCGTTCTCCCAGGCCACAGGAGACCCTTACTACCTGGAGGCAGGTCGCACCATCCTGGACAACCTCAATCGCTTTGCTCGTGTGCCCTGCGGCTTCGCTGCAATGAAGGACGTGCGCACTGGGAGCCACGAGGACCGGTGAGAATAGAAGACTCAGAATATTTGCAGCATTCTGACATACAAGATGCAGCCGCTAAAGCATTAATGCACAGCATATCTTCCAACATGCATTGTGTTATATATGCAGTAAAGTAAATATTGTGATAAAATATTAGCCTGCTGATAAGTCAGTCATAATGATTATTTGATAAATATTCAGAATATACTGACGTTTTGACCCCTTTGTTTCCCAGTGCTGCATATCTTATATATATATATATATATATATATATCTTCTCTTTTTTTCAGAATGGATTCATTCTTCCTCGCTGAGATGTTCAAGTACCTGTTCCTGCTGTTTGCTGAAACAGAGGACTTACCGTTTGATGTGGAGGACTATGTCTTCACAACCGAGGCACACCTGCTGCCTCTGTCCCTCTCTGCAGTCCCTCATTCTTCATCTGTTTCATCAAACAGAACGGTAATCGACATGATACCGTCACAATTCAAATCTGACAAAGTGATGAAACCATATATGCGTTCCAATATGTAACGAAACCTGTCATATACTCGTACTTCAGTCAGAGGAGGAGCTGGATGACTCTAACTTTGATTGGACCTGCCCAAACACCCGCCTCCTGTTCCCTGACCCCGCCTTTCCCCGTAACCTGAGAGAGCCGATCCGTAGTGCTGTGGACAAGAGCTGCCCCCGTCCTGCTCCTTACCGGTGTGTGTAAATACCAGCCTGCACTTATTATCTATTTTCCTAGCCACCATATCTCTTCCATCTTTACTTTTTAACTTCCTGTCACTCTCAGGGAGCCCGGTATGGGTCGTCCTCCGCTGAGGGCTCAGGACTTTATGGCAAACAACCCTGAACATCTGGAGCTTCTCAGGAGGATGGGGGTCAGTCTCATCCACCTGAAAGATGGCAGGGTGCAGCTGGTCCAACATGCTACACAGGTATAGCAATTTAGCAACAAGAAAAAAATGATAATTTCTTGTAATAAAACTACTAAAACTCCAACTTTTCAGCTTCAGTTAGACATTTTCTTTCTACAAATGTTCTAAACTTTCCATCACGACTTTTAAAAAATTCTCTCTCTCCCACTCTGTCACACCCACACCTAGGCGGTGAGTGCGGTAGCAGCAGAGGACGGTGTGCGCTTCATGCAGGAGATGATGGAATTGTCCAGCCAGCAGCAAAAAGAGCAGCTGCCTCCCAGAGCCATTCAGATTGTCTCACATCCGTTCTTCGGCAGGGTTGTGCTGACCGCCGGCCCAGCGCAGTTTGGCACAGACCTGTCCAAGAGTTCCACAGGGGTAAGTGGGTTTTGTAGTTTTGCCAAGCTGCCAGGTTTCACATGGGCACTTAACTGTCCTCCTGCTTGTTTTTCTTAAGAGAGCCACTCACTTTTCCCCTGTGTGTTTTTGAGAGGGTGCTTCCTCTTCAGAGCAGAATATTTTCCTCATTCAAACAGAGGGAAAGTTGAGTTCTCGGTTTCTGCACCAGAGGAGAACACATGGGATTAGACAGCACTTCTATTCACCACATTTAAATGTGTTCCTTTATCCGTTACAATAATGCTGTCTCTTTCCTCCTGTGTGCAGGTACGAGGCTTTGTGACTGTGGCTGAACCCTACAGTGGCTGTGCTGAGATCACCAATGCAGAGTACGTGCAGGGCCACATCGCTCTTCTCCAGAGGGGTCAGTGCATGTTTGCAGAGAAGGCCCGACACATCCAGAAAGCTGGCGCCATTGGAGGCATAGTCATCGGTGAGTGCAAGGAGCTAACGACACAAGATGGAAGATGACTATTCAGTGACTAGATTAGTGCTCAGTAAATTGATTATCTTGAAGACAAACTGTCAAATAGGGTTCTGCACATTGTATGATGACTGAATAATCCGGCAGAACATCTGCAATATTAATAATAATAACAGTCTAATAATAACATTTATATATACGTGTAGTATATATAAAACTTTCCTCATTAAAGTTACAGATTCCCATACATTGCATTATAAAAGAGACACTATATTATCAATTAATCTCTGTTACTTTTCAATTTTAAAAAAATGTGAATGCCCATCACCTTTTCACAGAGCCCTTGGTTATGTCTACAAATTGCCTGTTTTGTCTGAAAAACAGTCCAAAGCCAAAAGATATTGAATTTCCAATAACTTAAAACAATGAAGAACAGAAAATTCTTTCCTTCAAGAAGCTGGAACCAGCAATTGTTTGGCAGTTTTCCTCCTTAAAGGACCAATGAGATGAATCAATTATTCATATCGTTGTCAGTAAATTGTCTGTCTATTAATTAATCGACAAATTGCATCTCTCACTCTCCTCCTTTTACTCCCCGTTTCTCCGTCCAGACGACAATGAGGGCAGCAGCAGTGACACGGCTCCCCTGTTTCAGATGGCCGGGGACGGCCGCAACACGGATGACATCACCTTGCCTCTCCTCTTCCTCTTCCACAAGGAGGGCAACATCCTGTTGGAGGCGCTGAAGGAGTACCGGGAGGTGGAGGTGCTGCTGAGCGACAAAGCCAGAGACAGAGGTGTGACTTCACTCCCTCATACGCCTCCCTAAATGTCAGAGCTCTTCTCTTTGTTCCACTTGATCTTTCTCAATAAGATTGATTACATCAGTGTTCTTAGATCTCTCTGTTGACTGAGCCCCATTATGTGCTCAGCTTCGTAAAATAAAGATGAGATGTAGGGATTCGGGCATTATTTGAAGTCTCAGAGATCATGACTCATTCCGCAGCCACCCACCAGCTGTGGTTATAATGGTGCATGGTGGAGATTTACACCCTTATCAATATTGCATCCTCTTTCTTTTCTGCCTTTATCCCATTTGCCAAATCCCTCTATTCCCTGTGGTGGACTGTAACAGTGCCTTTCCTCTCCTCTGTCTCTTGGTTTCTCTTCTTTTTTCATAACCCTCTCCCTTTTGGATGAGCAGCAGCCATATTCAAAGGTAAACCTCTTCCTGGCAGCCTAATTGAGGGCAGTAAGTATCTGCTTCTTTTTCTTTCTTCTTTGTCTGTTACCCACATTCTGCATCCCTCACTTTGCCTTTATCACCGTCCTCCCTCCTTACATTAATGCTTGTATCTCTGTCACTCTCCTTCTCACTCTGCCCTCTCACCACAGGATTCTGTATGTGTTTGATAGGAAAGCTTAGTGCAGTCACATTGTTGTTATTTGTTATTTACCTCCTCAGTGACAGCCCTTTATGCCTTCTTTTCCTCACAGGAGCAAACCAGTAGTTACACATGGCGAGGCTGGGCAGTGTAGCAGAGCTTGACCACACATTTTACCATTTCCACCAACTCATACTTTGTTTTTGGTCAGCTTGTCTTGATTTTATATACATTTACTATTACAAATTCAGCTGCCACAGGCTGTCAAATGGCACAATTTCAGAAGTACTGTTAAGAAGCCCTAAACAGAAACTATTATAATTATGAGTAACATGGCTGCAGCTGCAGGATCAGCTGCATGGCAGTACAGTCGGAGCTGTTGGGGATCTGAACACTATTTGGCAGAACATATGCTTACCCAAACAGACACATGACCACAAATCCTGTGATTTATGGGTAGTCTCTGTAGCCACAAAGCCACCACGACACCATAATGACCAGATATCCTGTGCCCATCTGTACCTGAATTATGCAAGCCTTGAAGTTACAGTCATTGACTGTTGTCAGCACGGCAGCAGTCCTGGGTGTGTTCCCTCCGACTGTGTAATGAAAAGCGCACACACACTCGCTCTTTGACACATTGAGCAGTGAAAGAAGCAGCTTCATTTTTAGAAACTATAACAGATCAAATGGCCTTTTTCATTCCTAACTAGATTGTGCAAAATTCACAGTACAACTTTTTGCCAGATTTCTTTTCTCAGTTGACTCTCAGTTTGATTGTGTAGCTATGTGAGAAAAGGCTTTATCCTGTGGGAAACATGACTCACCATCAGCATCATGCTGTTATGGTTGACAGCCTCTCGATGAAAACTGTTCTATTTTTGACTGAGAATGGCTACCAGGAGGCATGTTGTATAGATTACTGACTGAAGAGGAGGAAAAGAGCTGTGTGTGTGCCTGTGTCTGTGTATGTGTCCTGCACATCTTTTTTGTATAGATCTGTTCAGTCTCACGCCCCTGCTTCCTTTTTCAGGTGTGGATGTACAAGAAGCGGAGGAGGACTGCTTAACCGGGGCAACAACCCCCACCTCATTTGAACCTACCACCCAATCGCAAATGAGCACCGTAGAGCTAGATGAGTCTGTTTCAGAGGAGGTTACACCATCACAGGAGGAAGTCAGTCCTGTAGATGAAGAAACCAGTCCTGCAGAGGAAGTCAGTTCAATGGAGGTGGAAGCTAGCCCTACAGAGGTGGAGGCCGACTCGGCTCAGCCCAGAGAGGAGAGAGACTCTGACAGGAGAGAGGAGCCTGAGGGCGACACGGACTCAGGCAGCCAGTCGGTGGACGAACTGCTGGCTGATTGGCGGGAAGACTTGGAGGCTTTCCAGCAGATGGAGAAAGATGAGCTCTGACAGTCGTCTGGCATGTCGTGCCCTGCGACCGCAGTTTGATCCCACCATTCGGGGAAGGAGCGCATCGTCACACCAGCCTCAATCTGTTGAACTCAGAAGGAAGCTGGGGAGAGGTCTTTAATGACTGTTTCTTCTCTTGCCCTCTGTGGACGGTACCACGTGCCAAGGCAACCAACATACTGTATCTCTGGACCATAAGGAAATTGTTTTTAGCCTGGTAGATAATGGATGAGAGACCAGGGTTCTTACCTCACTTTCTCATGCACTTTCTGTTAATCTGTCGTAACAAACCCTAACAAATGACATGGACCAGACTGTATGTAACAGTGTCTCACTTTCTAGTCCAAATTGCTCCTCACATTGTTGTTCTCTATGCATTTCTGACTCCTTTTGCTCAAATGAATGCTGGTCCAACAACTACGTTCTGACTGATTAATACATCGACCAATTTTATTTAAATGTGATGATTATTTGTGATAATACATTTACTGTTTTCATGGTCTTAGGCCTAATCACATGTACACATTGATGTGAGTGAAAGACTTAATTCACGTGGGGATCGGTGACATCAAATAAGCTGCAGGATCTTTAATGGCTTTATGGTATGACACACTCGATACCAAATGAATCTCTCTGGAGGTATATGAAGTCATCTGCCAGTGTAAATATGTATTAGTCAGGATGTAGGCCTATTGACTGAAACAATATAGCGCTGTTTGCTCAGGTTCTGGCTCTCCTCACCATCAACAACCTCTGGACCACATCGGGTGGAGCAGACACACCCTCAGAGGCATAGTGGGGTGAATTACACGCCCACAGACCGCCACAGGAGGGCGCTATATGATCTGTCTGTCATGCTCTAGCTGCTGACTGACTCTAAAGGAGCAGAAATAAGCCAATAAATGAACATGATGAAATTAAATAAAAATTGAGAGGGAAATGGGGGAAGACTGGCTTCATTATTCAAGTTCATGCCATTTGAATACTGTCTGTTTGGTTTATTTGAAATGTAAAATCAGATTTATTAATTTAGTCTGAATTTACTGCAATAAGATGAAGGCGTGTGTGAATCTAAGAAAAGTCCCTTTTGACTCTAAAGCTTACGTGTTAAACCACATTAAAATGATGTCAAATATGCATTCAAAGAAATTTTTAGCACAATTCATGTTTATGGATTTTCAGAGAAAAATGTGGAAAAACATGTTCCGTTTTACGAGAAAATGGAAGTGAAAGGTGAAGATTTCATCTTCAGCTAAGGTCTTTTCCAGCAGACATGTTTCTATAAACAGTGGGCGGACACCCACATAAAATCAGTTGAGTCAACATGACTTAGATCTGTAATTGGAAAATTCTTGGCGTGCACCATAGCATTACTGTCAAACTGATTAAAGCTGTGGTGGAAGAAGTATTCATATCTTTTAATTAAGCGAAAATAGCAATACTCAGTTACAGTTAAATTCCTGCATTGGTGTTTTTTATTATATGAGTATTACCAGCAAAATGTGCCTAAGGTATTAAAAGTAAAAGCATTTGTTGGTCATAAAGAGCCCTTTCAGTGTTGTTTTATCATAGATCATATTATTCATTTTCACAATGTTGATCATGTGTTTAGTATGTAAAATAATAATCTGCAAAGTAACTCTTAAATACAGTTTTCAGATATAAATTCGCATGTAAAATGTATGGCATAGAAGTATAAAATAGCGTGTTAAGCAAGTTAAATACTGTACAATACAATACTGAATATAAAATGTACTTAGTTACTTTCCACTGCTGGTTTAAAGTGACATTTTGATTTGGGGATATGAACACACAGTCTTAGTGTTGATGGTTTTCCTTCAGATCTACCACTGAATGTTCAGAGGTGAAATACTAACAGCTCATGGTGGATCACTTTCATCGCTGGAACCAAAATAAGAGACAGCAGCTCGGGTCCAGCAGTGATTGGTGAGTTGGTGGGGCACTCCTCAGCAAGATGGCTGCATTGCTGCGCGCAATAGTGGCATCCTAGTGAAATGACGCAAGCCACGGTTTACGTTCAGTCCTCGAGGCTCTGAGCTCTCGAGTCTCCATAGCGCAGATCCCGCCCGACACACAGCCGGAAGATCCGACCGGCTATCCTCCAGTGGACCGAGCGGAACCGGTTCATCTGAGTAAGTAACAGCGTGAATTACTTGTTAATCGTCTCCCAGAGGTGTCATTTATCCCCCGAGTGAAAACCACGCTCCTGCCTGTGGTTTCTTTCTCTCTTTGCTCCTGTCTTTTGTTGTTGTTTCCTGAGTGTACCGTGATTACCCGGCGCTTTCCTTCCTGCACACTGGGCTCCGCAGCTGTCGGTGTTTTGTTGTTGCTGCAACACTAACGCAGCTTTATCTCGTATTATCATCATTATTATTATTTTTACTGCTGCTAAAACACAAGAAGGCTCCTGAGAGAGATGTGTACATTTCACATATTTTTTGACTGTGTGAATGTGCTTGCTCGGCTTGGACAGAAAGTGGCTCAGCGCATTTCAAATTTTCCACACATCCTGGTTGGCTGTGGCACCCCCCGTCCCGCTGCTCCCTCTTCGCCTGCCGCCGCCGCTGCTGCTGTTGAGAGGCCGTTTGTGTGTTTTGGGGGAAACACTCAACAGAGGGAAGAGGTACCTGGGGCTGGCAGAGGCTATCAGGCCGTTAACTTTTGTGGAAATGAAACTATGTCTATACTACACGGAGACCGTTTATAGTCCCTCTGCCCGCAACTCTGCCTCCCCCTGCGGGGAACAAAGCCCCCAGTGTCTCCCTTGTAGCGCAGCTGGACACAGCTGTTGAGCCAAACTGCAGCTCAAGCCCGAGGACAGGACAGAGCTCTGTGGCCGGGCCAGGGGGCTACTGCTGCTGCTGCTACTGCTGCTGCACAGCATGTGTGTGTGCGCCTCCAGCTTCTCCAGTGTGATGGGAAAAGCTCTTTCCTTCTGTTGGCCGTCACACATAACCAGTAGACTGTTTGGGTATTTGGTTAGGACCTGCTGATTTGCCTTTGTTGCTCATTACTGCTGTTGAAATGTGTCTGCCTCAGAGGGAAGACAGAAGCTGCTGGATAATATTAGGAAAGTCACAGCAGCCAGAATTAGATTTGATATACAGGCTCATTTGCAGCTCATTAGCTAAAACTTAGCCCGAGTCTGTCTCAAATGTATCCGTCCCCACTTCCTCAGACACTATAATACACACTACGTCGCCAAAGGGGCTTGATAGGTTTCCAAATGCCTTCCTGGCTGCTGCGTTTAAATGTGCCATATGGCCATTAGCTACTGTAGATTTCCTCATGTGATCAACACCAGACCATTACATCCATTTGGTGGCTGTGCAGCACCCTGGTGTGAAAGTAGGTTGTTGTGGCCAGCGTTACACGTTAGCATCCAGTCACCAGCAGGTTATATAGGTTACAACTAAGCACCAGCTATCCTTTGAGTGGATGTTGTAAGCCCCCCCCATGTGATTTATCTGTCTGTCTTCATCTCTCTGCCTCCATCTGCCTCCCTCTCCCTCCCTCCCCCACTTACTCATAGTGTGGTAAGTGTGTGTGTTTGTGTGTGTGTGTGTGCGCCTATGAGTCGTCACTCACATATGGCTTTTGGTTCCGGCGGCTAGCAGACGAGACTAAAATGCAAGCGTCTCACTCCTCCTCATTCCTTTCTCTTCCTCTTCTGTCTCCTACTCGGAGGCAGGAGGATCTATTCTTAGTCCTCTTCCGTCTTCCTCACTCATCGTCGCCATCATCTCCCCCTGTCTTGTCGATCCGTCCGTCCTGTCCACCTGTGGCCTCTCCGCCCTCAGCTGATTTCAGGTGATTGTTTGGCCCCCTGTTTGGGTCATGATGCAACACCTGTGATGTCACCTGTGTGAGGAGGTGGAGGGTTTCCATGGTTACCAAGATGTCTTCTCTGTGTGTGTTTGTGTGTGTGGGTGTGGGAAGGAGTTCCCATGACTGTCTCTCTTACATCCAGTTTGTGTTTTCTTTGGGTGCATTGTGTCCTCTCTCCGTGGCAGTGCTTAGCGCTGTCAGGT
Organism: Lates calcarifer; assembly: GCF_001640805.2. Taxonomy (NCBI): domain Eukaryota; kingdom Metazoa; phylum Chordata; class Actinopteri; family Centropomidae; genus Lates; species Lates calcarifer. The sequence continues at coordinate 10,226,609 of NC_066849.1, forward strand.
GTGATGAGGCAGTCTATATTGCACTGCAGAAAGCACAAGGCCAGCACAACACAATCCCTCTGGGTTCCTGTGCGTCCGTCAGTTTGACTGAGGGGCTTGCTGGCCTGACCAGTTCGTCTACCTGACTGAATAATCAAAAGCCAGATCAGCAAATGTTGCTGCATGGAATCTGAAAACTGCCCTAGTGTCGTTACTTTGCTTTGTTATTTTTGGTTTGTGCACGTGTCTATATGTGTGAGTCGGCCTTGTAGTCGACATTTAGATGAGTGGTTGTGGGCTGTTTCTGCCATTGGTCTGTCTTCTGACTGCTTGCCTTTTGAGTCAGCAGGGGTTGGCTGAGCAGCCTACGTGCCTATGTGTGCTTGTGTCGGTCACATGATAAAGCAGTGTTTCTCTGTGTCCCTGACTGTGTTTACAGGGCAGTTTGTGTTCAGAGTCCAGTTGGGATGGGACGTGGAGACAGGATCCAGTACTGATTTGGCTTCCCTTTTTTTTTTCCCTTTTTCTTATCTCTTCTTCTCACTCCTGTGCTGACTCCAAAGTGCTGTGTGAATCTCTGCACAGTGTTTTCCCATCATACAGAATGCATCTGTTTCCCATCTTCACCGTAGATAAAATGGTCTCTGATAGGATCTCTACAGGCCCATTTCTTCACGATGACAACTCCACAGTTGGATTGATGTGAGAAAAGAAATGAAGCATTTATCCTTCAGTGACAGCCCATACATTTAATGTAAGGACTGGTGATAGTGAAAAAAATATAACCTGTTACTCCAGTCTGTGGTATTTTATTCTACCATAAAACAATACATGCCATTGCATGAATGAAACATATAGAACTTTGATGTTGCTTGATTCCTCAACAGAAATAGAACATATAACAGCAATAGATGAGGATTTCAAACATCCAACACCACTACTCTCTGGGGCTGGACATTAACTCAGTGTTATCGTTTACTGACTTTCAGCGGAATCATATCATGATTGTAGGGCTGCCAGAAAATGGAGAAAAATGCCCATCACAAGTGCCCAAAGTCCAAGGCATCTTTATATATCTTGTTTTATTCGACGCAAGAGTCTAAAACCTAGAGATACTGAGTTTACAGTGATATAAAACACTGAAAAGCTTTGTTTGAAAAATGATTTAAACAATTATCACAATTTAATGTTTTTATCGTTTCACTGATTGATTAATTGACTAGTTGTTTCAGCTTAGATTCAAATTGAAATCATCAAAAGATTTAATTTGCTGTCATATATGGAAAATGAAAGCAGCAAATTCTTAAACTGTAGAGGACAGAATCAGCAGCTGTTGAGCATTTTTGCTTGAAAAATGATGAAAACAATGAATTGTTTCTTTAAAAAAGTACATGTTCAATCAATTTATTAATTGACAAATAGTTTCAGCTGTAATCATTTTGTTTCTGTTGTACCAAATTAATAAATCATGGACAGTACATTACAGTGGTGAGTCACCTGGCCTTCTGTTGACATCATATACAGTGCATATGCTTTATGAAACATGAATCTTCAGTGAAAGAAAGCTGAGCCACTTTTTCATACAACAAATGATATTTACTGAGTGCGACTATTGCTCAGGCTATGATATAACTAAATTCATCACAAGATGAAATGTGTCATGATCTGGGTGGCTAACCATCTGAGCTAAACCATTTCCTGGCAGAAGTTCCATTAGGTGATTTTGCATAAATTTGCCACATCGTGATATACATCAATACACTGATAATAAATGTTAACCTTATCGACCAGCACAAGGACTGTCAGCTGATTGTGAATCATAATAGCTCATGTTAGTGTCATTAATCTCTTGGACAACTGATTAAAAACTGTTGAAGGATCTATTGAGTGAAAGGTGTCCTGGCTGGTGTGTGTGTGTGTGTGTGTGTGTGTGTGTGTGTGTGTGTGTGTGTGTGTGTGTGTTGTGTGCTGCTGTGCAGGATAATAGATGAGGGAACACTAGTTTGCATCTGAAAGAATAACATTGTGGATATATCACACCAGCCATGTAGAGACATAAAACACAGGCTCATCTGCGTTCTCTCTCGTTGGTGAAGGGCTACAACAGGCAAACATTTCAATGTGTTTCATTCACACACACACAGACTCACAACCAAAATGGCTTTGCCAATTATCTTGCAGCGTGCTCGCCAGTTACACACAGATTGATATTTATTTTCTTCAGCTGTGGTAATTTCTGATGAATATTAATGCTGGGTATTCTTTTATTTTTGCCGATTGTGGGTGGGTTTGTTAGCAATTCAGATGGATTTGGATGAGAAAACATAAACATGTTTGACCTTGTGTGGCTGCTGTGTTGGAGTAAGGCCGCTCTATCAGCCATGTGCAGCTGTCTGTTAGTAAATGTGATGAACAAGCACTTATTCACGCAAACGGATTGTAAAAACATAAACCACAATGCTAAACACCTTTATCCGTCTACCATCAGCAATTAGCTACATTTCATTCTGCAGCTGTACAGAAAATTGTCCTTTTCTTCAGATCAAAGTGTTATGTTCAAAAATATACCTGTTAAATATGTCTTATGGTCTCACCCCGAAGGTTAGGCGAAGAAGTTCGCAAAGTGCGTTTTAGAGGAGTAAAACTTAGACGAGATGTACCACCTTTTGGCTGATAGCTAACGACCCACCTGAACATTCCTTTCCCCCTCTGACTCGGTTGTGTGTTTCATGTCAGTGCAGGAGCGAGTCACGATATCACCAGAGCATTTCTTCACTTAACTCACTTGCTTTTTCGCCCTTTTGATCCTGTTCTTCACCCACCAATCACCTCAGGCTCTGACCTGCCTTTACCTCAGTCACAACTGTAAGCAGCAGAACAGAGCGCTGTGGGAGGGAATAAAACAGGCATGACCACTTGCTTCTTCCTCTTCTTCTTTTTTTTTTTTTTGCTCTTTCAGGGAGTCCGTCTCACTAACGCCAGCCATTAATAGGCCTCAGAGGAGACATTTTATCCCATAGCCTAGCCTGTATTTGGTGGAACAATCCGTTTTTGTATGGTCTGGTTCTACCTGCACCGAGACGAGGCCCAGCACAGCTCAGATTTCAATTTGACTACTCTGCTGGTCTCTGAGGTTAGACTACTAATAGCAATCTGAAATGCTCTCGCTCACCACTTTCTGCTTTCACTCCCTTGTTTTGCTCTTCCCTCATTTTGTCTCTCTTGCTCTCACTGTATGTTATAATAGTCAAAGGAAATGGTAAGAGCCCTGCAGACCTCTCAGTTTCAACTGAACTGGTTTTTATGGGCCTGAAGTAAAAACATAGGCGTCTTGCCAACATATAGAATGTAACAACTTGTCTGAAACCTGCTCTTGTTTCTTTACTAGCACATGTCTTAGCTATGTGCAATGTGTCTCTCATTGTCAGTCACACGGCCGGGCTACAGTTTCACCCAACAGAACAGAGGATCGCCTGTAACTACCTCCTCCTCACCCCACCCCTCTGTTTCCACATCCATCCCTCCCTCCCTCCACGACCACTTGTTAGCCTCATTACAGGAGTGAGAAAGAGGAAAGAGCCACTGATCTCACAACAGCAGACAGTCACAGAGAGCAAGAGAATGGAGATGAACACACAACAGCACACCACTCAGAGAAACCTTTACTGTCCACCAGCCTGTGTGTGTGTGTGTTGGCACGGCCTCCGAGTCTTGTCAGACTGATCGAGTGCTTAAACTGGGACAAGAGAAGAGGTGCAGCATATGCTGCCTGGCTAGAGTAAATATTATGGCGCGTTGGCCCAGGAGTTGTACTGAAACTCTGCTCTGTCACTGAGAGAGGCGACTCGACACACTGCAGCACACAGCAGTGATCGTGTTGTGAAGTTGTTGTGTTTAGAATCATTGCTGTTACCATAAGAGCAAAAAAAAAAAAAAAATGGTGTGTTAGTTATGCTAAAATTCAGGAGTAAGTTGCAGTTGCATTGGGGTTGGGTGAAATATACAGATGTACAGCAATACTGTTTGATTTGTCAGTCGACATAGATTTTATCATTTTAGCTATCATTGTCATATCTCTGGGTCATGGATGGATGACTTTTCCACAGAAGATATTTCAACGTGTCACAGTAGGAAAAGCACAGATTCAATTAAAGATGGCTGAATTCCTTTCAGCTGCTTCAGTTACAGGGTGACCGACTCACTTGAATCGTTACAAATCAGTGATTGTGTGAAGGATTGTTTAATGGCAGTACTGAATTTTTATTTGACTTTTGCATTGTGATAAAGTACCTTGGTTTGAAACAACTATATCATGATATATATGATCATAATATAAAATAACAAACCGGAGTAGAGGATTTGATCCCTATTGTCCATCTCTATGATGCCCTAATTCCAAGGTTAACATTTTAGATGTTGTATAGAATATAAGCCCAAGACCAATTAATACAATCACAAACACTGTACGTCTATGAACACAATATTTTCAGGTGATTGCTTGTGATGTTTTTTCTCAAAAGTACTGAGAAACTCTCCACCTGAGGGGGTGGGTAGTATGATTAAATCTTTTATAATGGACTGTGCCATATTCATATTTGACAGAGCAGAGGGAAATGTCATGAAATTAAAATAAGTAAAATGTCAAGATAGAAATATGTTTTTTTCCAGTGATATCTGAAAAGTCATAACGTTGTAAAATTGTAAAAGTCATGTAAACCCAGTGTCACCATAAAGCAGTTCTGCTCTTTGATTTTCCAGTGTTGCCTGCAAAGCACTGATTGTTATAGAGGTGTATATATCTCCCAGCCTTATTAACGTTGTACTGCAGTGGTTTATGGCAGAGGTGAACCCCCTCGCCTCAGTCAAAGACCACCTCCTCTAATATTATAAAGTGCTACTTCACACAGCAAATGCCATATATTTATATGTATGTGTTATGTAAGTGTGACTACTATTTAGGCTGCCATCCACTACCTAAATTGATCTCGAGAGAGAATAACATCAGGATATGGGTGGCTCACCACCTCAGCTCATCATTTTTTCTGGCAGAGACCCTATGCGCCACATATTTTGGAGAGTACAACTAGCATATGGCAATTTGCTGACCGGCTCGGTTGCTACAGTTTAATACAGAGCAGCGCAGACCAGCAGGGCATGGCTCAGCACTCAGCCGTGCAGCATGATGAAGCAGAGGATGAATCTCTGCTCTGTCACAGGTGGATGCGTTGAGAGACTTGCCCTGTAGCCCTGAGTCTCCCTGAGGCTTTGACCGCGGTTGAAGTCATCACTTCACCCTCCCAGGCTTTCAGATCTCTTACTAGGAAGCTAAATCACAGTCCGACACTCCTGATACAGCATGATGAGGACCAATACATACAGGAGGAAATCAAATCCACATTTAAAAAAAAACCAAACTGCTACATGCCTCCCAAAGCTTCCCTCCAGTAGTTTTCTTTCTGTCAATTTTGCTCAGCCAGTTTTTCAGGCTCTGTGGTTGGACGCTCTGCCTCTGGCACAACCCCGTGTTTGAGAAACCTTTGCACTGCACACTGCTCAGCTTGTGTGCACGGTGTGTGTTTATGCAAGCATGTACACTCACATCGCCCTCCACAGCCCTTTTTTTTGAGTTCCTCCTTTGACAAACTGACTTGTAAAGTAGGCTTATTCACACAACTGAGAGTAGGTCACGTCCCAACTCCAGGTATGCAGGCATGGGCAAGCCTCTGTGTTTGCCAAATACTATTCATTTTGAGGGCTTGGGTATTTGCCATGTGTTAAGGATGCCTCTAGGCTTTAACCTGCATATAAAAGGAGTTAGAGGCCTTTGTGTTGCCGAGGTTTATATTATTATTTTGATGATAAGATCGCTTATGGGGTGAAACATTAACAGGAGACTCTCTGCCAAATCTGGTGTAATTTAAGCTAGAAATGACGCAAGACTTGCTCGTTGACATCATGGCATTATTTATATCTCTAAATTAGGCTACTACTTACGTGATGAATGTTAAGCATCTGGGGCAAGTTGCACGGACAGTGAGGTGGTTGTGTGACAGTTAGTATTAAGAACTCCTATCCCCTTCAGACATTGGATGTTTATCAGATCATGTTGGCTCTGCTTCTGTGTGTGTGTGTGTGTGTGTGTGTGTGTGTGTGTGTGTGTATATGTGTGCGTGCACGCATTTGGCAGCAGGAGTAGAAGATAGTTGCTCGGTGTGAGGGTCTTAGTCGACTCACCAGACTAAGCTTGTCCCATTGACACACATCAGCGTCTGCAGGAGTAGGCGAGCTCAGAGCAGCAGCAGGGCAGTCCAGCTGTCCTGTGGGTTAAGTAAACACCAAGCAACGCCCCACTGTGGTCTTGCATGTGGCACCGAGCGGGCTCACTGGATAGAGCTCAGTACTAACACAGACTGATTCCAGCTCAAGTCGCCAATGCTAAAAGTGTGTGCACTGATCACATTGTAAAGTGAAACGCATGCAAAAGAGTATGATGCAAGAGAATATTCCTGATGCTTTAGCCCTAATCGTTCTTTATTCCAGTGGTTCCCAACCTTTTTACGCTTAATGTGAAGCAGTGTCCATTTGCTGCGTGTTTGTGAGTGCCAAGATTCAACAAAAGTCTGAAAAATGAACACAGTTTTTTATGGCAGAGGTTTGTGTTTTCTTATTCAGTTTTACATGCATCATCTTGTGTCCCCCCTGAGAATGAGAACTCGTTTTTCAGGGTTGCTATAGGGAAAAAATTGTACATTTGAGACAACAAAATCCAAAAACAAATCTTACCTTTCTTTGAAAATGATTGGATCGTCTTTAAAATACTTTTTTACTAGATTTTTCTTATTTAAATACAGTGCCTTAATCAGCAGTGTGCATATCTCATCAAACCAAACATCCCAAAAGAAACTCTCAGTGGAGGATTTCAGCAAGATGTTGAGTGTAAAGAGACTATGAGTAATAAAAGAGGCTGTGATTATGAGCAGCGTCTTGCAAAACACACGAGTTATGACTCCCTGAATTTCAACACATAACTGATTGTTGTGTCATTGAAGCATCCCTGTATCCACCGCCTTATTACAGGCCTCACTCTTATTTATTTCTAGGTATATTTGGCTTTGTAATAGTCTGCCTACTAGCTCTAGCTTATATGTATAACCAAGTAATAGCAGCTTGGCGTTACAGATTCACACAGCCTAGCATTATCCCTGCACACAACAATAGCTTTGGGACTGGAAGGTCTATTTTTAGACTGCTCCTACTCACAATTTGATGTTTCAATACACACAAATCAAAGCCCTTCAAACAGATGTTGCCCACGTTCCTGGAGACCCTTTGAAACTTCAAATCTATCAAGGCTGCTCACATTTCTCAATACACTTCCCTCAGTGGTTTTCAAAAGGGAGTCTCTGTGCTTTGCTAATATAATATTCACTTCAGTTCTACACTAATAGCCCAGAGTTAAAAGAGCTTTCACTGTTCCTTGTCTGTCGCCTCTCTCTTGATGGCTGTCTGTGCTTTTCCTCCCTCTTCCTCTGTCTCTGCAGCTCTCTCTGGCTTTTTGCTTCTCTGCTTCTCTTGCTTCACTGTGCTGTGATGCTCTGACAGGTAACATGCACCCCTGCGGCAGCGTTTCCGGGTACATACCTCATCCTCCTTGGTGCAGAATCCTCTTTCAAGCGACCTGTCATGAGACAGATTACGCTGGATGAGATTATTTTTGAAACTTTGCCGGTAGTGTCTCTTTGCGACAATGTGACTGCATTAAGACCTTCCAGTCGTGCACATCTGTGTGGTCTCATGAGTGTGTTTGTGTGAGACATAATTGAGTTGCTCCAGAGTGGTAGTCGTAGTAAGAGGTGTCCCAGGCTGCCTGGAACAAGCTGGTAAGCTGCTCTCTAGTCCAGGTTTCACAATCGGGCCATAGGTGACACTGCACACATCTACACGCATCCAAAGCTTGCATGTGTGCACAAGTGTCTTAATTCTTTCTCCTTAGATACAGCTCCATCTCACCTGCAAGCCCATTGAGAAATTCATGTGTAAACTCTGCTTGGGCACAAGAGATTAATGCCACATAACGATTTATTGATAAATCAAACAATTATAGGCAGATTGATCTTTTTTTAAATTGTTGGTTGCTGCTGTTGATGGGATATTTAATTTTCACAAGTTTGAACAGTAGTTCAAATTTCAAATAAAAAGAGACAGGTCTAACTTGCCTTAAGTTTAGTGCTGAGACCTGGGAGTGTGGTGACAGGGTTCAGACAGGAAAAGATTTTAGCCAGGGTTAAGCCAGATGCATCTGAATTGTCTGTAATAATTCCACATCGCAACCCTTTTTTAAAACCTGTATGATCCCCCTGACTGCTCACGTTTCTCACCCCTAGACAACTTTTTAGCAGTGTCACTTTTTTCTCAAATGTCAGCAACAGCTCTGTGAGTGCCATCTTACTATTACTGATCAGGAACGATGGCCACATCTATGAAAATAAGACTCAAGTTTGGCCAAACTGGAATTATCTCTTCATGATACAACCACAGCAGCATAAAGTACAATCAAAACCATCCACACAGAAAAGTCATACAGCACTCATACACGCAGACACAGCAACCACTCCCTGCACCCTCTACATCTGGTGCTTTGTGTTGTGTCCAGAGAAATGGAGGCCGGTCAGCCACAGCCTTAACACAGGAGTAAACACTGGCCCCCTGTCAACTTCAAACACTCTGAGGATCACTGAAGGAGGGAGGAGGTGCAGGCGGCGGTTCTTTTGAAGCTCTGCACTCGTCTTTCTCCCTGGCCTCTTTCTATCCCACCTATTTTCTATTCTCTCCTTCACCCCTGTCCCCCTTCGTGTCAGCCCACCTACTTCCTCCCTTTCTTTGTCTTTTCTGTCTCTTCAGTCTTTCTGCCTCTCCAAAAAGCTTCTCCAACCCTCTCCGCTCTCTTCATCTGGCATTCTTCCTCCTCTCAATTATGTACGGGCGTTGCAGACTTCATTTTGGTGATGGATAATCATTGGCTGCCTCCGTGTGTGTACGTGCATTTTTTTTAAACTGGCAGCAGTCAGATGGGCTCTGTCAATGACAGCATATGGCATGTGTGAGTGACATGGAGACTATCTATAGTGTAATGTGTCTGACAGTGCTTGTGATTGACTGACAGTGACGTTCACTGCTTTGTGTCAGCTGCTCTGCTGGGTGAGAGGGTTTTACTCTCCTCTTTTCTGAACAATAATGAAGTGTTAAGTTTGTTTTATTCCTATCATCATGATGTTAAGCTGTTAAGCACAGCTGTTTGGTTTAAGAACACTTCAACAGGGCTAAGTTAGGCCAACACAAGGTTTCAGTGAAATGTTAGTTTTAGTAGACTGAAGAATCAACAAAAATTGTAGTAATGTATTGTTTTAAAGCTGCACTACTCAATATTTTTATATTAACGATTAATCAAATGACTACTTGTAATCGAAAAAGAGTCACTTATAGTGATCAACCCACAGAAAATTATCACTTGACTCTGCAGTTCATCCTAAGCTATAAAGAGAATTTCAGCATCTTTTAGTGCATTGTTTTGGTTTTCTGGCCAGCAACTTTACCATTGTGGTTCACTTTCATTAACCTCATCTCCAGCCACAGCAGCTATTTTAGCTGTTTTCAGGAACAAAAAAAGCTCATAATCAGCTGCACACTACCTGCCCAGCATGGAACAGCTGACAGGCAATCGTTAGCAACTAAGTGATGAACATAGTTCAAGATTTAGCTTTAGCATTAACCAGCTAAAGAGCTGGATATTTCCCTCAGGAGTTGAAGTTAATATTGGACCAACAACCATAAGTTGGCCAGAAACAGGACTCTGAATAAATGCTAATGTTGCCCCGCATCTGCTGGATGCACAACTGTTTGCTAACGTCTCCATAACTTCATCTATATAAGGTGTCAGAGTTGTGTGTTTGCAGTTTGTTTCCGTTGACACCAAGTGGCCCAATGACACCAGTCGGTTATCATGATATTTTGATATTTAAAAACAATTAATTTATCAGACAGCAAAATAATCAATATGCTAACACTGTGAAATATATTTATCCAATATCTAAAATTAATATAAAAAGAATATACATTTATTGACAGTCCTACTTTAAATCAAGTCATACTTATTTACCCACTAGGCTGCTGTGCTGCCCCTGCTCGCCACATACAGTACTATGACAATGGCTTTATTTAGTTCCAAAAAAAAAAGAACCACTCACGAGGTTGAAGTAATAACCTGCAACATGTTCATATAAATGCTCACTTCACTTTCTGCCGATGTATTATGACTCAGCCTACATTTGTAGCTCTGAACACCAGGACACTTCTTTGAAGTAGAGGGAAATAATGTGTTTTAGGTTTCCTGCCTTGAAGCGATACACATAATGGCCAAATGTAGCTAAATGTAATTTCTTTTTGTATTTTTTGATCACATTGCTCTGAAGTGTTGGTGTTTGCAACTACCCACTGAATAGTTGCACTGAGTAGTTGTTGCACTGTTGTGAGAAAACACTGTATAAAGCATTTTACATTGATTGACCTAGTTTGTTTGTTTGTTTGGAATAAAGAAGAAGTTAGTTATCATGAGTGACATTCACTGTAGCTGAACAAACAGTACAGTACATTTCAGAGGCAATATCTATAAAGTACACTGTAAAAACAAACAGAACAGCAGTGTTGTTTTATTGTGGTTGTCATGAATTTTAAAGGTGTTTTCTCTGTCCTCCAGGTGAGAGTGCGATGAGGAGAGGTTTCAGAGTGTGAGGCCATGGGCTGCACCTCGGCCAAGCAGGTGTCGGCCGTGCCCAACGATGAGGAGGGACGCGGCAAGGCCTATAGCAACGGAGACCTCTTCACGGGTCAGTTCGCGCACACACTCACAGGGATGTCAATAAAAGCCTCACAGCTCCATTTCACTCTGTTAATTGCTCAGCATAGACCCATTGCCCCCGCCTGCCCTCACAATATATTCTCTTCATTATAGCTCATAGTCCTCTGGCAGGGTGTTAAGTTCTCCATTTCAGACAATAACCGTCAACACTACAGTCAGTTTTATTGGAGTCATCTGTGTTGAGAGTTCATGTAAGAGAGAGGAAGTATCCAGTTAGTGATACTGCAGTGTTGCGACTCTGAACTCTGTCTGGTGAAACGCGTAGCTGGGATTGTATTGTAATTAAAGGGGCACTCCACAGATTTTTGTTTTGTTTACATGTGACATGGAGTACTGCTCAGAATATCTCATCCTCTGCAGCTTCAATTCTTTTCACTGAATCTGTCTCTTATACATATTTATGCTAGACAAGATGATTTTTCTTACTTTTCTCTAACCGTTGTTTTCTTTATTGTGAAATACTGGATAGTTGTACTCTGTATTCTCTCTATTCATATGAAACTGGAGAAAAAGGAACATCACTCCTGGACTACTCACATGTTTAACCTCTGATAAAGGGATCACAGGGTAGACACTGGTCACAAGCCAAACAGGTTAAGAACAACTGGATTAGGTGCTGGATTAGCTCAAGAGATGATAAATCAATTTGATTGAGTGATGAATTGTTTCGGTCATTTCTCAAGCAGAAATGCTGGCTTCTACACTGTAAGAATTTGCTTTTTTCCATTTTACATGATTTAGAATAGACTATTTCATTTCAGACTCTTTGTCAGACAAAACAGTGAATTTGAAGATATCATTTGGGGCTCTGGCACATTGTGACTGCAGTTTTTCACAATTTTCTAACACTAAAAGAGGCTACAGCTCCAATATTTGAGTGAACCCTCCATTAATTTTAGCTTGGAGTTAACAGTTTGATCCCTGGCTCCTGTGCTTGAGCAGCATAGTCATTAAATCCCCAAACGTGATGTAATTTTACGGAATTGATTCATAGAAAAATAGACAACAGATTAATCAGTAATGAATATAATCGTTAGTCCCGGCCTCAGCTTTAATTATAGCAAGCAGGCTGTTGTGCAGCGAGGGACAGGAATGAAAGTGAAAGCCAGAGAAAGAGAGAGATGATGGGTGGTTGAGGGATTAACAGCGATTAAGAATTAGGAGCAACACTCTGGTATAACTGCATGCGGGCAGATGGATGTGGCAGATGATGATCTACAGGAGGTCCTCTCTCTTTCTCTCTCTTTCTCCCTCTCTGTCATCCCTCTCTCCCTCTGACCCCTCTCCCTCCCTCTTCCTCAGCCTCTCACCCTCTTTCTTTCTGCGACCTCTCTTTGACTTGCTTCCCCTTATCCTCCCTTCTATTCTCCCTCCGACACGTTCCCCTCATCCGCCTTCCCCTCCATCACCACCCCCTCCTCCGTGATCTCTCCCCTCTCACGTCTCATTTCCCTCCCCGTCTTTTAAGGAGTGACGGAACGAGGCAGGGGATGAGAGAGGGAAAGAGAGAGAGAGATGGGAGGAGTGGAGCAGTTTTCCTTGAGAGAGGAAGGGAGAATGACGTGCGTTGACGCTGCTTCTCTTCTCTTTTTTTCCTCTCTCTCCCTCCACAACTTCTCTGTCTCATTTTGATCGCCTCTTCCCTTCCCCTGCTCAAGGCCTCGTTCTTCCCTTCCTCCTTCTCTCTGTCTCTCTATTTTGGGTCTCTGCTCCCCCGCCGCCACGGCCCCCCCCTCCCCTCTTCCTGCCTTCGTCTCCCAGTGTTTCTTCTCTCCAGTTCTTTTCCTCTCTTCTCTGGCACAACATTAGGTCAGAACCCTGTAGCCTTTCACCTCCTCTCTCCTCCCTCTTCCTCCCATCCTATCCCCCAGTCTCGCTGTTAGTTGGTTAAAGGGGAATCCAGAGTGGCGTAGGATGAGCCAGGCTTCTATTTGAATGTGTTTGCAAATGCGTGTGTGTGTGTGTGTGTGTGTGTGTGTGTGTGTAGGTAGAAGACACAATGACCTGGATTGTGTGGATTAGAGTTATCCCAGGCCACAACCCCTAAGAACACCTCCTTTCTTCCCTCCCCCCATATTATCATCATCCACTCTGATCTTTTGTTTCTTCTTCCTTCTTCTAGCCCTCCAGCTCCTTCCTACAGCGTTCCAGTCATTGTCACATAACGCGTAGTCATTTGTTCCCGTTTAACTCGCCACCCATTCCAACTTCAGATGAACTGGCTCACTACATCCGGTGTACTTTTCATGATCGAGGCGGAAAAGATTGGTCGGTTCTGGTCAGTCGAACCGCCTACGCACATAAATGTACCCCCAGTAGACTTTGTCAGTGTATGACTGTAAATTTGTGTTCACGTATGTGTGTGTTGCATATTGGTGTGCTTAGTTAGACAGTGAGCCCTCTTCTTGCTCATGCTGATCTGAGTCCAACAGATTGTCTGCCACTCAGTCTGTCTTTGTGTGTATTTATGCGCAAGTGTGTGTATGTGTGTGTGTCCCAGATATTCTGGCTGCCCGCTCTGTCAGTCTCCGGCCACTAGCCCTAACTCTCCCTTCCCTCCCTGCCAACCTCCCTCCCACCCCTCTCTCGGCCGCTCTCCCGCACAATAACCGGAAAAGGCTGAGCTCCATTACACAAACACTGAAGGACGAAGAGGGAAAATAGCAACACTCTCCACAACATTATGTTATTGATGTCTGCAATAATCACAGTCGGAGGAGATTGGAGTGGAGATAAAGTATGCATATATGATTGCGTACGTGGCACCCTAACATGTATACGCGACACGGGGGCGTGCAGATTTCCTCAGCATTTTTGTTGTTTTGAGGCGGTGGAGCAGCTCAGTGGTTTCAGGGTCTGCCGTTCTGACTGAGTACAATGTTACTGGCCCTCTGAAATTTCTGTGTTGATGCAGAGAAAATAGCGTTGAGAGAGGGTAGGTCTGTCAGCTTAGACACGTGTAAAAGGATCAATAATATGTTTTCACTCCCATGGAGCAGAGCAGGATTACTCAAAAGTCATTGTTCTGTTAGTGCCTGAAAGTAATGCTGACACTTTGCTGGGCTTTCTTTATCAGATTACTGAATGGGCTCTCGGTCTTTAGAAATATCATCACATACACAGTTGAAAAAAAAGTTCAAGAGAGCAGGTGCATCCTTGAATGAACTTTTCATGCTGACAAATTTCAGAGAATTCTCTCTTCCCTCTTCGGAGAACAGAAAACATGAATGATGACCCCAAGTCACAACAAATACAGTTTCTGTGTACAGTGTGGGGAGAGTGAAAACAGTTCTTCTTCAGGGCAGTACACAGAAATAGAGAAGCAGGCTCATGACGTGAGGGTTGCTCGTTCAATCCCTGAGCTAGCAGGATAAAAATGGCAGTAGAAGGTGACAGAGCAGCACTTGCACATCCCTCATTACTTCTGCTGAAGTGCCCATTAACAGGGCTGCTTAGCTGAACCGTTGGTTGGACTATGGTTACACCGGGTCGCTTCAAGGTGTGACTGTGGATCAGGGTCCTCCTGAAAAAATAAAGGTGCACACTAGATACTGTATGTCAGATTCAGAATCATCAAACACCATTTCTAGTCAAAGAAGGGACTAAAAAGACAGCAGCAGAAAATATACAGACATGTCTGTACATGCATACATGCACATACTGCTACATATACAGTACAGTTCAAATGAAACGCATACTTAAATACATATGGTCATATATACAGTATCCATACGTACGATGCATGTTCATGCATGTGTGTGCATTTTTAATTCCCCTTGTCTGGAACTGCAGCATGTTTCTGTGAACCTAGCCTATCCAGTTTTTGTGAACTGCACTGGCCTTATATGAGTTGTTTCCCCTCTCCACATGAACCAATGAGACTGCTCCATTGTCCTCAGTCCTGTATATTTATTGTGTGATTTATGTTCCCTGAACCATGGCACTGTAAATTTCATTGAAAAGATCCAGCCCTGAAATCACCATCATGTCCCCCTGACATCTGTTGCTTATTGAGTGCACAAGGAGTCCACAGACTGAATCAAACGCTAGCATAGCTGATCCATGTTAGCGTCCTGCATCCATGGCCTTGTGGTCATTACAGAGCAGACATTTGTCTTATATAGTTTATGGATCTTGAAGGTTGTTTTATATGCACGTAATATATCATTTAATTTTATGTTGCCTGGAAAGAGAATCAGTAGCAACAGAAAAAGTCTGTTGTGCTCGGTGACACTGATGGTTTTATCGTGTAACACGTATTTCTACATCAGCTGGTTGTGGTTTGGCATCTTCAGTGGATCCATGAGGAACTCCCAGAGCGTCTGCAGCAGTGTTAAATGGCTTAAATTCAGATTTTCTTATTTGCTTTTAGTCACATTCAGTAACAGGCTGAATATTTTCAGAATGCCTTTCTTAACAGTCTGCTCCTGCTTTTCATCATTTTATCCCCACCAGCAAAAGGCATGACATTTATTTCTGCTCAGAATATTATGCACAGTATTTATATATTTCTTTCTAAATGGATTCCCACTTGATGGGTATGATTGTGTGCATGTGTGTGTTTGCGTGCGTTAGTGATGAGACTTCACATTCAGGTGTAAATGTCATGGCTAGGCTGGTGATGGCCTGGAGCCAGAGGAGCTGAGAGGGAGGACACACGGCAGGAAGGACAGAGTGACATAGCCACAGGACAGGCAGGCCAGCTAGAACTGCAAGAGCAGACACACACCCACACACACACACACACACATACACATATATATATCCAAAGAAGGCTATGTAAATGACTCACAACCATACAAACACTGCACTCACATGAAATGACAAACGTGCTGATTCAAAGACACAGCTTTATCTTAAATAAAAACGTACTTGTGCACATGCGCTCGCAGTAACTGACGGTACCTTAAGGTCAGTGCAGAGCTCCGGTCTCTAATCAGAGATGAGAAAGATGTCCACATCACAAAATCACAGCTTCTCAAAATAGTTCTTCCCTTTCATCTTCTCCTTCTCCCTCTCTCTGACGGTTCCCCTCCCTCTCTCCCAAAGCGAGCCCAGGATCGGCGTGACGAAACACCCTTGTCATTTCGTGTGACAACGGCCGCCGCACACACACACACATACTACTCACTCAGCATGACCAGTTTTTGCTCCTATCTAAATTGAAGCAAAGCCTGTGATATGATGAGCCTTGATTGGTGTAAGCTGGGTCACTTTGATCTATCTATACCTGTCACATCAAGCTCACTGACTATCCTGTAACAGGAGCAGAACATTCAGCTGCAGCTCACCCAAATTATAAAATGACATTTTTCTCAATTGCTGCTTGAAAAATGTCCATTTAGATTTATTTACAGCGCCTGCAGGAGCAGCTAATTTTACCCCCTTCCTATTCATCTGTACCCACCTTAAGCTACAGATTAGGTAGCTTGAAATTTATGTGGATTGCCCCTGTGACATGCAAGGAAGCAGAGGAAATGGCTCTCAATTCTGTTTCCTGCTGCAGCACCGTATGTGCTGCATGTTTACAGAGCCGACCTAAGCTTGGTGAGCCTGTGTAGTGTTATAAAACCATTTCTGTGTGTGTGTGTGTGTGTGTGTGTATGTGTGTGTGTCGGCATGTTCAGACAGGAGCTGCTTTGCTCCGACTCGTTTACATTCCTGAGACAAACAGCAGAAAAGTAGTCAGCATTTGTTTCTCATCCTTCTCTTTCTCTTAATCTCTGCCAGCTTCCGTCCGTGTGACTTTCTCAAATTATTTCAAATCAGCTGCATTTGTCTGACAAGCGAAGCCCATATTAGGCTCAGGGCTGTAAGATGTAGAAACGCAGGCACACACACACACGCACACAGAGAAACAAACACACATTCTCAGAACACACAGGTGATCCAGGTGCTGGGTTGATTGCGAGCAGCAGAGCAGAGGGAGGGGTGAAGCTGGGTACAAAGTGGCATAGACAGACATATGGATAAACAGACAGACTGCTGATAGAGTAAGGGCAAAATACAAAGTGTGCAGCAGATAAGGCTAAGAGGTGGGCGTTTGTATGTGTTTGTGTGTCTATCAGCATATTGGCTGCTGCTTTATCAGTTAAATGTGCAACAACCAGGTAGTCAGCACAAACACCAGTGTGACTATATTGTTCTACTCAAAGTTAGGTGGGGTTGGCTTTATGCAAAGGTGCTTCATGTAAAGGTTTTGGACATTGTATCATTTTATATCACTGTCTGATTCATTTTGATACATTGGAATGAGCACCTCCATGGATTTTTCTTGCTGTTTTTTGTGAAACAGTCAGCCTGTGTCCACATCGCTGCCCATTTACAACAGTATATAGAGTAGTATATAGACCACTGTTTTTACTTTCTCCCAATCTCAGTATCTGAATTCAGACCAGAAGTCTTTTGCACCTCAAAATACAAAAATGTCCCACTAACAATCCCACAGTGCAATGCATCACATTTGACATAATACAAATTACAGTAACACAGCACTACATCTGGGAGTGATGATGCACAAGGAAGAAGATGATTTTTTTGCTCACTAACCTATCAGGCATACAGAGAATAGTGAGTGAGGGTATGATTTTGTAAAAGTGTCCATTTGTTAGAAGAAGCTTCTCAGTTATGTAAATCTGTTTGGAGTCATGGTTGGACAAACAAGCAAAGACGTCATCAATTTTAATCTCAATATTTTGTACCTCTGTCAGCCAATTAATTGGTTGTGCTTCTGGTTATCCAACACCGCTCATTTTAGCTGTTCTAAGTGAAATTATATGGGATTCTTCTTTGCAATATGAGTAACCTTGCATTAGATGCATAATACCAGGTTTATTGTCCTAATTTTCAGCTTCACCAGTGTTTCAGGATGCACAGCGCTGGGCGTGGTGTGGCGGAGGTGCTGTGCCGTGCAATCTTGCAGAAGTGTTACCACTCTCACTGCCACTGTGCTCGTCTTAACTGTCTTAACTGTCTAAGCTGTCCGTGTAGCCTAGAAGCTGTTCAACTGATCTTTAATCCCCTCCAGCTTGCTCCTTCTTATCTGTTCCCCTTTTTCTTTTTTTCCCCACTTGTCTCTTCTGTCTCCTCTCCCACTTCACATACTCACTACACATGTTTCCCACTGCGTTTCTGTTGTTGCTTTCTCTTTTCTCAGATGAGTTGCTGTAGATAAACTGGAAAGGAGATGACTAGTTTCCGCCTACTTATACCTCAGCTGCCACGTCCACTCTCTAAAACATTGTATCAGGTCTCAGTTATCAGATTACCTTGAACAAATTACAGCATGAATGAGTGGAATAGTCACTGGTAATGTTGATATAATGCACTGAGCGCACAGTAGAGCTGATATGACATGGTTCAGTTGTTCATAGTTCATCCTTTCATATCATATTGACCAGGATGAATGAAGAAAGTCTGGTCACTGTTTCTTTTCTGGGAGATGCCTCATAAATGCATGTTGTTGTTTATTTCTCTCCTGCCTCTCTCTCCCTTCCTTATTCATAACTCTCTCTCTCTCTATCCAAACCTGTCTCTCTCCTCAGATGAATACAAGATGAAAGGGGTGGAGGAGGTGAAGTACATGAGGGGGGATGAAAACCGGGTAAATGCACGCAACCAGGAGAACCTGGTGAGAGACACACACAAAAACACAAACACACACACTCACGCACACACACACACACACACCCCCGTCCGCTGACAGCCTGTCATCTGCAGACAGACTCGGACCTTTTCCTGACAGCTCATCAAGTCAAGCGAACAGGCTCGTGTTTGTGTCCAAAGGCAGCTCCGTCAGCCTCAGCAGCCTCACACACATACACACTTATTGTCTCTCGCACAAGTGCAAAAACACACACAAACGCACAAGGAGGTGCGTCACATGCAGGTAGAGACAACATGCCAGCGTGTGTGGAATGTGGGGGCTGATCGCTTGGTTGACTCCCTCCTGGCAAAACCTTTAGGTCTGAACCAGCTTAAAGAAGTGTTTAGTTTCATTATGTTGTAATAACTTCGCAAATAACTTGACTGTTTGATCCTTATTTTATGATAATGTAATATTTACCCTCAAAAACATATGAAATAACTGGAAAAGTGTGTTAGTGTGTGTGTTGCTTGAGTAAATCAGGTCATTCAGCCTGGCCTCCTGGCAAATGGTAAAACAATAACCAGTGTACCTTTTTAAATCCTGATTCAAAAACAGAAGCAGAGTCACACTGCCACAAATTATAGAACTAGAACTCAAAAAATTACTTTATTAAAGCAGCTGGTTACAGCAATGAGGGAAGCACCTCTTTTCAAACACTTGGTGTTACATTAGTGAGTCACTGAAAGACAGAAACTACATTTTTACGCAACCAGGTAGACTCCAGTGCAGCCACTACATGCGGTCAGACCAGTATTTGTTTCTTTCCATTTGTCACTACAGTTGGTGTTTCCTTTCAAAGAGGAATTCACACGTGCACAGCGAGTGGTGAGATGCGGGTTGCAGTATTTGCTGGTTGATCACCGCAGAGTTGCCACAGAATTTTACTGTAGCAGGAAACTGTACATAAAGTTTGCAAAAACATACAAGGGAAACTGTTCGGGGTGACCAACCTCCATGTTTTATTAGATCTGCACATGTTATATATGTGGCCTATGTCCCATGGCTGTGATGCAGTGCCAGCTGGGTGAGGAAGTAATTTCATAATGCAGGCTTGAAGTGACGTGTGCTTTCAGTGGTGTGGCTGTTTGCTTATGACTTGTTTGTTTTTTAACTGCTTTATCATCCAATAATGAAAACTAATGGTGTGTGTGTGTATGTGCGTCTCTGTGTGTTTCAGGAGAAGAGTAATGTACAGTACAGGGGCAAACAGCAGAAAGAGGTCGCTGCAGCAAACATCAAGTCTAAGTAAGTGGCCAGCAGCAGTCTGCATACTGAAAAAGTGTGATCTGTACATTATGGACAACTTTGTTGATTTGAAAACTTAATAATGAATAACAGAATTTCATCTTTGGTGTTCAGAGCATTGAAAACTTTTATTGCAAAAACCCTCTTGTAAACTTTTATGTCTGTCTGATGTCCAATAAGACACAACTTAAAATCAGTATGTTAATGTTATAATGTGTGAAGTAAGTAATATTTTGCATCTGCTTTTTGTAATACTGTCTCTTGGCAAACCTCTTGTCTCTTGGTTGCTCGTGGAGTATTTGGCCTTTGGACAAGAGACTGATTTAATACTTTATAAAATAATTATTTAAAGTCCTCCACAGCCTCACAACCATGGATTTCTCACACTACAGTAAGGATTGTGTGTGTATGTGTGTGTGTGCGTACGTGTGTTTGTGCTGTGTGGGGGGTGTAATGGAAAATTCTCATGATGTATTTCTTGCCTCCCTTCTCCTCCTCTTCTCCAACCTTCAACTTCCTCTCCCCCTCCTTCTCGCTTCTCCATCTCTCTCTCTCTCTCTCCTCTCTTTCTCTCAGTATTCACACGTCAGAGAGCCAGCAGGAATTTTTCAGGATGCTGGATGAGAAGATTGAGAAGGTGAAAGGGGCGGGTGGGATGTGTGTATAAATATGCGTGTGTATATGTGTTTTCTTGCACTCAAGGGCTGGGGAGGGGGGGCTGCATGAGGAGCATGGAATAGGTCTCAGAGCATTTAAGGAAACAGCTGGGTCTCAACATTTAAAGAGACAGGCTGTGTAGCAACAACACCCATTAGTCCACATTGTCATTCTGCTTAGGAGCTCAACACACGGCTCTACATGTGTGAGGGGGAGGAACAGGTGATCACTTACTACTCTTTGCCAGCCACTTGAATTTTGCCGGTCGTTGCTGACTGTAGATGAGGTTGCGTGTGAAGTGAAATTACAGGCTGGATTCAGCTTTGGGAGCTGTGATGTGATCCATTTAATTTTTCACCTCTGCCTTAAAAGTTGTCTGTGTTTTCAGTGTAGCGTTGGGAGAAGAATTCAGGCCCTTTATTTGAGCGAATACGAGATCACACACTAAAAATCATCTGTCCTGCATTCAGAATCTTACTTCAGTAACTAAACACGAGTGTTAGCAGTAAAATATATTTAAAGATGCTCTAATCAGTGTTACATATAATGTGAAAGGGGTGGCACATAGTGGCAAACTCATGCAGAATTATTACCCAACTCTCCAGTTCCCCCTCGGCTTTATAGTGTTTTATTGTCTTTCACCTCATTGCTTTGGTTTTCGGACCCGTGGCTTTGCTGTTTTGATTTACCATCACCACTCTCCTAGCCTTATTTTCAGTTACAACAGACAGCTGTTTTCAGCAAGAGAGTTCTGATAAACCCAACACACACTAAGCACACAGCACCAAACAGCAGACAAACACGAGCAGTTAACTAATAAAACATTTAGCTGCTCAAGAGCCAGATATTTCCCTGAGGAGATGGTGGAGACCAAAAACAGAGTTAAAAAGAGAGTGACTATTGGACTTACATTCACCAGGAGGACACAAACATGAGGGGGACAAGGGGCAACCATTTCTTACATGTTTGCCGTATCTAGTTACTGGGTCATACAAAATATACAAAGTATAGAGGTCATATAAAGTGTATATTGTGTTTGTAGATTGTTGAACTGCCTCAAAGTGGCCATAAACTGGTTTATGCAGATACCTTACAGAAGGTTTTGTAGTTTAATCTAAAATATAAAATGATAATATCTTTTGTATATTATGTCTTAATCTGCAAAATAATTAATACATTTAGCTGTCAAATAAATAAAGAAATAGAGAGTCAAAGATGATATAAATTTGCATTGAATTGAAATACAGTAGTAAAGTACATCACAATAGTACTTAGGCACCCATATTTGTTACTTTCTACCACTGATTTTTAGAGCATTTTTAATCCTCATCTGAAGAGACAAGAGTGTAAGCTGTTGAACAAGCTCTCCAGAATAAAGGAGTCGAGTTCGCTCCTCTTCATGATTGAAACAAAACAACAAAACTGCCCACCTGTCAGCACTTTACTGCCTCATCCAGTATTTTCTATGCCAGTACCTGCAAATAGACAAGGGTTTGTTTAAACGTGACTGGAGTAACAGGTGCATGAGAAGGGGGGGTTGCTGCATATAGACAGTTCAGAGAGAGTCAGTTAAAGTAGGTTATTACTGAGTGTACTTAACTGGAACAAATTAGAGTTTAAAAAACAGGACCATTATGCACATCTCACATTCTCTCTCAATTCCTTTCTCTGCAGGGGCGAGACTACTGTTCGGAGGAGGAGGAGGAGGAAGATGGGACATAGCACAGAGGCCCCCAGAATTCACCCCCACAGAGAGCCTCACAGTGTGTGTGCGCGTGTGTGTGTGTGTGCGTGAGTGTGTAAATGCATACGTGTGTGCTTATGTGTGCCTGAGAGAGTGAGAGAGATGACTCAGTGTTTTATCAGTGGGATTGTTTATGTGATGGGACACTATGTGTTGGTATGAGCATGTGTGTGTTTTATGAAGATATGGCAAAGATAGTATTTTAATCGCAAGTGAAAGAGTGGGGGATAAATGAAAGAGAGAGAGAGAGAGAATGGGGTAAAGAAAACTTTCTTCAGAGACTACAGCCCTCCTCTCTTAGCGCCTCGCCCCTTCAGTCCCCTGAGCAGACAGATGGAGGTGGCGGAGCAATGAAGGGACAGACAGATGAAAGGAGGGAAAGATGGAGGAGGATGTGATGACGGGTGAGGCACACATCATTGTGAACAGAGAGAAGGACTTGCCACTGTCGGTTATTTCCTCAAGTGGGACAACAGCAGCAGCTCCTCAACCCTCCATCTGTCCCTTCATATCTGTCCGTCTCACTCCAACACCCCCGCAGTCTGATCCTGAGTATTTAACCCTTGCAATTGGACACAGGAACTCCCAAAAATGGAGGCGATGTGAGGATAAACATTGACCTGGTGGGTGTATGGAGGACTGAGAGACACACAAGAGGAGAAGAAAGGAAGCCCAGGGAGGAGAAGATGCTGAAGGCAGAGGAGTTATGTAACGCTGCCAGGATCCACACTGAACTTTCTGGCCTGCCTACCTACAGCCGGGCCGGGCCTGGGCCGCAAGGGACTGAGAGAATGGGTGAGGGAGGGTGACAGAAGGTGCTGAAGAAAGAGGGAAAAATTGGGGATATTTTAATAAGAGAGAATAGGGAGCGAGCTGGTGATTTAGAAACTCCAAACTCCTCCTGCCTTCTGAAGTCAAGGACCTTTTTTTTGTTTGTTTATTCTGTTCCGCAGCCACTCATTCAGTTTTTTTTTTTCCTTTTTCTGGTGTTTTTTTCTTCAGTTTGTTTGACTCCTGGCTTCCTTTGTAGTGTATCATCATCATCATCATCTTCGATGTCATTATCATCTTCCTCATTACCACAGGCAGAGAATCTGTGTCTCAACCCAATCCGTCCTCCTTCATGTACCATAACACAGCAGATCCTAACTGACGCACACCAACATGGAGTCTTTTATTGTACATACGGTAACACACTCTTCTTTACAACACACCTCTACATGTACAGACAAACCACACAAACACACACAAATGTTGTTGTATCCCTTTCATTTCACCAGCAGACTGTCATGTGCATCAATCAGAGGTATTCTGTAAAGCTCTGTATTTTTGCTTTGTTTCAGTGTTCTCGCACACACACACACACACACACACACACACACTCGGGCACTGAAGCAGCAAACCGGGCTGAGCTCAAGGTGAGGATGCGTGGTTGCCGTGGAGACACAGACCTGATCACATATTTTTTTTGTTGTCATCTTTACTGGATACTTCCTGTTGTATTATTTTGAATACTTTTTTTCTATTAAAAATAAAAACGCAGAAGCTCTTAATGTGCTTGTCATCTTAATGTGCATGCATGTGTGTGTGTGTGTGTGTGTGTGTGTGTGGTGTTGCTGTAAGCTGAGTAATGGAGTGCCGTCATGCTGGCAGTGGACTGAGGAGTGTGAAGTCAGTCTATTTCCCTGTGGTCATGCTGCCTAAAGCCATGCAGTCAGAGCAGATTTACTCAGAATAGACTGCTTTTTGCCACCTGCTGGTACAGTATCAGTACTGCAGTATAGTTCTGGTAACAGAGAGCACAACTGAATATTATGTTCTGTTACGTGTGCATTTACTATCTTTTCATTGACAAATGAAATAAGCCATTTCAACTGTCAGAATTAACCAAGAAAAAAAGTAAATATAGGTAAATAAAGAAAGCTTATGAAAAAAATCACCACAAAGGTAAACAACTCATTTTTCTATTTTATTAAATTATTTTTGGGACATGACTTGGACAAATTCAACTTAGCCCAGTAACTGTCAAGGACAGTTGAGCATCTTTCAAACAAAGATGCAATTCATATTGCTTTACATAAGGAAAAGAGATGTATGAGAACACTTAATGTGAGATTATGTAACTTTCAAACAACACAATATAACATACTGTATGACTAGTAGTAAATAGTTAATTTTGGCTAATGTTATGTTTTTTAAAAAAAAAATAGATTTTGCTTTATGTGTAACTGACACTGCTGATTCAGTTTATTTAGTTAATGTGTTTTCTGCACTTGTGCTTCCTTCCTTCCTTCAGGCTACTGTACTGTCAGTCCCACAATTGTCACCTGTAGCCACAGGGAAAAAAAAACAAACTTGCAGACTCACACCACAGTTAACCTGAAAATAAAATCAATTAAAGCTGCACTAACCAAAATTTTCATATTAACAATTGATTACATCACTAATTGTAATCTAAAAGAGGCCACTTATAGTGATGAACTCACAGACTAACACCTGAATTTGCAGTTCCCTTCAGCTCTATGGACCTTTATGGCATCTTTTTGCTCATTGTTTTGGGCCCACAGCTTTACTGTTTTGGTTCATTCTCATAATTCTCATCTGTGTCATTTTTAGCCACAGCAGGAAGCAGCTTTCTGCAAAAAAAAAAAAAAAAAAAGCACAGATAAACCCACTGTGCGCTACCTTCCCAGCAGCAAAAACCAGACAGACAAAGTCATTAAGGAGCATTTAGTGGAGTAAAGCATTTAGCAGCTAAAGAGGCAGAATTTTCCTCAAATGTTGTTTGAGAGCAAAAACAAAGGTAAAAGAATAAATACTGTTCTTACTTTCTTACTATGTCAACATAATTTAAAAAAAACTCCTTAATGAGTTTGATATCTAATTGACAAAACTCAATGAAACTTGGAAGGAAATCATTTGTCCTTAAGTTCTGCTGCTAATACCTGCTCCTATGCTCAGGCCAGTGTACTCCCTGTGGGGACAGGATGCCATAATGCTTTGAGTGAGTGTCAGTGGTTCGGCTGATCACCACATTATGAAAGGAAAATTCAGTAGCCTGGGTGTTTCTTTAATAGCTGTACCCAGCTGTCTCTAACACATGACACACACACACACACAAACTCCTTCTTTACCTCGCATGACTCACTCACAGGGGCACATAAGGTTACAATCAGCAGCCACTGTGCACATCGGCTGCGTGAAAGGGTCCCTGTGGACCAGGGCTTGCAGCAAGGCTCCCACACAGAAATAAATGTGTGTTGGAGGCAGACAGAGAGAGAGAGAGAGAGAGAGAGAGGTGGGCGAGGTAAGAGTGAGAAAATTAAGACGAGGGAGTTGGAAAAGTGAGAATGTGGGAGGGAGAGAGAGCGAGGAAGAGACGGATGTTGCCCGTTAACCTCAGACAGGAATATGGGCAAGAAAATGTTCTTTCCACCCTGACGTAAGTACCAATAAAAAGCCCACTCCTCCCTGCTTTGTGTGTATGTGTTTTACTGTTTGTGTATGTGTGTGAAATAGAGCCAAAAGTGTGAGAGTTGGGTACAACATGTTCTTAGCTGTAGTGAGATTAAAGACCAAATTCTTACATAAATCTGTGACAAATTCACAATTCTAACTGTAAATGTGTCTTAATAATGAAAATCAGTAGTTGAGAATAAGAATGTCACTTCTGTGTTTTCAAACAGTACTGATGCAAACA
The DNA here is from genome assembly GCF_001640805.2 of Lates calcarifer. Classification (NCBI taxonomy): domain Eukaryota; kingdom Metazoa; phylum Chordata; class Actinopteri; family Centropomidae; genus Lates; species Lates calcarifer. The sequence continues at coordinate 10,252,497 of NC_066849.1, forward strand.
TACCTTTTGCAGTCTCTGAAACATTAATAACTAGGATTTAGTTATTGTTAAAAAGACCCACCAGTCAATTCAGGAGTAACAACAGGTTCCTGTATTTTTAATTTTGTGGGTGGATTGACCCTTGTCCTTAAGCATTGAATGTAGCACCTTGCATAGGAGATCCAGTGCCACACCTCAAAACCTTAAAGTGGAGATGAAAGAAACAGATTTGTAGTTTGAGGGCTACTTGGCCAAACAATGTGACACTTATATAAGTTAAACATTAATGTCCTGGCTTTTTTTTTTTTTTTTTAACTTTTTCTTTGGAAGGCAGTACTGTATGTGTGTACTTGTATCTCTGTCTTTGTGAGGACCAGTGTCAGTTATACACAGAACAAGGACTTTTTGGCAGGTCCTCACAATTTTGAGTACAAGTTTGAGGGTTTAGACTTGGTTTTAGGGTTCAGATTAGAATTAGGTTTAGGTTAGGGGCAGTGTAAGTGTTGGGGTTGGGCATCTTTACTTGTGATGGTTGAGGTTTGGTGCATTACATCAATGAATGTCCTTACAAAGATAGAAGTACAAGTGTGTGTGTGTGTGTGTGTGTGTGTGTGTGTGTGTGTGTGTGTGTGTGTGTACATGAATTGCCCACGTAGAGAGTATGAGTCAACTCTGAGAGGCAAAGGGATGGATCCCTGCCTGGATGCCCAGCAGGCCTTTTGCTCAGTGTCTTAACTCTCTCCAGCAGTTCCTGGCTGCCTAATACCCACTTTGGAGTAATCTACCTCTAGTGGTTCTAAACACATTCATTTAGAAATGTGGCAGCACCAGCTCTTAACCATCTCACCCTGTGTCAGTGTGGAAAAGTATAAATCTACAATACACAATATTTTCTTGCGTCTCTTACTTCAGCCCTGCTACTTCTCTCTGTCTCTTCTCTCTCCTCCCCATCCATTTGTATGTAAAGCCTCTCCTTGTGGACCCATACTCTGGATTACCTTGGCAAAGAAGCAGCTCACATCAGGGGGAGGGGGGCAAGGCTTGAGGAAGGTAGAATTAGATGCATTTGCATTCATACCACAGACCCACAAGAAGTGACCTACTTAAATCCCAGGAAGCTAATTGTTCAGTGTAAACACACCATATTTTACCCATGAGCAGTTATGCAACTGTCTGGGCACATCTACTTTATGTCAACAACATGGTTTGATGCTTCAGCTGTATTGGAAATTGTTTTGTGAATTCCCTGACATCAGTGAAGTGGCCTGCAGAGTAGGAAGGATGGAGATGGATAGTCAGAGAAGCCTGATTGCTCTATGGTTCGGCACTAGTATTGTATTTTACTGCAGTCTGCCAAATTCGCATTAGCTGAATAAGCAGTCAGTGCCTGGAGCAAGAGTGGTGACTTAAGCCCAGTGGTGTTGAGGAGACGGTGCAGCAGGAACAAAAGTTGCTTAGTAGCGCGTGCAAGACCATTTCAGCAATCTCAATCATCTGACCAGGATGAGTGGTTTTCTCTCACACTGTCTGGAATTGAGCTTTCCCAAAGACAAGACAAGACTTTGTGTGTGTGTGTGTGTGTGTGTGTGTGTGTGCGAGTGTGTGAGAGAGATCAAGGATAAAACAAGAGCGCCATCTGCTGGTTCAAGCTTTCCCCCCATGACACTGACACACATGCGAGTGTACACCCTCACAGAGCTCTCTGTGTGATCAAGTGATATCTATTAGAGCTGTACATCACCCCTGACAGCCAGACGAGGAGGCACGAAGTCCTAAACCACCCACCCACACAGAAACACACACATCCAAGCACACACATCACTCAGCTCATTGGAATTACAACGAGAGTGCAGACCTCTCCTCTCCTGACATCACTCGCTTCCTCTGAGCTGTACAAACAGAGCCTCACCAGACTGCTGTGTAAAATTACAATTTTACATGCTGTAGCCAAAATATATTATAATTGAGACGCAGTGTCTTTATGTTCATGACATTTCAATTGTGTATTATATGTAGAAAAAAGCATTTTGTTCATTGTTTAAAATGCACCCTTTAATCTACATTTTTTGAGCCTCCCATTAAAAAAATACTGCATGTGGTGCATATTTATCATGGAGATTTCTGTATGACATATTTCTCTATTTATTGTCCCTACTTATGAAGGATTTACCCTGCTATTTAAAGCTGGAGTGGGGAAAGCATAGCCATTTAAGCTACACTTTCTGTGCAACCACAGTTTAACAAACCAAAAGCTTGGCAGCTCTTAAAAAGCACATTTATCCCAGACATAACTGAAAAAAAGATATAGCTCTGCTCTATCTGTCATCCATAGCTCAGTTACAGAAAGACAAATGGCTTCATGTCAACTACGCAACCAAAATTACAAAGCAGATGTTTTGCTATGTTAGAGGACGCATGAGTTGTTTGAATAATGAAAATGTATGGTGGACCGAGCGAGTGCTGAAGCCTGACACTGGGCTAAGAGGAAGAGGGCGAGGCTGTTTTTACTGAGATCTGAACATAAAGTGCAGAGAGAAGTGACAAACACAGGAGGTAAAGGTTTTGCCAGTTTAGTAAACTATTCATACCCATTTTCCTTTGCCTTCATCCTGTGAGCTATAAACATTCACAGTCCAGTTTGACCCAGGTTTGCCCCTAGAAATGAGCATTTACGTGTGCCTGAGCTAGTCACAACAGGGCCAGGCTCGTCTGGTCATCTGTGGACTGCTGATGATCCTGACCTCTGACCTTTGGTGCAGGAGTAAAAGCCAAGGCTGCAGGTCAGCAAACCTTTCCCCAAGCAAAGTATTTAATGAATTTTCAACATTTTCTAGGAATATGAGTTTGAGTGAGTGTGTAGGGGGGCTGTGATATTGTCGTGACTTCCTTTACATTTTTTAACCAACTTTGGGAAAGCACTAGAGGGAGCCAAGGGATTACTCAGACAGATTGACTTGAAAACATCACTCTGTCTTTCTCCGTGTCTCCCATCCACTGTGACTAAGAGCGTCCAACAGTAGAGGACATGGCAGAGTACTCTAATTACCTCAACGAAGAGGGAAAACATTACCAGGTGGCAGAGATCCCAGCTCAAATAAACAGAGCTGAGTCGAGACAGGGACGCGAGTAAGCTTGCTTGCCTGTCTGTCTGTGTGTCTGTCTGTGGACTATAATTTAAAAAAGGTTACTGCAGGGTTACTGTAATCACATAAGAGCGTATACTATAATATTATAATGGCATGTGGAGCGTGGATACCAACTTTTGGAGCTGGAGGTGCACTGTGTATTTGTGAACTGCAGCCTATAGACTCTACTTAGTATTACAACATTTCTGCAGTGAAATTCTGATTTTCTGTGGAAAGTTGGAAAGCCACTGAAGTGTTTGCATTCAGGTGCCATACTGGTTAAATGTTTGTGTTATGGTGTCATATTGGTTTGGCATATTGTTTTCTGTCATGCACCAGTTAAATGTTTTGTTTTGGTGCAATGACTGTTGAGTGTTTTATTCCTCTGACAGTATCTATTCCTCTTGAATACTCTTTTTTTTAATTTACTTTCCATGTTATTAATTGAATTCTTGCACAGTTGAAGACCTCACACTTTCCTTTTATTTCCTTCTGCATAGAATCTTTTTCATAATTCTCATAATTCTCAAAACATTTTTCTCTTGAACTGTGCTGTTTGTTCTGGTGTCGATACAATTTAGAGTATTTGTTCATATTTTAGAAGGTCAGTGATAATGTGATAAAGTTAATTTACTGTATCTATTAGGCAAGTATTTATTCACTGAGCAGTTATTTACAGTCCATACCAGGCAAAAATCTCCCTAGAGTTGAGTCAAACATTCCTGTAATTGTGGAATACATATTGTTATTGTCCTGTTAAAACTCCATATCTCCAAGTCCTCAACCTCAGAAAAAAGAAAAAAGAAAAAAAAGCTTTGTGGCAGTGCCTTTTTATCCACTGGGATTTTAAATGGCTTATTGAGCTTAAGAAGTGGGACAATTTTCTCAACCCATACAGGAATCCTTAATCCTTTGGTTTTTATGAAAAATGTGAAAAAATGTGATATCTATATTATAAAATGTGATGTGTCATTTTATTTTGACCCCTATGAGAAGTATAGATATTTAGTAAATGGTTGTAGTTGTAAGCAGATATAAGAACATTTTGCCTACAGCAAGTGTTTATTGAACTCATTCTGAAGAATCCTGAATGATTATATATAAAAGGATAATGAATATGTTCTCATTTAAGTTACTTGAAAATGCTGTGCAACACTTAAAATGAATGCCCTTATAGCTGCTCATAGGTGATATAAACAGTCTCTTAATGTTATAAACTCCTTGGTGATAAATGGGAAGGGGTAGAGGGTTTTTTTTATTCCTTTTTTCAAATCAGATATACTTTTAGCCCTTTAACAAATCACAGCAGCTGTTAATAAAAAAAGAGGTACACTGGAGGAAATGAAATTTAAAAAGTGAAGCAGTCTAACAGGCTGATGTCAGAGCTGGTGACTTCATGGTGACTTCATGGTCTCCAGCTCTGCAGCATCCAAGAGGCTGTCATGGGCGAAGGTGTGGAAAAAAGGAAAGAAACATTCAGAAAACATGCAGGAAAAGGGAGAGAGCCAAGGAGAACAACCAGACATGGACCAACTAACAGGCTGCAGACAGACACCTGGAACATCGTGTGCTTCACTTCTCACATCTGACTGATAAACAGATAGTAAATAGAGGTAGTAAGCGATTAATTTATGATCAGGTTTATCAAAGAACTGATTCATTTTCAATCAAGGTGTGTTTATATTCTATGATGATAATAATAATTATATTATTAGAGGGGCACAGGCTCAACACCACCAACAGCAGCAGCAAAAGCCAGCAGGGGTGTAGGAGGAGTAAAAGAGGTGGCAAGCCCTCCGCCCAACCTCTCCCCCTCTTTCACCTTCCTTCCTCTCTCCCCCTCCCACCGTGGCTCACTACCTCCCTCCCTCCACCTCTCTCTCTCTCTCTCTCTCTCTCTCCCCTTCAGTCTCCAGCACTCCGGGTCCAGGTCAGAAGAATCGTGGCAGAATCGTCAAAGCGAAGATGCGGTCGGTCGGGGCCGTGGGAGTCGGTGTGCTGTGGGCGCTGCTGGCCGCCCTTGTGCCCGGCGGCGCGTCGGAGCTGGCGACGCTGGTGCAGGAGCAGGTCAGGCCCGAGTCCACCCTTCTGAAGCCAAAGGTTATGATCGCCATCGTGGCTCGTAACGCGGCGCACAGCCTGCCGCACTACCTGGGTTGCATCGAGAGGCTGGAGTACCCGAAGGAGCGCATAGCGATCTGGTGAGAGACGCACGCACGCACGCACGCACACACACACACAGGGATGCAACAGAGGCAGTTTGTGGGTTTGAGTTTACTTTTTTGGCAGCCATGACTCATACAGTAATGTGACAATGATGTGCAAAGATTTCTGTCCTACTTTTTTATCATATATTTATAGCTGTTTACCTGCTACTTTTTAGACTTGACCAACTTCTTCTATCGTTTCTAATACGAATTTTCAGAAAAGACACACGTTTTCCTACGTACAGTACATGATGCGGACTATGGCCTGCAGCAGACCGTGTTGTAATGAAAAGCAGCGTGTGTCCACGTTAATAACAATAACAGATTGTCAGAGACCTGTTGCTGCGTTTTACGATGCACCTACCTCGCGTGTCTACTGGCATCCAAATTGCACACTGTGCGAAAAGATGAAAGAGCTGCTGTGTATGTTAGGGGTTAGGCTTAACCCTTAATCATGGTTCCCTCCGTCTGATTCAGCGTAAACCTGCGGAAACAGGGCTTTTAAAAAAACAGCAGGTATGAAAGGAGGCCTCACTCCAGGTAAGGTCCTGTGCAGTCTGTTTGGTCTCATAGGAGCAGACTGAGATAATATGAAGTTATTAAAGAGGGATCCCTGCAGGTGAAGGGATGAAAGGAGACGCTGAGTTGGTCTGACAGTGGGTATTGGGGAGGGGTGTGTGTGTGTGTGTTTGTGTGTATTAGTTCTGGGAAGTCATGTGTAAAATGTGTGTGCGCCCTTGTTAAGGTCTGTATGTGGGTTATGCGATCAAAGAGAATCTGACTAGAGGCTGGTTGGTCAACAAAGTGCAGATTAGACTTGTGAGGAACGTGAGATGGAGGACACAGCAGTCACATACAACACACAGTGATGGATGTTTGCAGTGATTTTCTCCTCAGTGTCCACCTCCCTGGCATCTTTTTGTTTTTGTTTCCCACCCTTCCCTCGCTGAATTTCTTGGTTTTGTTTTGTGAAGGGATTGTCTGTTTCTAATTCAGAGACCCTCACCAAAACACACACATGCACGCACACTGGAGAAACTCAATACAGGGAGGGGAGAGGGGGCCTGTCCCTTTGGAGCGAAGTGCCAGTGTGGCTGAGCTAACATGGCTTTGTGAGTGGTTTAACTAACAGAGGAAGGGCCCCATCAGTTATAAGCTGCCTCTCTCTGTCTGCCCTTCAGTCAGTGAAGCTAGAAAGAAGTCACAGTGTATGTTTGAGGCCATTCAGTCCTATATGTCACACAAATATGTTTGTGCTAACAGGCAAATGTCACTAACAAAGAAGGACACACACCAACTCATCAGTCTCTAACACAGGGCTGTTTTAACTGCAATTTCTTTTTAATTCAGTAGCCATAGTCTATAATATTTTCACCACTGTGACCTTTTGTTTTAACCACTCTCTCATCGACTGCCATAAAATATCCTGATATTCATATATAGGAGTTAATACACAGTATGTTTAAATCACAGTAGTGTTATAATAAGCACATACGACACAACCCTATTTGGCACATGGAGGCATAAATGTGAAATACGAGGGTTGTCTAAGAGACCATTAAATGATCAGATGAAAGTAAGGACTAGTGAGTAGTTATACTTTACTATGCGGTGCTGCTCTGTTTCTGTGGCAATAATAAATTTGACGAAAAAGATTTCCAACTGGAAACAGTGTAAATATTTGAAACATCTTGAATGTTGATACAGAGTGATGATGTTACTAAGTATAAAAAATCTTCATTGGCTTTTTATGGTTAAATTTTCCTCACCATAACTCATGCAGCTCTGGGCCTCTATGTTTCTCTTTGTCGTCATTACTGCTCAACATGTAAGCCAAACCACCCAATAAATGCCAAACTCTAATCCAGCTCTCACTAATAAGTTGTATATGTGACAAACAGAATTTAAAATCTAAACATTACATCTGAAAGTCCTCAGGTTGTAGGATAGTTAGTGAAGTGGGACTGAGTAAGCCTCTTGGATGGATGAATAAAACAGTAAATCCAGCTCCCTTTGACTTATTGCTTCTAAATGACTTCAACATCACTGCTACTGAAAGATTATTTTATGGCATTTTTGTCTTTATTTGACAGTAGAGAGTGGTAAGAAGCTTGGAGAAACAGAGAGGGGAATGATGTGAGGCTAGGGCATCCAGCTGGACTCAAGCCAAAGACTTTGTGGTTGTGTGATACACATCTTCATCCATGAAGCCACCAGGTTGCTCTACTTTATTACTATCCATAGTTTGTCTATGTGTAGATCATGAAAGCACATGGGAAGCTGTGAAACTTAAATAGATAATGCCTACAATGTCTAGCTGTGAAACTCCAGTTTTTATGTGGGGACACGATGTTCCTCACATTAGCTCCTCTCTGGAGTTTCAGGCTTGAGCACAACGGAGGATTGTTTTTCCTCTTCATCTCCCCCTCTACTCATTTCAAACAGGCAGCCCAATGGAGACAGAGCAAGGAGGAGCAGAGAGGAAGGATGTTGATGATTAAATACAATAATAAGGGTGCTCTGCTCTTTATTGTGCTCCCCTTTCACCCCTCAATTGTCATCCCACAAGACCAAGGATCAAGCTGGGGTCTTTTTTTATTATTATTTGGTGCTTTGTTAATGTGCGCTTTTCACTGCAGCTGTGTATATGAAACAAGCAGCTGAAAAGAAACAGTAAGAAGCTGAGTGTAATGTGATCAGTCAAGGCATAAAGAATGATTATGATGACCGAAAGTCAGAGGATGTTCTGTAGTTAGAAAAATATTCTGGTCTTGAGCAAAATACATCATGAGACAAAAATTTGAAAAATCATGTACTACCTGATTGGTCCCTAAAATCAATTTCCCATTGATAAGGGATAAAAACGTGCTCACAAATTACAAGGAATCCTATTGTTTCTTGCTTCATGGTAGAGAAGCTTAACCATTACCAGCATAATATTGAGTTTTGTAGGCGTCCTTCAGTTAATTTGTGATTGCATAGCTGTCCGAGATGACCTGGATTATGTGTAGTATTATCCTGTCATACAATATTTACTATCAAAATTACAGCATTCTTCTTCAAATAAAAAAAAAGAATTAGGGAAGAATCTACATGGAAACAGGTGTTAAAACGACACGATGACAGCAATCTTGAGGAGTCTTAAATGGCTTAACAGCTCAGCCAGATGACAAAAGTCATCCATGTTTTCAAAAATCTAGACAGGCTTTGGTTGGTCTGAAGACGCTGGAGAGAACCAAAGTTTCCAGTTTGAGCCCGTTCACAGGATTATCTGCTCTGATCAGTTGGGTCATGTCTCCTCCACCCTGTTTTCTTCAGCTATGACTCACTCTTACAGTTGGGGTGGTCAGTAAAATCTGCCTTTAGAGTTTTTCCCTTTGCAAGTGGGTGCAGGTCTGACAGAGAAGTGGCAGAGCAGTAATACAGACTCTCACACTGCTGTTAAGAAATGAAAGAATGCAGGGAATTAGGGGAAGGGGGGGAAGGGGGTGGTCAGGCAAAGAGAAGGTGGTCAACAATGCTGGGAAAATTACCCAGAGGGCATTTAGCAGTTTGGTTAATCCACATTCCCGCAGTAGCTCGACCACGTCTTTCTTTTGGTCCTGTTGCTGCTTCTCCATCCTCATCTGTCCTAACAGGACAACCATGGACTAAAAGACACTACAAGATACTTCATATTGTTGTTTGAAGCGTCTGATAAAATGGTTAGTGAAACAAACCCTGGATTCAAGTAACAGTCTAACCTAGTGTGACTGAGCTTTGCAGCAGATCCCAGTAGTTATGAGTCAGAAAAATATGGCAAGAGGTGTCTCTGTTTGAACCTGACCTGGTCGGCTGGGTTCCTCATTTGTTCCTGTGTCTTTTATGTAAGTGTTCCTGGTTTCTCTGTTCAGCTCAAAGACATGCAAGAAGAGCTGGTGAACTTAAGCTGCCAGAGAATATGGATTTGAATTTGGTTGTCTGTTTAAATGTCTGAAGCTAGGGTTAGCAACAGGTTAGCTTCGCTTAGCATGACAACTGGAAATAGGAGAAAAAGCTAGCCTGGCTCTTCACCAACCACCACTTCTGACTAATGTGTAAGTATGGCTTTTTAAGCCATACAAAAACCAAAGTGTAAAACCCACAAGTTGTGGTTTTACAGGGGGTTATGTGCCGAACCAGCAGAGCAGAGAGAGTTAGCTGAGTGCATCTGGAGTCTTGTCATTACTGAGATGTTGCCAGGCAACCAGTGGAGACTCTAGTCTTTGTGCTAAGCTGTGAGAAGGGTGTAACTCTCCGAAAGAACTTGAATGAATGTATTTCTCAAAATGCCAAAACTATTTCTTTAACTACACTGATTCTTTGAATATTAAAGTGAATACATAACAGTGGAGAGCAGCAGAAAAATGGAGAAAGCTATAGGAACCTTTTCATGCTAGGCTAGGCTAGGATTCCTCATGACTGACATCAGAATTCAGCAGCTTTATCTTTTGCCAGTTTTGCACCTTACCCTTTGGAGTCTACTTACTATTGTTGCTGGTGAGCTGCTTCAAAGGAAATCAAAGAGGATTTCTTAAGCAGTGTGTTTGTTTTGACATCTGAGGCACAATGCAGACAAACCTCTCTAAAGTTCAGGCCAGCTTGCTATTTTTCTTTGCCTGCTGCTTATTGCCTGCCGGCAGTGCTCGTGTTCATGCAGTGAAATGCTTTCCCAGGTGCTGGACTGGGGGTCGAGATGATTTGTGGACTCGTCTGAGACAAGTCAAACCCTGAGGGATGTCAGAGTGCTGACATCATCGACCTTCCCCAGAGGACTTGCTCTCTGGTGCTCATAAAATCATGTTGTTTATTTACTCATTTATCATATAACCACTGATTCCATATTTATGGAATTGTCTCGTGACTCAGAGACAATAAGGTGTGGGTTTGTGGTGTGTTTTGTCTTAGTGTTTAACCTGTTGATGACTTTTTATCATTGCATTTTGTTGACAGGAAAATATACAGCTACAAAGCAACTGGTAACTTTCAACAACCAACTATATTATTTTCCGCTTTCTGAGTAAGACCCCATTAAATCCTGTCATACCCTAAGGCCTAAGGCATGATATGACTATATGTTAAGAATTTTCCACAGTTGCCCAAATACATGTCAAATACTTCTGTGACAGATGTGCAATATATACTGTAGCTCCTGTCAGATACTGAGAGGAGTATTTTGTAATTGTGTCTGTATCTACTATATCATGTCATGAGAAGATTGAATAGAGATTGTTAAATACTCCAGACCATACCCAGGTCTGCTCAAGCATTTTATAGGAATGATTTGCCTTATGTAATATCAGGTAACATGACATAAATAATATACCTTTTTTAAGTTGTGCACAAGTGCACAGTGTTGCAGAACAATAAATGGTCCATAACAAATTGGACTTGAATGCTGACAGAAAGGCTTTTTGACTGTATGATTTATCCTGACTGTAGTGTTGTGCTTTGCAGTAGCGTTCACTTGGTCAGAGTGCCACTCTGTTTAACTCAAGTAGTGCTCTATTAGGCAAAAAATAACCTTAAGGCCATGTTCAGACCAGTAGTAGCACTGAATAAAAGAAAAACAAACAAACAAACAAACAAACAAACAAAAAAAAAAAAAAAAAAAAAAACTTGTTTCATTGAGACCGCTGCAGTGGCACAGTGTGGGTCCTGGCAAAGAAATACAGGGTTCTCTGAAACCTGGCTTAACTTTGATCTCTGTTTCATAAGTTGCTTGAAAAATATTAGAATTTACTGAGTACACATTACTCATAGAACAAGTCATTATATTAAGTATTCTTTAATAGCAAAAGCACTCAGTTCTTAGTCCAGGTCCATCGAAGGAGGGTTTGAACAACTCCAAAGACTACACATGTGACATCTTCTGTATTTAACACTTGTAGAGATAAAAAACAAAATATTAGAGTTTTACAAGAAGCCAGCCTACTCATATTCACCTCAACTCACAAACTCCAATCCTATCTGTTGAATTACCAGTGGCTAACATACCTCATAAATTAGATTACTTTGGAGAAGCATATCCCACCTTTTTTAGTTGGGGCTAACTGCCTCTCTGATCTCCTGCCCCTTTGCCAAGCTTACACGTAGCAGTCTGTCCAGTGAACACGGAGAGATGAAACTGATATAAACCCTCCTTCAATCAATCTCCCAGTAAGACAGCAAACAGACCCCCAAATTATCAAAGTAACAGAATCTTCAAACTCATGGAAGCATTGTTCAAACTGGTCATCCTCTTCTCGGCAGGACCTGTAGCATCTAACACTCACACTGTGTCTGGTAGAGGTGAGCCTCTTTGTTTCTTGCCCACAGAGAGTTTGTCCTATTCTGCCGAGTCACAGTTTTTGGCTTTGTTTTTAGAGAGATCCATTATTCCCTATCTTCTTTCATCTGACTGACAAATATTAAAATAGAATAAAAATGTTAGGAATCAAACAGGCTTAAAAGGTTATCGGTTTTGCAATGTTGGATAGCTGCCCCTGGAGGTTCCTTATGCCAGGTGTGTTACCTCAGGGCCTATTCTTCCATGGGAGCACAGCAGTAATTCGTAACTTATTCCTGGTTTTGTCACGCATGGAGTTTGGCCATTTTAGAGATCTGTTTATCCAAATGTACGGAATAAATTATAAGGATGGAATAGGCTTTGTGTGTTATCTGGTGTAGACAACATGGGCATTTGTGAGTGATTAGCAGCATATGCTTTTGGTGTGTGTCAATATGTATTAGATCACAGTATTGGCACTGTGTACTAAAATGTGTGTATTTAATTATCTACAACGTTCTGGTGCAAATATGGGTATGAATGTGCAAGAATGTATCTGTTCTCACACATGCCTGTGTGTGTTAGGTGGATATGTGTGTCTGAATGCTATCGCGCACACAACGTGTGTGTTTGTGTTCTGCTCCTCTGGCTCAGCCCCTGTTTTCCATTCACTTTCCCAATTACCCCATAAGGCTCGCAGCGAGTCAGAACTTCCATGTGTAGAGTAACAGGCCACAGTCATCTCTGACCTTCCAATCAGTATCACCTGAGGCACTGTAATCTTCAGTCACTTCCAATTCATGGGAAATTGTAAAGGCTTTGAACATCAGCTCAGGTATTTGACATGAACTCCAGAAATGCATGGAGATTTTTCCCAGATACGCAGCTTGTAATGATGCACACTCACCAGAATATCTTGTTCCTGGGAAATTGTTTGCTTTTAAAAAGTTAAGTAATCTTCCACTGATGTTGCACACACTTCACTGGAATAGCTACCACATCTTCACTTATTTAGAGTGCTTCACAGGACATTTGACATCAAGCCACCAACTCATTCACAGACATGACTAGTTTAAGTCCAAATAAAAAGTCAGACTCTGCTGTGAGGAGGTCAGCCATTGCTTTTCCCAAGTGATACAAAGGTGATACAAAAACATCAGGAGTGAGTCCCCTCTATGTCACATGTTCTTGACATTTAAGACACATTGCATGTGTCACTCTCTAAATTGTCACCAGTCCACAGCACTGAAAATGTGATTGCCCAAATTTTAGCAGCTTTTTTTTAAATGTAACAAATAACTACAGCACAGTGAGGACCAAATAAAGTTAATGGATATATAAGGATGCTGTATTTTTCTTACTGTCACCAAATCACATGAAAAGACCAAAACCAACAATATATTCTCATTAAGTGCTTCATGCATGTCTCATATCTGTGGCACTCTCCCCAAAGGAAAAAAGGTTCAGAGGTTTGCTTCAAGAGCTGGGTACTGTAGTTTGTTGAAAATAGGACTAAATAATTGATTTGTTGGAGACTATTTTTAGCTGTGGATTAATACACATTTGGTATCACTCTGGCATATGGCCTATGGTTAGTGACATATCACCTTGAAATGGGTGTTGAGCCAAACTGTCAATATATGGAGTCACTTTATTTAATTATACTGCTCAAATATCCACAGGGTATCTGTGGAAGAAATTTTACACCTAATGATGAAGTGTTATTAGTAGAAATTACCATGTGGCCCAAAGTCCATTTTCCAAACAGAGTGACTTCAGTGCTTAATCTTTGCCAGCCCAGCACTCAAGACTCAACACACTCTCTGTAAAGTTGAAGGGATGCAGCTGACAGCATCGTACCTGCCAACAATCCAGACCTATCCTTTTTTGCCCTGTAGCAAGTATGTATTCATGGGAAAAAAATCTCTCTAGACCCAACATATCTGTTCAATCAACTGCAGTAAATGAGGAGAATTGACTTTCCAATCCCTGGGCCTTTTTCAAGCTCTCTCTCTCTCCTCTCTCTCTCTCTCTCTCTCTCTCTCTCTCTCTCTCTGCCCTGGAGTAGAAATGGTTGTTCCTGTACTTGGCCATAGACTGTGAATTCTTGCTGAGATGCCCCATGTGTTCTAGCACACTTCCAGTAGTATTGTCAGAGCTTGGCAGACCCTGAAACGTAATGGCATTTTGGTACGAGTCCTCTCATCTGGAGAAGGGGAGGCCTGAATGTGGAATGTGGATTGAGATTAGGTAAAGTAGAGGGAAATGAGGGAGACATAAAGAATGTACATGTGTCATTTTATGCTTTGGCAACATGTTTTATGTAAAACGTCATGCCAATAAAGCCAAATTGAATTGAATTGAATTAAAGAGAGTGAGAGAGACACAGGTCCAGTGTTCTTCAGGTAATGTGTTTAGAACAGTGTTTTCATCAATGGTAGAGTATTCATTAGAAAGACTGGTGCTCATGTTCCCAGGAAATATAATTTTAGTACCATCCATCTGTTTGTCCATCTGTCCATGTGTGTGTCATCAATTTAACTGCCTAACCACTGTGCTCACTCTCCCTCCCTCTTTGTTTTTCATTTCCTACCTCTTTCCTGACTTCGTTCTGTTCGTCCATCACTTCTTCCATCTTTTTCCAAGTTTTTCTTGCTTTTTTCTTCTCTTTCACAACCAGTGTGTGTTTCACATAATGAGTTGCTGTGATTGTGTGACAGAACCTGCTTTGAATGTTTACATTGTGTAATAGCTTGCATTCACAAACTAAAAAAAAGAAAAAAAGTATTATTCAGTTCAGTGCCCATTATTGACATGAAGGTCGAAAGAACAATAGTCTCTGTGTGTTTATAGAACAAATATTCTGGATTTTGATGCTAGAAAGTTACATGGTGTGTGCTCTTTGAACAGCTTTTTATTTTTATTTTTTTTTGTACAAATTATTGGCTACTACTTTAGGAGTCCTGTATCTATTTCTCAACATACATCCAAGGGGACGGGGGTCACTCTGTGTCACTGATCTGCACAGATACTATTTCAGCATCTTTTGTTTGAGAATCCTGACGAATGGCTGAACTCTCATACTGGACAGTTCTAAGTATTAAATTACATACCTCCAATGCAGATGTACAGCAAAAAGTCACGGTGTAGAGGCCTGGGTGGGTAGTGCCCACACAGCACTGCAGGACAGCCTTCTCATCCTGTCTCCCACCAACAGTCAACACTGGCTTTCTTTAATATTTGACCAAGATGAATATCTTTGCCTATTACACTTCAGTGCAAACCTGTCTGCCTTGGCCACTTTTGTTGACCCTGAGAGTCATGAGGAATTTCAGTCAGGAGGTCCCATCTCATCAGCCCCTCCTCCCACTCTCTCTCCCTCGTGCTCCTCTTGTTCCCCTTCATCCCCCTCCATCTTTCAACCCATCTACCCCCTCCTCCTCTTCCTTTGCCCTGCTGGGCCAACAAGAGGCCTGCAGCCACGTCAGCCAGACAATACTACAAAATCAACACACACACACACACACACACACACACTACTTATTATGTGTTAAAGGCATCTATGCACAGGTCTGAAAGAGGCATTCTTGCTCCTTAATTATATGCAACACCCAGTCATTATTGGCAGTGATATTAGATAGTTTATTGAATCAACAGTTAGCTGACACTGGCTTGCTGGGGCCTTTCAGACCTGTGTTTACCTAAAAGGCCCAGTCCAAAAGACAGTGCTCTCTGTTTAAGGCCAGATGTCAGCCTTCAGTTGATCGCCTTCGTGACAGCACTCACTGCTATCTGGCACACTTCTCTGGAGTGGATAACCCTACCAGGTGAGAGGGAGCGAGGCAGAGAGAGTGATGAAGTGGGCTGATACTCACGTTAGGTGACGGGGTTGCAGTCGAGACCAATGTATTATGACATTTTACCACATGATTACTGCAGACCAAACCAAATAGTGTTACAGGAATCTTTTTAAATGTTTAGCAATGTTTGGCCATTACTTTTCACCAAATGTGATACAAAACTTAATCTCTAGGGAAAATATTTTGTCCTCCAAATTTATTTAGCAAGATTTTTATTTATGCGATCTGTAATGTCATGAGTAATATTCTACACTAGTTGCTGCAGTGCTGATTAAGTACAGGTGTTAGATGTGGATATTGTACAATGGATACAATATTGACCACAGGTTACAAGAAGTGGCTGAAAAGGACAGTTTAGACAGATTAAATAACATAGGAAGAATAAATGGACATCTATGCAGCGATAGAGGGAGGGAGTGGTGGGGTGTGTAGGTGAGGCCTAAGGAAGCATGTGTTGTCCAGATGCTGATCATAAAGACAGAAAGCAGGAGATGAAGCCTAACCCTAGAGCTGCAGGCAGCAGAATAATGAGGCTGCAGTTTACTGTAAACTTCAAAACAGGAATGAGGAGACGCAGCATGAGGCAAGAAAGAAAGAGATACAGAAGTGCAGAGGGATGAGGGGGAGGATATAAGACCCCAGATTGTTGTATTTTTGTACATACTGCATACAGAACTGCATATTAACCTTGTATCTCTGTTTGCTTTGTCTGTGCAACCCCTTTTTGATTTTAGCCTCCATACCCCGATAGGCATAATCTTCACAATCCTGTAGTTTCAGAGACATCAGCTATGCACAGCTCGGGTATTTGACAGGAACTGCAAAGGCTCTTTGACTTGGCATTGTGGTCACAGTATAGGACAGTTCAGCTGCAGTGGCTGATCTTGCCTGAGGGTAGAGGAAATTGAGGAGAAGGAGCACATAGCTGCTTCCTGAAGGACAAACACATCCAAAATAAAATGAGATGGAGGAAAGGATGTCCCATAGAAATGAAGGAAAGCACCAAACAAGGCACATACAATATAAGCAAGGGTGACTTTACTCCAGGCTGTTTTCTTGTCTGTGCTTTGCCTGATCAAGCACGAAGGAGACCCATAACCAAAACCCTTTCTTTGTTTCACTCTCTTTGTTTCACATACACACACTGTGTGCGTATGCTTCCCTGGTGTATACATCAAGTTTCTAAGTTTCACGTTTCCAGAAATCATAAGGCCTGCAGAGATGTGATGTTGGTAATGGAAAATCACACAGTGTACTCAGAGTCCTAAGAGCTCATAGGGGCTGGGCAGTGGGAGGGGTAGGCTTGAAGGATGTGCTTGTGAAAAACAAGAGCCAGAAAGCAAAGCCAATACTAAAGATGATATGTGTCATCCTTAGTATAGATGCATTTTGTACTTTTATCACCGCTGCAGAAGCTGCCATATATATGTGCAATGTACAGTTATTTATGTTTTGGTCATAACAGCCACATAGCACAGCTAAAACTACAAAACTTTTCTTTATTGTGAATCTGCTGATTTATTGATACTGTTCCATTTTTTTTTCTACATTTCAAGACATGCAGATACAAATTCTACTCTTTGTAGACAACCTTACCGACCTATCACTGACACAGGACATTGTCCTGCAAGAGACCAATAAAATACTTAAAGATTCCAATTTATTTCTTCTGATTTTGTGAGCTGGAGTTAAGGTGTCATTAGCATTTTAGTGTGTTATGTGTTAAAGTCAGCCTAACTCTTTATAAGTTTGAAGGGGTTTTAATGAGCTGCATGAGGAATTCACCAAAACGTTCATCCTTAATCGATGAGAACATTTTGGAACAATTCCACACATTTTCAGTTTATGTTTAGCAATAAAATTAAGTGAAGTAAACACAAATACCCTTTTCTTTTACTCTCTCTTTCATCCCCTCTTTTCCCTCTATCCCACACTCACTATTGCTATCTCCCGTACTGTCCTGAAATATACATACACAGGTATGTGTATACACACTCTCCTATATATACTGTAGTGTATGTAGCCTCATAATGTTCTCATGTGTTGTTCTTTACCTCCCAGAAGTTCCCTCATTTTAAATCCTTGCCTGGAGCTGAGCCTGTCATTGGGAGATGGCATGTAGGAACATATTTATATCCCCCAGCGATGTGCAGTTTAGCAGTTGAAAAAGCGTGTAAATGTGTGTGCAGATGTACTCATTACCAGCGAGTCAGGTGTTTCCGTGTGTTTCCAGCCTATGATAAAAAAACACCTAGTCATCAAGGGTGTCTCCTTGCTTTATTACTCCCGTGTGTGCTAATACACGCGTGCACATGCTTGCACACACGTTTCTACTTTTTACGCACATACTCGTAACCTTTCAAACAAACTGAAGATACCTTTAAAATTTTTAAAACCACCAGTTGTTTATGTGCTACATAAATCACCAGTCACCGTGCTGTAAAACAAACATTCCCAGGACGCAAAAATGAATGTTTGTGTGTTCTGTAACACATCTGCAAGTGTAGGCATGCACACACACACACACACACGCATACTATTAAAATTATTGACCACTTTGTCTTCTTCAGGCCTCTCCAACTGCTGGTTATGTTGGATGAACTGTCTGACTGAAGATGATTGAAATTCCAAACACAAGACTGTGCAATACAAGATTGTGCATGCACCTGTGTTATTTTTTGATGTGTATTATTAGAACCTTGTGTTTGTGTGATCTCATAAGCATCTGTGTACCTGTATATGTGTCTTTAAAAGAGAACAGGTGTTTCTGTATCGGTATTTGTGCTAAATGTGGGTAAATGAAGAGTGTCAACACTGTTATCTTCCATGCTGAGAGTGCACTTACCGAAAATACCAGGACACTACGCACAAGTGTGTGTGTGTTTTTGTGTGTGTATGTGTGTGTGTGTGTTTCTATCTACGTCCAGCCAGTCTAAAATTGGGTGCAATTTTGGAGAGAGTACAGCAAGGAATATTACAGAGAGCAGTGGAAAACTCCATCTCACTTAAGTGTGTGTGTATTCATATGCACACATTGAAGTGCAGGCTTCTACCTCACACTCTGTTGCCCTTTCCTCCCTAAATGGCAATTTAAATCCAGAAAAGGGGGAGAGACAGGTGATATTTACCTTTCTGATGCTCCCAAATGTGTACAAGTGATAGCAAACTCCACAGTGATGCGGGGCTTATTTACGGTTTTAATTTCGCTTGCACAAATTTATGTATACACATGCACACTCTCACCCACACATACAGTAGCCGCAGTGTCTTCTCTGAGTCAACTCTGGGAGCTGAGGTGGAAATCTCTGTGAAGAAACAGGGATGCAAACCGCAGCAGTGACAAACAAGCAGCTGCGACTGTGCTAAATTTTACACTGACATCATTTGCTTACTGGTATGAGTGTGTGTCTGCAAGCTGGTGTGTTGTCAGTCTACTTTTGTAATATTTTGATGTCTAGTTGAATTAGTTTTAACTTGTTGTACCTGTCTGGTTATTTTTTTTTTCCTCAGAGTAATGTCTCTGTCTGTGCTCCAGCAGTGATGTTAATTAGGCAGTAAGGAAGCCTTGCAACACTTAGGCTGCCTGTTGTGACAGGAGACAATAATTCAACAAATTTGGAAGATGCCTGGACGTCTTCTTCCGTAACATGCTGTCTGAATATCATGGCAAAGTGTCACAGCCTCTTCCCTGTTACCGTGAGCTAAGCACAAATTGCAACTTTCTCCGTTATGCTTCATATCTCCTGATTTTTCCAGAATCTCCCATCCCTGAAAACAGTCCTGACAAGCCATGAAGCTTGTTTCTGTCCAAAGACTGCTGTTTAAATGTTGTTCTGGAGTGCGAGGTGGATGCACTTCAACAGGCAGCGTGGTAGTAACTGTGGCTGTTCTGTTATAGGATTCATGGTCAATAGTCTGGCTTCATTTGAATGACATCCTCTGTCGTCTGTGTTGGGATTTCAGGGCGGCAACAGACCATAATGTGGACAACACCACTGCTATGTTGAGAGAATGGCTAAAGAGAGCTCAGCGTATCTACCATTACGTGGAGTGGAGACCCATGGAGGAGCCGAGGTGAGAGTCAGACTTGGATTCTGTTCTGAATTCGCTCTGGTTTCCTCACATCATTAGTGTTTTCTAATATGATGGTGAAGATTGATTGAGCAGCTCTTATATTTCTATCAGGTCCTACACAGATGAATGGGGTCCAAAGCACTGGCCTCCCTCTAGGTTCAACCATGTGATGAAGCTGAGACAGGCGGCGCTCAAAGCTGCCAGGGAACGATGGGCTGACTACATACTGGTAAGGCAGTGATATGCTTTTAAGTATAAATATGCGATCGTGTCAGGGAATTGACCAGTTGTAATAAATCCAACCAACCCCCCTGAAAACAGAAACATTAACCCTTAAGTCAACAACACCCAAAATACAGCACATAATGAAGACATCAGGGTAGTGGCAGGGAGCTGCGGTTGTTTGCATGTGTGTATCAGCAGAGTAAAGTATAATGGCTGTGCTCTACACCTGCATGTACCAGTCAGCTGATAGCCAAGCAACTAGTGAAGGAGCCAGTGATTGTGAACATGAGTGAAATAGCCGATACCAATTACCTAATACGTGACTTCATTGCTTTACCTAATGCTTTGGCCCATTACATTTAAGCACCTATAGCTAATCAGCAGGTCAGTAGTTAGATGACATTTTTGAATTGAATTTGTTTTTGTTACACTTCACGTAAATGGCTCTTGTTTTGATTGAAGTGTAAAATGTTTGTTTAGGTTATTTATACCAGTAATACTGGACATATTTGTTAAAGATAAACCACAGGGGTCCCCAGTTTAGTTTCAGACTTTTACATTACATTACATGGCCCTCTTCCCTCTTTAGTTTGTAGACAGTGACAATCTGTTGACGAACCCTCGTGTGCTGAACCTGATGATGGCTGAGAACTTGACCCTGGTGGCTCCCATGTTAGAGTCTCGCTCTCTCTACTCCAACTTCTGGTGTGGCATCACCCCACAGGTACAATTTAAACTTTAATTCATCCAGCTGTCCATGCATCAGCTGGATTTATTACCTCAACCTGGTGTTCCTTGTCTCTCTCAGGGTTACTATAGGCGAACCCCAGACTACCAGCCGATCAGGGAGTGGAAGCGGCTCGGCTGCTTCCCTGTTCCCATGGTGCACAGCACCTTCCTTTTAGACCTGCGTCGTGAATCCAGCAGGGACCTGGCTTTCTACCCCCCTCACCCAGATTACAGCTGGGCATTCGATGACATCATGGTGTTTGCTTTCTCAGCACGTCAAGCAGGTCAGTTCGAAACCTTCAACTCACAACAAACTACCAGATCTGTAGCAGGGATGTAAATGTCTCATGACAGCTTCAGTTTGACGGAGTGAGGATCGTCAGTGACTTTATTGATTCATTAGTAGTTGATTGCAAACTGGCTTTTAATCAGCATGTGTGTGCTGCAGTTTAACATGAGGGCTTTTTATTTGTTTCATGCACATGTGTCATTAAGGCAGATGAGCAGGCGCAGGGATAAATGGATCCATGTGCGTGTTTGTAACTGTGCAACAATATCAGAGTTAGTGGATTTGTGTTTGTGATGTGAATAATCATCTGTTGGGAACTAACAGCACCATTATACCCTCCACTTCATAGACAACAAGAGCATGTGGCGTATGCTATTCAACTCAGTAAAAACAGCTAAACACATTAAAGCATTTAAACAACTGCTAACAGATATGCAAACACGAAGACTCACAGAAACACAGAGGCAGAGGTTCTTCCATCTCACGAATTAGATTCAGTATTTACAACAGCGCATTAAAGTACGTGCAGATATACAGCATTTCAGTAAAAATATCTAGGTCTAATTTACAAGCAATAAAATGCACTTTTGTTTAATTCAGCACAGCCCTGCTTGGTCTGAAGGACCAATAGCTTACGGTGGCTAATGTTAGCTAATGCTGCTAAGTGTTTGTATGATGTTGTTGCACTGACTTTATGACCTTCCTCTACTTCTGTTATTGTCAGGCTACATTTTTGCATCCACTATTATCCTGTAAATGTCACCTGTAGCCACAGTTGCCACTTTTCAGTAAAAGTTACACATATATACTTTTATATATACCCTTACTTTGCTAAAGTTAAAAAACCCTGAAATATTAAAAGTACAAATGTTTGATTAGAAAATAAAATTACAACAAATTTAACATGTCATAAAGATGATATTTCTTTCAATTGCTTGTGTATATTTACAGCAGCAGCCTCTGGTTGATTCTGAATAACTTAGACATTGTTGTTGCTCAAGCTAACAGGAGCTAACTGGCTAAATTTGGTAGCAGTTGTTGAGCATGCTAACGTGAGTGAAGGCAGGGGGCCTGAGATTGGCTAAATGGTGAGAGAATGGGGACGACATCACTGTCATGAAAAGTCATGTTATGAAACAAAAACATACTTTTAAAAAGTGAATTTTAAAATTAAAATGCTTGTAATTAAATTAAAATAGTATATATCAACAATAATAATGAAAATAAGAATGACAAAATAACATTTCATAATATCGAGTTGGCTCATTTACTGTGTCAAATTATTCATGTGATTATTTATTTAGTTTCCTTTTCATTTATTATTATTTATTTGACATTATTTATTTAATCATTTATTGGACACTGTAGGTACAATACACTATCATCCCAGTATCACATTTTATTAACACTTAATTTGTTCATTTACTGCAGAGCTGAATGTATAACAATAACAGTACAAGATCATTAAGCAGTTTATCAGTTGTGAGAGTTTGTGCAGCATATCAGCTTCACTGCGATGCTCACACATGTGGCATGAGAACCCAGATGTGGTCTAATTTACTTTAGTTTATTTGAAATGTATGGCTCAAGAGGTTTTATTTACAGAATCCTGTGTGTGTGTCTGTATGTGTGTGTGTGTGTGTTCCCAGGTGTGCAGATGTATGTGTGTAACAGAGAACACTACGGTTTCCTGCCTGTCCCTCTCAAGGCACAGCAAAGCGTGGAAGATGAAAGTGAGAGTTTCATACACACCATTACGGAGGCTTTGAGTGAGTACACACACACACACACACACACACACACATACACATATTCACATTCACACTCACACAAACATACTTTCCGGCTGTTGTGACTTTATTATCTGTCACTCCTTGATTACTTCACCTCTCGGGTTTGTTTCTTCTTCCTCTTGACCTCCACGACCTTCTTTGATTGCATCCTGCCAACCCTCTTTGCTTTAATCTGCCTCCTCTGTACTGTCTCTCCATCTCTTCCCCCCTTCTCTGTTTATCCAACCCCCCACCTCCCTCTCATTTTCTCTCCCCCTTTGGCCTCCTTCACTGCTCTTCTCTCTGCTTAGATTTTAAAGAAAGCAAATTAAATAAACTACCACAATCCAGAGGAAAGTCAGTAATTCTTTAATCCTGTTTTTGCTGTTTTAACCTTCCGCCTCTTTCCTCTCTCTGTCAACAGTTGACCACGACATTGAGCCCTCTGAGCACCTGTACTCTTCGCCTTCACCGCAGGACAAGATGGGCTTTGATGAAGTGAGTTATGAGCATGTATGAGCTGTCTGGACTAACAGGATCTCAACAACTTCTGTGTCTTCTATGTTTTATGTTTATAAGCAAATCCCACTTCCTTTTTTTGTGTCCCAGTTTTTTTGCTTCCTTTTCATATATCTCCAAGTTCCTCAGCTCCCTCCTTTGCCCTTGTCCTCACCTCATTAACTTCTGCTTTTTTTGTCCTTTATTTTTCCGTATTTTGCATTTGACTGACAACAACAAATGTACTGGGAAAACATTTGGCCTATACTAATAGAATCAGATTTCAGAGCAAATGACAATATTTTCTCTTCAATTAATATTTTGAATGTTTAAATGTTTAGATTGTCCTGATCAACCTGAAGCGCCGGCTGGACAGAAGAACCAGGATGTTGAAAACAATGGCCTCGCTGGGTATACATGTGACGCTGATAGACGCAGTGGACGGCAAGTAGGTCACACACAACCCTGCTCAAGCTCAATGACCTGAGCGGACGCCTGATTTAATCCTGAAAAAAAAAAAATGTCCTCACACTCTCTGTGATAAAGTCTTTTGAAGTTTAATACATTCTGCATAACAGTAACAGTGACATCTGATGCAATCTCTCTCGGTTCACTGTGTGAGTGTCAGCTGCGATAATGCTCAGTCTTCTGTCTCGTCTGTAGCTAGTTTTTCTGACATCTACATCCAAACATCCTGTCTAAACAGAGAGTTGGTGTTTGCCGCAATATGCTTGACTTACTTTCCCTTCCTCAGCGCTTACTTAAATCCGCTGTTGAGAATGTCCTAATCCCTCTTCCGGCCCTGTTTTGTCAGGCAACATGTGTTACTTGTTGAAACCTGTGAAGCTTTTCATACTGACGACCAACTCAAGTGTGTAGATACATGACATGCTCCCTTCTTCTCATTACTACCATTTCTCATTCCCTCCTAGGGCTCTGAATACATCACAGCTGCAGGCGTTGGGAATAGAGATGATGCCGGGCTACAAGGATCCTTACTCTGGTCGAGTCCTGACCAGAGGGGAGATTGGTTGCTTCCTCAGCCATCACTCTATATGGATACAGGTGAGGGGAGTGATGTCTAATGGACTGCCCGACACTGCGGAGGAAGGGATACTGTAACAGCACAGAGCCGACCCTGATTCAACACAATACTGAATCCCTTTCCAGCCCCACGGTTGTTGTTTTGGATGTGGCTTTAAAACTCAGAAAGCAGAAATATTCTATCAGTGGAGACACTCAGCTGATTGAATACATAATAATGGAAAGACAGGGACAAAATAAGCAGCAACAACAAAATAACGTGTTAACCTATAATGTTAAAGTGAGTGTTTGTCTTCATCAGGTGATAGAGCGCGGCCTCCAGAAAGTTCTTGTTTTGGAGGACGACGTGAGGTTTGAGCCCTGGTTTAAACGACGGCTACAGGCCATAATGGATGATGTTGGCAAAGCCCAGCTGGACTGGGACCTCATGTAATAGCACCCATCCACCTATCTACACACACACACACACACGCACTCGTGCATACAAGTGTACCATAAGCAAGCACAAACCAGCTCGCTTGAAGCCTCATTGACTTCCTCTTTCTGTCTCTCCTCCAGCTATGTGGGGCGTAAGCGTATGCAGGTGCAGCAGCCGGAGCAGTCGGTGGAAGGTGTGGATAACCTGGTCGAGGCAGACTACTCCTACTGGACGCTCGGCTACGCGCTGTCACAGCAAGGAGCCAGAAAGCTGCTGGCTGCGCAGCCGTTCTCGAGGATGCTGCCTGTGGACGAGTTCCTGCCGGTCATGTTCAACAAACACCCCAAGTCAGTCTAAACCTCAGTTTTCTTTGATTTATAATTACAGAGCTGCAGAAAAATGACATTCATGTGATACAAAGGCATGGAGTTTTATTCAAGTTGTGTAATGCATAAAACCAGAAAACTACAGAAATAAGTATTACTGTATAATGCTCACAAACTCAGGCACAAAGACCCTTTTAGCCAGTCTGGTTTGTGAACAGACAGGCAAATATTGACTAAAGACCACGAATAGATGATTGCAGGTGCACTGTGCTCTTGCATAAGAATACATCAGGTAATCCACATTCAAAATAAACGTGAAGAAGGAAAAGCTAAATTTAAAGTACACGGTCAGAGAAATTCATGCATGCATGGATCTTGTGCATGCACACAAATAGACTCTCGGGCAATAAACCAACACAGAAATACTAACGGACCTCCCGTACAATAATTATCTATACATAGACACAAACACGCATGTTCATGTCCCCTTTGTGACATTTTAGACCGTGGCACGCTGAGTAGTTTTCTAGTTTGTGCTCTGGTGGTAGACCACAAAAAATCCCATTCGAGTCCTAGTTATGTTCCCTATATGCCTCTACTTTTATCCTCCGTCTTTCCTCCCCCCTGATTATGTCCCTTTTCCTTATTTTTCTCCTCTGCACCATCCCCCCCTTCTTCTTCTCCTCCTTCTTCTGTGCTCCCTTGCACACAGGGCATGGATTGTTCTTGGGGGTTCAGTGGGTACAGGACACACAATGCCTGCTTTTCTGTTTCTTTTTCTCCTTGGGGATTCCTGCCGTGCCCTGCTCTCTCCACCTCCACCTCCACCCCTACCTCCATCTCTCCTTCCCATTTTTATCCTTTCACCTCCACCTTTACTGGCTCTACTCTCCTCTCATTCTTCATTTCTTTCTTCTATTTTTTTTTTTTTTACTCCTTTTGCATTCCCTCACTCTCGTAACCTTCACTTTTTATTTTTTGCACACCTACTCTCTCTGTCACCCACTTCTCCTCCCCCTTCCGTCTCTCTCTCTTTGAGGAATGTGGGCCAGCACGGCTCTTCCTGCTGGTTGGAGAAGGGGGACAGGATTCCCATTGATAGAGGGCTGGGGGTGGGGGTGGGGTAGAGATGGACACTGTGCAAGTGTGTGTGTGTTACTATATAAATACATGGAGATGTGTGTCCAGTGTGCAGTGTATAGATTACTAGGTAAATACACTGTGTGTGTATTCAACAGTGAGAGAAGGTGAGTTTGTTCAAAAGTGAGAGAAATGGGAAATATGGACAGAAATGTGGAAAGGTGGCAGAAAAAATATGTAAAATGTGTTTAAAATGATGGAAAATTAAGTTATATTTCTCTGTATCTCAGGTTTTTTTAGCTCAAAAACCTCATTGTGTTCAAGTGTGTGTGTTTGTTTGAGAAGGTCAGCTACTCAGAGCACTAATAAAGGTGTAAGGTTTCACTGTCCCCCTTGGAGTGCTGACAGGCTTTAAACAGGCAATTGGACAGCCGAGAGTTGACCTCTGCGGTGACCTCTGTCTGCACAAGTGTGACTCCGCCAGGCT
Source organism: Lates calcarifer (assembly GCF_001640805.2). NCBI lineage: Eukaryota > Metazoa > Chordata > Actinopteri > Centropomidae > Lates > Lates calcarifer. Next base: position 10,278,896 of record NC_066849.1, read on the forward strand.
GACGTGTCACAGCCAAACAGCCCTTCATTCCTCCCTCTGGCCCTGCTGCAGGCCTGACGATGACACACTGATAGTAGAGTTCAGGGCTGTTTACAGTGTCCAACAACATGCTGGTAGTTTACATAAATATATGAAGATGTGGTTTTGATGTGATGGGGTCAAATGTTTTTCACATTTCTTGGCACTTTCTACTAGCTCCCATTTTAAGTTGAGCTGGTTAATCTGCCATATATTTTCTTGGTTAAGTGATGAATTGTTTTGTCTATAAAATAGGAGAAAGGAATGAATTATGATTTTCCAGATCTCAAACTGACATTTTCACATTGCTTGTTGTGTCTGCTCAATAGTCAAAAAGCTGAAGATCTTTAGTTTACTATGAATATATGACAGAGAGAAGCATCAAATACTACATTTGAGAGGATGGAGCTAGAGATAGTTTGACTTCTCTGCTTGAAAATGACTGAAATTATTGTTGATCATTATCGATCATTCTGTTGACTGACTAATGGATAAAATGACAATTTCAGCTCTAATTCTGCAACATTTCCTAAGGAAACTACTTCCCCTTGACATGTAAAACATATGATCAGTCTATAAAGTATGAAGTGTTCTTATACTCAGCAGCATATAAATTAGTGCAAATTACCTTCACCTAAACCACTTTCAACTTAAGTAGATCTAAAGACTGACTACTAGAAATAGTGTATAATATGTAATTTTGTAAACAGTAATAAAAACATCTCCATTACCACAAAATCTGGCTGCAGCGGAAAAGAGTTCTTCCTCTATTTGACATCTTGGAAATTTGCTGTCTGTGTTGATGTTGAATTCCGGTACTTAGAGTATGGACACCAGAACTTCCAGTCAACAGGATATGATGAGTAAGAAATTATTGCAAAATGCAAAATGGTCATGTAAACCACAGTGACTCAGCACTCTGCCCATTGCGCCTTCCTTCCTCTCCCCTTTAGTGACCTTTGGTATGGAGTTGGGGGGGACTTGCTCTTTGGGTTTTGGACTGCACAAGACCTCACCTTATGTACTAATAATCAATAATAATCATTACTTTCTGTTCTCATCATCATCAAACTTCTTTGCTTCTTTGTGTCCTTCTCCCTCATCCTCTACAGTACTGAGTACATGTCTCACTTTGAGCCCCGGGACCTGAAGGCCTTCTCTGTGGAGCCGCTGCTCATCTATCCCACCCACTACACCGGAGAGCCGGGCTACATCAGCGACACTGAGACCTCCACCATCTGGGATGACGAGGCTGTGGCCACAGACTGGGACCGGCAGCACGCCCGCAAGACAGCCCAGCAGGGTCGCATCCGCCCCGTGGCACAGAACAGCGTCACCGGAGACTCGCCGCCTCCTGCGGCTCGAGCATCACGTGACGAACTCTGATACCAGAGACCCAGAGACTCATGAGGAGAAAGACTCGTGTTTTACGGACATGCCGTGTACACACAGTGAATGTCGTGTGCACACACTTGAAAAGACACTTGAACTACAAGCTGAGATACTGTATATGCATTTACACTCTCACATATACACACACACACACGGGTATCGGGTAAGAAGAATTGAGATGTCAGTCTAATCTACTGGCTGATGAGGGGACGCTGAGGAGAGGAGGAAGAGGAGGAAGAGCAGAATCTGGGACGAGGGCCCTCCCGGCCTTTGACAAAAGCTTTATTTATTCCCCATGTGCCTCCTCTGGCCATGTGGAGACAGTTATGGCCTGAGAAAACTAAAGCAACACATGCAAGACAGCTAACATCGTCTGCTGACGTGAAACTAGAAAAAAATATTCTCACAAATCAACTTTTCTATTGTCTAAAAAGATTATTGTTATTTAAAAAGAACAGATGTGTTTTTTTAATGGACAGCCGAGGAATAAAGGAATCTTAACGCTGTCTGACAACAACTTTGAAGTATGTGTGTGTGAAACTCTGTGTGTGTGTATGCGTGGACACAAACGTATGCATATATTCAAAAAAACTGAGCACGTGTGGGAGGAAGGAGGCTGATATATTGTACCCATGAGTATCCCTTGCAGACACACATGTGCACACACACACACACACACACTAAAAGCCTACTCTTGCCAAGCAGCAGGGCAGTAATGGATGTTATTAGGGCCCAGTCTTTTCTGTCATTGCAGTTATCTCACTAGCACAGCGGGCTGGTCCTGCTAGTAAGCATTCCAGAGCAGCAGTCATGTAGTCATTACATGTAGCCTGTAAGGTGTGTGACGTACAGTTTTATCCACCTCAGACCCATACTTTCAGAATTTATTTGTTAAATATTTTTGGAAAACCTGTATTATTGAAAATTTCATGTCCTCAACACAGGCTGTTCTTTGTTCAGTTGGGGTGCTGGGCTGAACCAATAAAACAACTTCTCTATTTCTGTGTTTTCACTCACTCTGTGGCGTAACCCGACACAGATGTTGCTTATCTTGCAGTAATTTGGATTATTATTGGATTATTGGCAATGCAGAGAGTTTGGAGTCAGAGGCAAATGAAAAGATCCAAGGCCAGATGCAAACCCATAACAGCAAAGCAACAACAAGAAATGCACTGTACTCTCTGTGAGAGTAGAGCTTTCATTAAGTTATGTATATTATTGTTTGACTGCTTGAATAGCGAGCATAAACTTGCTGCAACTTTTCCCATGACCCTCTGTCAGCTTCCTAACATGGAAGCTAGAGTTGTCCTGAAAATAAGCCTTGTGGCATTATACACAAAATGGTGGTAAAAACATGAAAGGAGCTGCAACCTGCCAATAAATTCGGAGGTTTGAGCGTCAATCGTGTAGAGGATGCTCGGCGGGTGTGTTGGCTCCCACTGTTCACTGGCTGAGTCAAACTCTGCTCTCTGTTTTATAGTTCCTGTCTGCTGTCGATTCTGACAGGGAGAATGATGGAGAGGAGGGAAACGGGTGAGTAGGTGGTGGGAGCTGCGGGGCAGAGGGTGGTGGTGGAGGTTATAGGTGATGTGGTGAGGTAAGCGAATGATAAGAGAAACTCTGGACAGGTGAAGAAGACTGCTGGGCATGAAGGTAATCTGTTTGAATAACATCCTGCAGTTGGGTTGAGATGTAAGACAAAACCTTATCCTAATTCCTTGGCTGTCAGGGATTTGTCTTAATTGATGAGATAAAAAATACAGTGCTATTGCTAAGCCTACTTCATGCAACACTGACCAAGCATTACCAATTATTATTGTTATACAGAGAACTTAGTTCCTTTTCAAGACGCTTCTTTTGCAGGTTGGCTTCAGTGCAGCTGTGCCAAGAGACAGATTACACTGCCACCTGCTGGTCATATGTGGAATGGGAACTTTGTTGCTTTATAAGGCCTGTCATGAAACACCTCATATAATCTATGTGATCTTATAGTATGTATCATCATTGACTGCAGGCCTTCATCAAATAAAGAATATATAGAGAGATAATATATATAGATAATGAAATCATTTACATTAAATTTGAAATGGACATTTGTTTCAGGTGACTTGCAGGAATTAATCCTAACCCTGCACAGGTTCTCTCTCTCTCTCTCTCTCTCTCTCTCTTATATTTTCTGTGTGCACATGCACATGTGATACTTATACAACTCACTCTTTCTCAACCCTTATACTGTGGGACATAATTCTATACCACTACATCCTTTGAAAGAATGGTTATATAATTCTTCACTATAGCAAATACTGTATGTGTTTGGTTGGATGAGACAGAATTGAGACAGGAGGAAAAAGCTTCTAATGGACAAGTCTGTTCACAGCTACACTGTGGATTTGGCAGTTGCACATCTCTCCTCCTCCTCCTCTTCTACTACTTCCCTTTTTTTCAGCTGTGGTATAGAGTAGAGTCGGTATTTTATGGAGGGATTCTGCACTCAGGTAAGAGAGATATTACAATATCTAATGCAGAATTATTATTTTCAGACTTAAACATGCCAACAAAATGTAACTGCAGCTGCAACTGCATACAGTATCTGCTGGATGAATTGTCTGTATTGTAGGTTTGCTATTAGACTGTTGAAGATTAAATATTGACATGCAGCATCTTTATTAATAATACGTTAGCCCTGGGAGTTGGACAGGAACACTGTCTAAGTTCTTGACCTAAATTCACACTATATATATGTGTGTATGTTTGCGTGCTTTTATGTTTCCATGATGTTGCACCTATCACAAATGTATGCACACACACACACACACAAACAAACAAAGATGACATTTCCAAAGCAACGCTGTTGTGTTTTAAATGATTGTTTCCTACCTTCCAGGCAACTCATTTTCATACTGTATGAAAATCAACCAGCAGAGGAGTAATGCTTGAGTTATATAAGCCATGACACTGAACATCAGGTCTTTCTGTATCGTGTCAAAGTCATGTAAATGCGATGCAGACTTAAAACACAGACACGATGCTCAGTGTATTTCAGGTAAATTTCAAGCTGCAGGCTGTACTTCACATTAATATTGCAATAATGTAAATTATTGATGAGCTGCAGTAAATTGTATTCAACTATAACTATGCATGTCATGTGATAATTTATTTTACGTATCATTTGATCATTTACAACAATAATCATCAGTGTAGAGGTCTGTGATGGAAAGTAGTTATTGAACAACAATGAGTATGTCACAGTCTGTTAATAGCTGTACATACCATACCTAACTTTTTAACCTTTGAAATCGTACAGTATTTTTGGTAATATTTATTGAACACCTGAGAGAAACCTCAGATGACTAATTGATGTCCCCCACACCTGAGTCCTGTCAGATATTCCAGTGAGTTGTATCAGATATTAGAGGATGGCTCTACACTACAGGCTTCCATTTTCAGAATTGTCTGAATAACAATGGGTCACCCTTTAATAACTGCTATCAAAGTACAACAAACGTTTTCTTGTGACAACATTGCTAAAAGTCTTTGCAGTATCACAGAATCAGATGGATCAGGTTGTCGTCAGAACATCATGGGAAAGCAGCAAAATTTGACTTTTGGAGTATGACCCTGAAAACAGGAGTAGGAGAAAGTGACGTAAGGCTTACAGATTTCTCTCTCCTGGAAGAATGATGGTTCCCAGCCTTTGTGAGCTGTGAACCCCTGAAACAAAGCTTGAATTTGTGACCCGTTGTCACTGAATGTATACTGTATGTTGACAAGTTATTACAGGATTAGAAAGTGATTTTCCCCCTGTTTTATTTGGATACAATTCAGAGCCCTGAAGAGACAAAATGATCTTATACCTCACAAAAAAAAGACGCTGAGGGAGTCCCAGCTCTCAGGTGAGGGTACCACTGTGGTGGAGCATGCATTTACTGTATTTGTAATTGTTGTGAATCACATGAAGGGAAAATAGATTACATCTTTTCTTTTCTTTTCTTTTCTTTTTTTTTTGGAACACTTGTGATGTTTTATCAGACAGTTTTGCACATCTTAACTGCTAATCCTATTAGCAGATGCAGGTTGCAAAATGCAAATTAAAGATTTCTTAGTCATCAGACTGTGATTTGTTAGTATTACTGGCAAGGGTTGCAATACTTGGTGACTCTTTATATAACGAAGTGATATTGTTGCATAAGCGGGTGAAATGAGTCAGTGATGCTGTGCTGAGCAGGGAAGAAACTGGTGACTAACAGTAACAAATTTACGCAAATTTATGCACGCACGTAATCCATACATGCTCCCCCACGTTTGAAAAGACAAAGGAAGCAAAAAGAGAAAAGGAAACAGGAAAAGAAAACATTGTTCTTGAAACACTCACAGTGCCTCTGCCTCCCACTCTCCTTTTTCGTTTTTCCCTTTTTCTCTCTATCAGTGACCCAGAGAAAGTGTCTGTTGTCTCCCTCTGTTCTCTTCCTCACACTGATAATGAGTAACTGTTCAGTGTCAACAAGAGCTCCTCAGACCTCCACTCAGTGAGTGAATGAGTGTCTGTGTGTGCGTGCATGTGTGTGTGTGTGTGCATGCACAAAGCGAGGGAGTGCAGCAGTATCAGAACAGAAAAGACCCCTGGCTGCACTACAGCACCAATACTCACAGCCAGTGGAAACTAAACAGTGTATCAGTGGGATATGATTTGTGTTTGCCTGTGATAATCCTCTATAATAATCTCTGACAAGGAAAAAGCACAAAGAAAAAACACATGAAGAAACTGATGTTTGTGTTAACCAGCAGAGGGCAGTGTGGAGTTGTGAAAGTGTGAACTGACACTGACATCATACCCTTACTTATCATCTGTCCTGTTCTAGTTGTTGAGTGTTTTCAGTGGTGTAAAGTAGCTAAGAACATGTACTCGTTTACTGTACTTGAATAGGATTTTGACACATTCCTACACGTATTCGAGTATATCCAAGTCCATATTTCTACAAATATTGTACCTTGTAATCCACATTATTTCACAGCTGCAGTTGCCAGTGCATTTTCAGATTAAAATTTACATACAAAACACACCCCACGGCCTCTATAATATGATGTACTTTTATGAATCAAAAACACCTAACAACATTTTGAATAATTAGCATTAGCTCCTTCAACTACTTAGAACATTAAAATGCTGCTTACACAATAATGCATCCAAATAAATAATGTAATAATACTGTAATGATGTTACCCTGACAGAGGTTTGGTATACCTTTGTGCTTTTAGTTGAGTAAAAGTTTGAATCCAGAGCTCCAACCTATAAACAAGTATATTTTTAATGAGATATTGTGACCACAGTGTTTTCCTCTTATGTACCAGCTTCTATTTACTTGTGATTTCTGCTCCAGTTGTACATTTTCTACTACTGTGTTCAATAGAGATGTCTCCTTTTTGTGCTACTGGGAGAAAATGAGAGCAAGAGAGAGAGAGAGAGAGAGAGAGAGAGATTTTGTTTGTCCTGAATCAAGCTGAGGGGATCTCGAGTGTGTGTGGTGTGTATGTGTGTGTTGTCAAAGTTTTAGAGAGCTTTGCCTTTCCAGCTGTGTAAACTGGTGCTGGCCACACTGCAACTGTGTCAGCACACTCAGGAGGAGGAGGAAGAGGAGAGGAGAAAAAGCAAGAAAAGTCCAGGAACAACAAGAGAAAGTTGTGCTAAGGGGTAAAATATGTGTTTATGTGTACGTGGAGTAGATGGGAGATTAAAAAAAATAAAGAAACAGAAAGTAAGGGATTCTGCAAACTTAATGTCGAGCTCTCATCTCTATCATAGTGAAAGCTCATTTGCCAGCATTTTAGATGTCAGTCCAGTGAACACACCACCAAACTGAGCTGAAGTGAAGTGATCTGGGGTGTTCTAGAAAAAGGAGCAAATCACTTGGCAACAGAGAGAGGAAATGGAGGAAGAAGGGGGGAGAGGAAGGCAGAGAGCGGAGGCCGGTTCAGTGGAAGTCCATCCAGACAACAGAGATGAGGCAGCGTGTTTACTCACTCTTCCTGCCTATCACGCTCTCATTCATTCCCAGCAGTCAGTCAGGCACTTAAAGTCACAGAGAGTCATGGTCATATGACTTTTTTTGTTTTCCTCTTCAGACACTTCAGAGCAGCTTGATTTATCTGGTCTGATTAGGGAGGCATTTTAATGTTTGAAGTTTTTTTTATCCATGAGTCAGGGCTAAATATAAACATATTTTAGGTGGAGCCACACTGCGTTTTTGAGTGTTCAGGATTTGAAGGAATTTTGTCATGCTGAGTCACAGTAAAAGTTTGAGTCATTGGGTAAGCTACATGATACCAAACAGTGGTGGAAAGTAATCGAGTACATTTACTCACATATCGTACTTAGGTAGAGCTTTGAATCCCTTGTAGTGTGCTGGTGTATTTTCATGTATACTTCTACTCCACGACATTTCAGAGAGAAATAATCCTCTTTTTACTCCACTACATTTCTCTGACAGCTGTAGGTCCTGGTTTCTTTTGAAATTAATATAAATAAATATTATAAGACTACAAACTCTTTACAAAAAAGCAGAGTATAGTCAGGACTCCTGGTCATGTTTTAGATGAGTTGCAGTTCCATCACTTCCAAGAACCAATGGACTAAACTAGATAACTGTATATAATGTAGTTAAACAACAATCTAATGATATAATATGATAATTAATCACTTTTACTTCTGATACTTTAAGTCAAGTCATGCTAGTAGTACTTTTACTTTATGTAGAGTTTTGATACATGTGGAGCATTTGTACATGGCTGTATTTGTACTTTTACTTTTCCAACACTGATGCCACAGCAGTGTTAAGCTGTCAGTGATTGAAAGAAGACTCCACCCGTGTGTTTTTATATGTGTGCATGTGTGTCGGGCCATGTCCCTCTGCCACAGAGCAACTCCACCGGATGCTCGTCTGGCATCAGTGTTTTTCCAATGGCTGTTTATTCACCTGAGAAAACAGGATGCAACGTCTGACTTTATACAGCCACCTCTAACTGTAGGAAGCAACTTTCCTCATACTTTGTACAATATTAACTGCTGAATCTACCTTTACAGTGTGTGTGTGTGTGTGTGTGTGTGTGTGTGTGTGTGTGTGTGTTATGTGTGTGTGCATGTGTGTTTTTGTGTGTGTGTCGGAGCACTGCCTGGTCCTAGATAATCCTCTTCACAGCAGCAGCAGTGTTTTACACATGACTGATTCTTATTCCTACTCTGAACTTGATCTCTCTCTCTCTCTCTCTCTGTGTATAACACACACACACACACACACACACATGCTTGTCATGATTGTTATACATTTATTATGGTTTGACCTTTGCCCTGCGCTCACAATTGTCACCAAGCTGTGCTGTGTAACACAGAGAGCTGAATCAGTAACTTTCTGAAGCTCTCCACTTGTCTGAACACCTGAGCCTGTTATGTTTAATACAAAAAAGTGTGTGTGCGTGTGTGTGTGTGTGTCATGTTTTACAAACACTCGACTGCCTCAACACACTTCTTATGACAAATTAAAAAAAATAATTTTAAGTAAGGGAACAATTTGAAATTACTATTGGGACAAATTATGGCAAATGTCTCAGAGCAATGAGAATCATATCTGAAATTAATGTGAAATTAGTGTGATTTATGATTCAGGAGATCATTAGTGAGGCCAAAAGTAAATCCATCCTGGAAAATAGTCACCATTGTTAGTAATTCTTAGAATCTCCTCTATAACATCCTCTCTGTCTCAGCTTTCCTGTCATGCTTTCCTTTTTTCTTCACATTCTTCCACAGTCAAACTTTCTTTAGTCAAATGGCAGTTTTAAAAAAAAGGGGGGTTGGGCCACCAGTGTATAACTCCTCCCCCTCTGGCTGGGATGAATGTAGGGAGTGAGGGAGAGAAGGAGGGGAAAAGAGAAAGAGAGAGACAATAGGCTTTAATCACTCATGTGGTTGAGAGCTGTTGGCAAGCTGAACTCCACGCGAAAGAAAACAGAAGAGGGAAAGATTGAAACTGTATGTGGTGGAAGGGGGGGGGCTGCCGGTGGACGGAGAGAAACAGGAAGGGAGAAGAGTGAGGTGGACGACTTTAGAGGAGAGTTATCATTTGTCACACCTCCGAGCTGAAGACAGGACAGTTAACAAGCAGAGTGAGACAAGAGGAAGAGGTGACCAAAGCATCAGACCTGAAGGAATCCAACTGAAGCTTAAAAACCTCAGACCTGAAGGCCACCCTCAAGAGAGATTCCTACATCATCAACCGAAGACGTCTCCATCCACCCTGTTCTCCAAACTGGAGTATGCCCTGCCGTTCCTGTCACCCCTGCCGCTGATCCAGCTGGCTGGCATGATCTCCCACTACCCTCTGGCCAATCTCATGCCTTGGCCTGCGAGCCCCCACTACCACTGTCCCGACCTGGACTGCACCTTGCTGCTGGAGGGGGAGGGAGGCGTCGCCCTGCAGAGGTACCAGCCTCGCTACCCGGAGAGCAGCCCACGACACTGGGTCAGTACAGTACATGCAGTACACACTGCAGAAGAATTGTGTATGTTTTTCTTTTTCTGAGAAGCACAGGTAGTTCCAGTCGTGTTAAACAATCTGGCAGATGTTGGCCTTTTGCAGGAAAGGCCTTCCTGTGCCTTCTGTTGTTTGGGGGAGTGAGTGAGGTGTTACAAGGATATTTAGCGTCAAAGGTTTTGATAGATTCAAGGAAGTGTTTGGAAGATTGAGATAGTTAAAAAAACAATTCACAGAGGAAAACACTTGGAATTATAAACATTTGAAGATAAAGTGAGGGGCTGAGTGTTTGTGACTCCTCCAAGGTCTGTTTATTGGATGTCTGATGTCTGTATACGTGAAAAAAGAGTCTTGATGCACGCTTATGTGGGTGCATGGGAGAAAAAAGTGTTTGACTGCAGCTGAAAAGCAAATCTGTGTGTGTCTGGACTCAGCAGTCACACAGTCAGCTAACTGGTGTTTGACGCTTTCTACGCTAACACCTCACACGATACAGAAAAAGAGTGTCATTTTAAAACCAGGTGAAAACTCTAAACAAATCCAATACATCCACAAGTTATCGATATGCTCAACTCACAGGTCAGCGACTGGATTGTCCCATTTTTTCAGTTCCTCTGTTTGACACCTACTCAGTGAAATTTTCTGCAATAAGTCGACAACTCATAGTGCAATAATGCAAACTAAACAGTAACCTTTGGTAACACAGACAAGAGGACAGCTGACCTCTTGTGTAAGGCAGTAATTCACATTCACTGTAACTACCGCTTATTGGTGACTGTAAGTGTGTGTGAGTGTGTGCGTTCAGTGTGTTAGTGTGTGTTGCTGACTGGTCAGAGTTCACAGAAGATGCATCACTCACATTACTCATTGTACTTCAGAACCCATAATGACTTATATATATGCATGCGCCAAAAGTGGAGTGTGAAAACGTTGCTTACACTACGCCTCGCGTCAGAGATCAGATGTCTCTTTTGTTTGTTTATCCTCTTTTTAATTTTTCTGCGAGGTCGCAGATTCCTCACAACAGTGTGATTACCAGAAAACAACCTGCAGCGACAGCTCAGTCCAGCTTAGTTGTGGCTAATTGTTTGCACGTGCGCACTTGCGGAATTGAGGCCAACATGAAAATAGTTTTGGTGTTTACAAATGACGCAGTGTGATTTTGTGAGATTGAGGTCTGAAAAAGCAGCCTGCTGACATGTCCTTGAGCAAGGCATAGAGTCCCAAGCTGCTTCAGTGCTGATGGTGCAACATTCTCCAACAGGGATCCATTTATCACCTCAATACCACATTACAGTTACCACACAAACAAACTAACCCTTTTAATGAGTGATTAATTTTATTGTAATAGTTCATCTATGTAAGTTTCCATCACATGACTGTCACACTGCGCTGCTTCTGGGTATGTTCTGAGTGTTGGGAGATCATCCTCCTCACTGCCTATCTGACATCCTGGCTGGCTGATGTGTCCTCCCATATAACAGCACTGTTTCCGCCAATTGTTTCGAGGGGTAAGGAGACTGGAGGTTAGCTCGCAGACGCTCATACTCTCTGCAAGGCCAGGCTCATCATACCTTCAATTCTGCTGGCCACAAGTTAATTCCATGTGACTGTTTTTATAATACTGTGTTGTGATTGTCATCACTGCTGGACTACAAGGCAATAAGGATGATTATATAGAGGGGTATATACCTCCCCTAAAGTTATAAGTATAAGCAAAACCATTAGTGGTGTAGTTATTGTAATTTTATTATGTAATTATTAACTTCCAGTGAAATGTGTTTATCATACATGAACTACTTGGGTTCTTGGATTTGCAGCAGCTTCACAAACTATGCTTTTGTCATAAAGTAGTCAACACAAACTGCACCGTACGTGTGACATAAAGCAATAATAGCACGACCTCTCCACGTGTTATTTTGTAAGTCCATCAACAGGCCCAGCTGGCTCAGAGGACAGAGACTTTGCCTTTACTGCTTTCATGTGCCCCTCAACTTTTCACCTATCTACAATACACGAGGTTATGAAACCATGCCAGTCATAAAGGCAGTGATTTGACTCATTACCTTTCTCTAATCAGCCCTGCTGCACAGTTACAGACAGCTGTCAGGTCCACAGGTCAGGTCAGAGACGAGGGAAGGGTGCTGAGGTGTCAGTCATTATCAGCAGGCTGCTGAGGACAACGAGACTCCGTCATGAACCCACATGATTGTGAGGGGACAGAAAGATTGACAGGAGATATGACACTGATGGAAAGACGAACAAGAATAAATGTAAATATTGAAAACAAACTTGTGTTATTCAGGCTTTGGAGGATGTGTCACGAGGAGGAATAACAAAGGACATGACCGGGTTTGAACCTAGTTGTACAGAAGTGAGAGTGTCAACAGCTACACTCAGATCTCAGCGGGTTATCACAGTACAATATACTGCTCTAACTGCATTTTGAAGTGTGCAGCGTACCTCTTTGTCAGTGATAGGGCAATGCAATTAAGCTGCAGGCTAATCAATTAAAACTCCACAAGAGGCAATGTCACCCGCTCCCTCACACCCACTGGTTTACAATAACCAGCAGGGGCAGTTCAATAACCTAATTCTCTGGAAATGCAGAAGTGACTTTATGCAGGGAAAACAGTGAGAAATTTCGATGATGGTGAGTTTTCCATTGAAAAAAAGTTAGTTAGCTGAGTTAGCACTCCTGCTTCCCCTTTCTTGTCTTTTGAACAGAGAAGTGCACGTTTCAGGCTGATGCTCTGTGACGTCTAAGTGTTTCCATTCCTTAAGTTTTCTGCTTCTAGCTTGTCATGTGTTTTGATGACTTGACGATCATTTCAGCAGGTTGTGATTCATTCATCCGGCTAAAACGAGTTCTGTAGTTTTTGACCTGTTTTGTTTGGCTTTCACTGACTCTAAATCTAAACTGGGTTTTGGTCACATTCCTGACATTTGATACATTTTACAGCAGCTTGTTTACATCTGGAGAGCACTATTAAGAGGAAATGGAAAGGAATGGGTGTCTTGAATAGGCCAGTAAGCATTGACAATACAACACGCAGCTGAAGAGGCAGCAATGTACTTCAGTTCTTTCATATCGATCCATACTTTTGTCTCAAATTGTACAGTTCACAAACAACCACACTTCTCTTTTCTACAAAATCCAGACCTCCATCATCCTTTTATTCAGTCGACCACTTAACATGGTGTTTACACACTCAAGTGACCCCCCAGTGTGTCAAGTTGTCTAGTCCCCTGCAGCTCTGTAGAGGTTCATATTGTGATCTTGGCCCTAATTAGGTCACATAATAGAACTGGTGTGAAAAATCAATACTGCAGGCATTGTCTACTGTCACACGAGCGTCCGTCCCAGGACAAAACCACAGATGTAGCTCGCTCAACTGGGGCAGAAACTCATCACAACATATGGAGATGGTTGTGTACTTTGTGGTGGCCCGTGTGTGTGTGTGTGTGTGTGTATGCATGCGTGAGTATTTAGAGACTGCTATGGGAGGAGGCAGAAGGCAATATGTGCAGAAACAGGTCTTTGATTTGGATTTGTTTTTTATTATGGTTGGGCAGCTTTGTCACTGTGTCTGTGTGTGTGCTTGAATGCGTGTCGGCAAGGTGCCCCCAACACACACAGACACACACACAGACGCGCACACACACACACTAAATTCTCTGTTCCTTTTCCCGCTCAAGCAGGGCATGCGGTATTAGCCAGGACGCATGACTAGGATCAAGCTGGCATTGTGCTGTGTGTATTTGCGTGTGTGTTTGTGTGTGTGTGTGTGTGTGTGTGTGTGTGTGTGTGTGTGTGTGTGTGTGGCATTAGCTTGTAAAGCTGGGGGCTGCTGGTGTCCAGTTATTAATATGAGCTGTCAGCATTCACACAATCTTCAACTCAGCAGATTACGAGCAACAATAACTGTGCAGAGGTCAAAAACTATTGTAATCAAATCCACCAACTTCATATGTATTTATATATCTACATATATCTACATATACATATATATACATATATATATAGGGAGGAGAGTGAGAGAGAGAGAGAGAGCGAGAGAGAGAGAGAGATTAAGATATAGATATGTCCAGAGAGTGAGTATATACTTGTATTTTGGTTGGTGTGTTTTGTTTGCTGTTATGGTAACAACAACAATTAATGCTTGTTTTTGTCCTACTGCCTCTTTTTTTGTCACAGCTCAGATGTGTGGTGCTGTGTGCATCACTTACACAGTTTCATTTCCTGCAATGCACATGCTCCACACTTCACTTTAACACTGACAGAACTGCAGACAAGTGCGAAAAGTCACTCAGAATTCAAAATGAGCACCGGAAGTGAGATGAAAGGAAGTCAGTTCTCTCTTACAGTACAGTCAGTACAAACAATTTCATAACGTATAAGTTAAGTGTGACCACGTACGTTGTGATGTGATGAACTGGCTCGGCTTTGTAGTTTCCTGGTGTGATTTCAGGTTTTGGCGAGGCAGCACGGTCACCAGTGTGTCACTGGCTTCATCGGTGGTGTGTGTTGTTTTTGTTGCATATGTGACAACTTTAGGGTAGCACGTACACTGTTGCCCATAAAGTTGGAATATTTTTTTCAGACACATTCCTCTTTTTATTCCTATTGATACACATCAGTAATCACCTTTGACCAGGTGCAATGATTACATAGAGTCGCAGTTACCAATTTTGTTTTGAGAAGATGTGCACTATCTATCGAGAATGAATCACATTGTCACAATCATTTTATGAGAAGAGGTAAAAAATATTTTATTCCACATTTTTGGGCAACAGTGTATCTGTTAGGCAACAGATGGTCCAGCTCTCATTAGCTGGGGAGAGACGGGAGGAGGGGGTCAGACAGACAACCGAGCCAGTCCAGACCGATTCATTCAAGGCTTAGCGAGGCTTAGATCTCGAGGGGGTCAGACTTGGGGCCCCGTGAGAGGGGAGGGTGTCTGTTTATGTGTGTGTGTGTGTGTGTGTGTGTGTGCTGGGACTTGTCCAATCAGCCCAATCATAACTCTTCTAAATACAGAGACACCTGAAAGCACCTTAATCACCAGCATACCAGCATCTGAGTCATTGTAGAAAAAAAAAAAAGAAGTCTCACAATTTCATGCAGACTAAACATGATTTGGTAGATTTGATGTCGACGAAACTTAAAAACACCTGAACTGAGCAACACTCTTTCCTTGAAATCTGCATTGGTTTGTATTGGAAGTGTGGAGGAGGAGGAGGAGGAGGAGGGGTCTCTCTGTCTGCAGCTCTGGACTTTACTGGAAACTAATGATGTCACCCATCCACACACAGAGAGAATGAGAGAGAAAGAGAAAGACAGAGAGAGAGAACTCAACAACAGCCAGGACAATAGATCTGAGGAGCAGAGACATGACATAAGAGCAGAAGCAGAGAGGCAGACAGAGCTTTAATGTGGCTGCTTGAACAAAGGGTTCAGTTGACCGAAGAAGAAACAGAGAGAGAGAGAAAAAGAAAATGCAGCTGTGTGTGTGTGTTATGAGAGACGACCTTATCCATCCATTACATTGTTGATACCACTGCATCCACAGACACTCAACCGCTGAGTGCACGGCCGCTGCTTCGTCGCTCTTAAACGACCTTTGATTCTCTCATGCTCAGGTTTATTGAGTTGTAGCAGATCATCCTGACCCTGCAACATAAATTCATCCCTCTTGGGTTTTGTTGCCCTGGCCTGGTCTGGCTAAAACCTCTGCTGACTCTGGATAAACCCAGTGGTTTATGGACTCTGCCCTCTACTGGGCAGTATGCTTTGGAAACACAAACCTACCAACCGTGCACAAACATACAGTGAAACACAAGTGTAATAAGTGCTGGAACGGAGTTTGAAGGAACTGACACATTTGGCTGAAATATGGTACCAGGAAAGACCCTCTTAATTTTTAATTTTTAC
The DNA here is from genome assembly GCF_001640805.2 of Lates calcarifer. Classification (NCBI taxonomy): domain Eukaryota; kingdom Metazoa; phylum Chordata; class Actinopteri; family Centropomidae; genus Lates; species Lates calcarifer. The sequence continues at coordinate 10,294,763 of NC_066849.1, forward strand.
GCAATAACTTTCCACCGGAGAGTTTGGCCACAGTCGCAGCTGATACTCCTCACGCTTGGATGAAATGACGAGTCTCCTCTCCTCTGTTTACGTGTTTCCAGCAGTACGTCTGCTTCCGGTCTGAACTGTGAAATTACTCTTTCTCTGGAGGCCGGTGCTGCATCACGCTTGTCTTCTAGCCAGTATGGATCCTCTCAGTTTCTGACTGTGCCATGAACTCTTCCCCCGTCTGTCTCAGTCTCTCTCCCTCGCACACTCACAGTAGAGATAATGTCCTTTCATGTTAATCTCACACTTTCTTGGCTGCATGACCTTCTTATCTCAGATCTCAGACATTAGACATACAAGACCCAAGACCCTGACATTTATTGTCCTCTGTGTGTTTGTAGTTTGGTTTTGTTTTTTCAGTATTGTGATCCATAGTGTTTGTCCAGCTCTCCTTCTGCTATTAGGAATCCCCTTTTCCTCCTCTCCTCTCCTCCTTTTTTAATGACCATGCTCCAGGCCAGAGTGGCTCCCTGGCCAGTCAGGTATGAGGACAGACAGCCTCGCTGGAGTCAGGAGGCTGGAGGCAGGAAGTGGGAGATTTCCTGGAATGTGCGTTTTTCCCCACACTGGTGCAATAACAGAGTGAGCGGCGCTCCTCCTGTTTTTGTCCCCTTTCTGTCTGTGCTGTAGCTCCCTGTTAAGACTTTGTGGAACAGAGAGAAGAGCCTGCTTAGGAAGTCCAGTAATAGCAGGAACCCCGTTATAAACATCCAAAAAAAACCCCAGCTTTGTCTTCATCGAGGGCTTTCCTAAGTGTAATTGTGTCATTAGTTTTCCAAGAGGAAGGAACACTTGGAGTGAGGAGTGACCTTTATTGCAGTGCAGTAATATCATGTCCAATATTTGATAGCCTTTCAAACATCGAAACATGAAGATGCAGCTCACCTGCGTCACACTTTGTTGAACCTTTGCCTTCAGGCCACAGGTAATCCTGTATTTAACTTCTACTCCTCCTCAATATTTCAGAGAGAAATACTGCACTTTTGCTTTGCTACATTTAACAGCTGTGTATATATATTAAATAGATTCATGTGTTACATAAAAGATATATTAGGTTTATGAAAAGTGATGCACTGTTGGACAAAATCACTGAGCAGTAGCTGCAATTATCTCTGCTCAGACCGGCTTCGACATTAAAATGCTCCTTACGTTTTAAAGGAATTGGGCGACACTGTGGTACAGTGGTTAGCAATATCGCCTCACAAGAAGGTTCTGGGTTCAAGCCCTAGTTCAAGCGCAGGGCTTTTCAGTGTGGAGGTTACATGGTCCCTGTGCCTGCATGTGTTCTCTCTGGGTACTCCAGCTTCCTTCCAACATCCAAAGACATGCATTAATTGGTAACTCTAAATTGCCTGTAAGTGTGAATGTGAGTGTGATTGGTTGTTTGGCCCTGTGATGGACTGGCGATCCATACAGAGTGTACCACACTTCTTGCCCAATGTCAGCCAGGAGGCTCCAGCCCCCCTGCGTTCCTTAATGGATAAGCGGTGTAGATAATTGATTTTAAAGGATTCAGCAATTATGACTCAGTGTTATAATGTATAATAATATAACAGTCTGACAGGGTCCATTCTGTATAACGAGTACGTGTCTTTGATATTTTTTCTACCACATAGTGAATACTTGACTTACTTGATACTTGAAAGAAAAAAAGGTTTTGAGATATTATCCATGCATCAGTGTGCATAGAAGAACATGGTCTCAGCTAGAAAAGAAACATTATTAAGAGATGCTGTGTCATTCTAATGTTCAGCACTCATTACACTTGACAGGACTGACAGCTTGACTTGCAATTAGCTTTTGTAGCCTTTCAACTTAAAGGAAAATTTTGAGTTTTTTTTTTTTTAAAGTAAGCCTAAAAATGTGTTTTTGTGCTGGTCTGTTTCTTTGCCAGGAGAAGTAACTTCTTGAAGTCTTGTCTTCTTTTAACTTGGCTTTACCATAAATGACTTGACTGGGATATGGACCAAAATACCTAAAAACAGCTCTGACATTTGCTGAAATCTGGCCTCCTATTTCTCTGTAGAACCTTAAGCTACAGAACAGGCCCTTCATGATACTAATACTAACTTACTGATATTACTTTAATGGACCAGGACCTCAGAGGAAGAGAATAAATTTCATGTTTTGATTTCGAGTTGAAAGTTGTGCGTACTCATCTGCTCGTCCGTCAGATGTGGCAGCAGCTGTCCCATTTATCAGACATCTTGTTTGCCCTGAGATATGACATCACTCCCTCTGTGAGACCAACACTCCGATCCCCGAGGGACAGAGCCGGAGGTCGCGCAGGGCCACAACCTTCCCACTGCCCCTCTGGGCTTCCCAGAGCTCCGGAGACCCTAGTGGACACCGGGGCAGCTTGGCCTGGGAACTGGAGCCCGGCCAGATACACAGCATGATGAGCCATCAGCAAGAGGAAAAACTGATAAAAAACACTGTTTGGTTACCACACACGAAGAAAAGCTGATGGAGAAAAGACCTCTCTGGTTTTTCAGTGCACTCAGAGGAAAGCTGGAAGGGAGTAATGATGCCAAAAGTGGGCACCTTGTGTGTGTGTGTGTGTGTATATGTGGTTGCACCGTGCTTGACAGTGTGGTGTGTAACCTCCAGTGACGCTGGAGTGTGACGTTGGGGTTACGTGTTGGTGTTATGAGAGCAAGAAGAGTGGGTTGGCATATCATGTAAGCACGCACACACATGAAAAGGGGACCGCAGCAGGTTTAACCATCCTCTCTCCCACTGAGCCAGACAACATTAAGCATCACGAGGTTCTTACTTTCTCCTCCTGGATCAGTAGTTTGGCATTTGATTAACAGACTAACTGGACTTACAAATGTATGAGCCACTGCTTGTTCACAGTCGATATATGTTTACGATACAACTTTGCAACAAAAAAGAGCCCCTCTCCCCTCACAAAGTGGGTGTTTGATTCATATCTTCCCCTTTATTCACACAAGTGGGCTGTTTGAGTACGTGTGCAGGCACATTCACAGCGGACACAGTGATGCCCATTCTCTCTCTCTCTCTCTCTCACACACACACACACACTCAGCCTATTCTCCTCTCCTGTCACTGACAATGCACAGTAACTGGTGACGGCATCTACAGCCTTCCTTGTATTGTCCCCACGCAAGGAACTGTGAGGCCGCAGCTGGTTTACGCACAAGACGGCTGTAGGCCCCGAGCACGTCGCTTCATCCTCCCAGTGTGAGTGATGGAGGGCATAATCCAGAGTCCCAGCTCTCTGTATTTCACATTCAGATAAAGTCTTCTTACTATCTGGGGAAACAAGATGAGACTAGTTAGATTTGAGCTTTTCCTCACAGAATGAGGACAGTACCTTATGTCTGACATCTGTTAAACTGGAATCATGTTATGAGGGGATTACTTCACAGCACGGACGGTAACAGTCTTTTACAGAAAAATACTCTCTTTTACTGGACACATTGCGCACGTGAGAGATGGACATGGAAAATGAGAACTACCCTATTAAAGTAAACTAAAATAAGATAAATAAAATTAGTTCAAGTTACAAAGAAATAGCTGACTCAGGCATACAATCACAAAAGGGAGATTTTTTTTTAAAGCATCAGGGCAGTCAGCGGCCATTTTCTTGGTGTGCATGGTGTGCACGTGCAGGTATTATCAGGAATGCAATCACGCAACTCCCACGCGATACAGAAATAGAAATCAATCTTGCTTTTCTAAAAATAACCCTACATTTTTATGTTGATTTAACTCGATAATATAAGCTTTAAAAAGTGCAGATCACGAGGATTTATCCATTTCATGTACAGAAAAAAAAATTGTTCTAATGAAGATGGAAGAAAAAAATAAAACCAGCAGCAACATCACAACAAAATAAAACAATGAAATGAGCATTATAAATATTTTTAATATGTTTATAATACTCATTTCATTGTAATCGTAAAATCATTTATCGGTTTTGTGACTAAAAGCAAAGCCTCGTAAAACAATGATAAAAATCATTTTCCGCATGAATTTCACAGGAAAGAGATTTATGATGCTGCTGTCCGATTGCGCAAACAGAAATCACAACCCTGCGTCTGTTCACGCACGTTGTTGTCAGTCTGATGAAAGTCAGGCAAGAAGAGCAGGAGGAGGAGTTTAAACGGGGCTGTTGTGAGTGCAAGTAGGAGGAGTTTGATTGTTCAGTAGAAGAGGGGAGAAAGCCTGCTGACATAGGAGGAGGATTTGGAGTTTGGAGAGGAGCGGACCAAAGAGAGAGAGAGTGTGTGTGTGTGTGTGTGTCTGTGTGGTGAAGGAGAAGATATTTCTTTTTCAACGAGGATTTGGGAATTTTCGTGTGTTTCTCAAAAAGAGACACATCTTCTTTTTTTCCTTGTCGGATTACTTCCGAGCTCTGATGCTGTCCCCGGATCATGAAAGAAACGCTCACCATGAAGTTCGCCTGGAAAACTAAAATGGTAAACAAAACAAAACAAAAACAAAAACAAACAAACAAACTAAACTCATGGCTTTCCATCCTGTGCATCCTGTGTGTGCTCTCTTGTTGGGTTTGTGGTTTTGAAGAGAGAGGGGGGAGAGGGAGGGAAGGAGGTTAAAGAGGGAGGGGGGGTATTTGTAGGCTTGGGAAAGTAGCGGATAAAGGGCAAAAGACGAGGAGGGGTATAGCGGGGGAACAGTTGAACATTGAGTCTTAATTGTTTTTACTAGGCTTTAAATCCAGTTTAACCCACATTGCTGGTGCGTAAAGATTTCGCGCAAAGTTTGGAAACGCGGGCTAAAAGAGGAGGTAAAAAAAAAAAAAAATCTAAATACAACAATAATAACTTCATAATAACTCCACCGGTGTTTGAACTCGATCCCCTAACTTTTCCCTCCCCGAGGATGGATATGAAAACTTTTGTCTGGGGAGGCTGGGGGTCCCGCAGTGAAACAGAGAGGGGAACAATTGGCCAAGCCCCGGGGCCATCGCTGTCTCTCCACGGGTCCCAGCTGCGTCCTGGCGAGGAGAGCACAAAAGCCACCAGATCAGCGCCAAAGACTCAACACAACTGTTGTTGTTATCTTGGGAGTATTGTTTCACACACAGCTGATAGGCTGATGGGCAGATTAGCACTATTTGAGTTGAGATAGGGTACTATTTGCCTCCCTGCTCTCCCCGGCTCTCCTCCTCGTGCACTTTATGAGCATCTCCTGTTGGAAGGATCCAAGTTATCACAGAGAGTAAACAATTCATCTCCTGTTTACACCTCACCCAGCATCATCTGGCATGCTGTGTTCTCTGTAAACTCACCCCTATCCACCATGTAACGCTTTTGGAAGGCAGCTATTAGATATACAGCTCTGTCTTCTTTCTGGTGAATGGAAATATCATTGTGACAAGCTGTTTTTGTTTCCATTTTCATGCAAGCTTATGGAACTTTGTCTCACAATAAAGCCTGATGGTTGGTGCACAAAGTGAGCACAGCTTTTTTTGAAAGAAAAAAAAAACCCTGCTCTGAAAAACATCTCCAGCACTGTGGCTGACAAAAAGCAGGCTGTATGTGTGTGTGTGTGTGTGTGTGTGTGTGTGTGTGCAGACTGTGAACTCAGCAGCCTGGGCCGGCCAGCACAAGAGACCTCCTGCTATTGTTTTGGGAGTGTGTGGACTGCATGACTCATGCACTGATGTATTTATCTGTCTCTGCGCCAGCCAGCCAGCCAGCCGGCAGTCAGCTAAAGCTAGAGGCAGGGAGACATGTTGCTGACCATGAGACAGGATGCTGAAAAGGGGTACGGGATGGGTATTTAGTTTTGGACAAATGCAGCATTTGACATGCAACAGCGCAGATGATGCTTGCTGATTTCATCCGTCAAAGCCAGCTAAAATCCTCTTTTTTGACTCCTCCTCTCCCCTTTCTCTTTCTTTGTGTTTTCTGTTTGAGGGTTTCCTTTTCATTTCTGCATCACATGTTCCTGTTCAAACCCAAACACGGCCCAGTCGTGGCTGAGTGCCACCGGCCTCCAGGACCGTCCATTGAGCTTGTTAACGGCGACTTTGACCCTTGACCTCTTTCTGGCATCGCCTCTGTTTTTGGGGAGTATAGCTTGGAGTTTGCCATTGAACTGTGTAAATGAAAAGTGGGTACAAGTGAGAGTGATCTTGGCTGCCGTTGCTGCGTGTGTGTGTGTGTGTGTGTGTGAGGACTTGGCCATGATACTGCATGCGTGGTGTTTATATTTGGCCAGTCTTTCTCCTTCGCTGTCTCCCTGCCTCTGTTTTTGTCTCCGTGTGTTGATGTCTCAGCAGAACTCAGCCTCTGTTTGCTCTTGCTTTCTCTGAGCCGGGAGTTCTGTATTTTCATTACGCTCTGCTCTACTCTGTTTGTTTATGCACTCTACTGATTTACAACCAGAGACAGACACAGTACATATGGATCCACGTCTGCAAAACAAGCTCAAATCCATTTAGTCTTACAAGTTGATTTAAGTGTGGTTGAGCTCTCGAGGCACAGATTGGTAATCAAGCTCTCTTGGCTTGTATAATTAGACAGGCAAACAAAGACACATCAACAGGGGGGGGGAGGAAAAGTGATGCAGATTGTACTATGTAGGGGTTTGTTTTAGAGACTTCATCCATTCTGGCTCTTATCTCAAGCTTTTTCTGAACTCCAGGAAAACAGTCCAGCTCTGACTTCAGCTCCAGAGAGACACGGTGAAAGAGATGGAGAGGGAATAAAAGAGGGAGTAAAGACAGGGAGGGAGGGAGGCCTGGCAAGCTGCAGCGGTGGGGGTTGGGGGAGTTGGTCATTCTTGATGTTTTACTGCACCTCAGGCCCTCTCTTCCTAGTTTGTTTGAGTGCTGCGGTTGCGTTTCTTTATTTTTCTCAGTCTCCCATCTGCTTTTATGACAGGATTCAAAGGGTAAATTCCTAGTTTGTGAAACCATCCAAATGACACTTGTTATGGAACTTAATGCTTGAGCCTGCAGTTATTTACAGGAAGTTGTTATATCTGTTTCATCCTAAATGCAACTCTCCTCTCCTCTGGCTGGTTTCTAATGTTTTTTCCCCTCTTCTCCTCGCAGAGCTCTGTGCAGGACTGGGGGGAGGAAGTTGAGGAAGGAGCCATCTACAATGTGACACTAAAGAGGGTTCAGATCCAGCAGGCGGCCAACAAGGGAGCAAGATGGCTGGGGGTGAGTATGCCTCCCCCGTCTGACGTCTCATGCACTGTGACAGAATCACTTTCTCAACCTGTTGCTGTGAAAAATGCAAACTCTAGATTTTTTGAAAAAGTGGAACACTCTCTAATGTGGAATTTATCATGTGTGGATGGTTTATAAATGCAATCCAGTGAGCTGCGTGCGTCCTTGCAGAGCTTAAAAACACAAAACCTAATCTCTATTGTTTGAAAACAGACTGTGTCTTTCAGTTGTGGGGCGTCTCCCAGCATTGTGCTCCACTGGGGGTTGAGGGGGGCTGTTATTGTTTTAACATTTGAGCTATAAATCTCCCAGTTTAGACAACACCTTTTTAGTTGCCTGCTGAAAATCAGCAGCTTCACCAAGACCTAGGACTGTTTAGCCAAAGCATGTGATTTCCTGACTTTCCCAGCTGCCAACAAAACTGCTCATTCCTTTGTACAGTGGTGTTTTATGAAACGCTGGTATGACCAAAAAAAAAAGGGTGGTGGTATTAAAGGCTTTTCCTTGAGTTGTGCATTTTTTGTTAACACATATGAGGCATTACTGTAGCATTACTATAGTGCACAGAAGGGCCAGTTAGGGCTATTATCCTTATTTTCGCTTGTGAGTTTTCAGTAACAACTACAAGAACTCAGCGTAACAGAAATTATAAGTCAAAGACACAGGGTTTTCCTTTGTATACGAGAAAAATCAGGGCCTTGTGTTTTGTTGTTAGTTAGTTTGTCTCTTTGTGCTCGACATGAGGGATGGATGGGGATTGGCAGATGAAAGAAGAAAACAGATAACAGCTCTGAGGCTTTAAGACTATATTGATGTATTGACGATGACATGAGCTGCCAACTGTATCGGAGCTAATTAAAACAATGTGGGTACTTTATACTGCAGCACTGTCTGTTGAGTGGAATAGAGAGCAATCCCTGTTGAGATGTCAGTGTATTTACTATAAACCAAAGTCAATTGTCAGTGAGCAACAGCAATTACAATCAGTGGGACTGTTCGCCTACGCCCTGTGTTGTGTGTTGTTTACAGTGTGTGTAGTGGTTACTGGATTTAGTTTCAAAGTCAGTGGATTTTAATATTTTGTAAATTGCACCTGTGTGCGACTGTACTGTGGGCCTGCCTCGCTGAGATAAATAAACGCATTTCTTGTGTGAGCCGACCTGTTATCAGAGGGGAGTGTTGGGAGAACTTTGCCTCTGCGGCTGTCCTCCTCTCCGTCTGGAGGGACGGTGGAGGAGGGGCCCGCTGTGATTAAAAGCAGATTGGAGCGTTTCCTGTTGTAGCGTGCTAACTTCACCAAGGTCTCCCTCTCTCTCCTTCTCTTTCCACGTCTGTGCCACCTCTTCTTCTTACTCTCTCCCCTGACAGTTTTGTAACCACTCCGTGTATTTCCCCATAGACACAATGGTCGGACACATCTGGAGAAATCGGAATTAAATATAGGTCATGATTGTCCTCGCTGTTTCCTCCCTGCCTTCATCTATTTGGTCCCCTATTGAATTGTCTCACTGCTGTTATTTTAACAGTTAATGTTCTCAGTGCCCAAATGTATCCAGATGTCAAACGAGGCAGATATGTAACTACATGCACCCAAAGCCAAAAAACAAAGAAAAGCTTTGGAAGCTCCAGCCAAGTCAAAAATAAAAACATTACAGTATTCTTCAGTTCACCCTGGTTTAACAGTGCAACAAAATGTCTGTGTGCTCAGGCGGAGGGGGATCGTCTGCCTCCCGGCCACACGGTGAGCCAGCTGGAGACCTGCAAAATCCGCAGTATCCGCGCTGGAACGCTGGAGCGTCTGGTGGAGACGTTATTGACGGCATTCGGAGACAACGACCTCACCTACACCTCCATCTTCCTGTCCACCTACAGAGCCTTCACCAGCACGCAGACTGTGCTGCAGCTGCTGCTAGACAGGTAGGCTGCAGTGGGATGTTTCAGAAAGCCAAAATAATGTACTGGCTTTACACTGTAGTGGATTTAATACGTTTTCTCCTGTATTCTGTGCCGCAGGTATGGCTGCGTGGAGGAAGACACAGGCAGATGCCAGGGCTCAGAAACCAATGGAGCCATCAGAAAGTGAGATACATTTTTATATGTACATCTCTATCAATTCCATATGAATAGCTTTCTATAGATAACATGTTTCTTTCAGCAGTATAACTGACATGCCACAGCTGTTCTTCTATCATTGCCAGCTCTCTTAACATTCAAATGTTTCCCTGCTGTCTCCACAGTGCCCTGGCCTCCATCTTGCGTGCCTGGCTAGACCAGTGCCCTGAAGACTTCCAGGAGCCTCCAGACTACCCATGTCTCCACAGGCTGATGGACTACCTGCGCAAGGCCCTGCCTGGTTCCGAGGCTCTTAGACGGGCAGAGGGTCTGCTGGAGCAGCTGCAGAGTCAGGCCAACATGGACGAAACTGATGGTAAATAACAGACTATCTTTTTAAACTCTTTTCTTACTAGTGTGTTTCATCTCAAGTATTTCAAATCAACCCTGTTTTCCTGCTTTCAGCGGGTTTCCACGGCAACGGTTCATTCTGCCTGGGGGAAGAGGAGGAGGTGGAGATTGAGGTCCAGGAGGACTTCCTGTCGTTTGACGCAGACCTGGTGGCGGAACAGTTGACCTACATGGATGCGGTAAGTGGAAATGAGTTGGACACATTGGAGGACTGTTGGCAGCGTGTGTGTGTTGTGTAGGCGGAGAGGGTCACGCAGGTTACATCCCTGCGATGTTTCTCCAGTGTCGTAATACTGACATCAAGCCTTGTTCTTCTGCTCCAGCTCCTGTTCAAAAAGGTTGTGCCCCACCACTGCTTGGGCTCCATCTGGTCTCAGAGAGATAAGAAGCACAACAAACACAGTGCCCCCACCATCCGCGCCACCATCACCCAGTTCAATGCGGTGGCGGCCTGCGTGGTCAGCACGGTGCTGAAACACAAACAGATCAGACCGCATGTCAGAGCACGGGTTATCCAGCGGTGGATAGACATCGCTCAGGTGGGCAGAAACACGCACACAAATTCATATATAAAATCTTCAAAAACACGAGTGAAGTTCCGACTGATTTGTGTTAATCTTCTTTTAACAGGAGTGTAGAATACGCAAGAACTTCTCGTCTCTGCGAGCCATTGTGTCTGCGCTGCAGTCCAATCCTCTGTACAGACTGAAAAGAGCATGGGCCTGTGTGCACAAGTAAGCCTCCAATTTCTCAACTATGCAGATAATCTCGGCGGGGATTTTGATGGAAGAATCAACCTTTTGGCAAAATTCAGCAGGATCTCCTCAGTGTTTGTTTTGCATGCGTGCTATGCCCAATATCATGAACTAACATGAATTTGTGCTCGACACAGAGACAGCATGCAGACATTTGAGGAACTGTCGGACATTTTCTCAGACCACAACAACTACCTGACCAGCAGAGAGCTGCTCATGAGGGTGAGTCCTAACTTCTTCAGCTGTTTCATATCTAAGGCATTTCTGAAAATATGAAACAGTAAAGTTTGTATCCTAAAGTGTGTAGATGTTCTTTCCACAGACCTGAGACTTGATCTGGATCTGCTAGCTCGAATCTCAAGGACTGAAACTATTTTTCTGTTTGTCCCACAGGAAGGCACTTCAAAGTTTGCCAGTCTGGAGAGCTGCGCCAAGGAGCACCAGAAACGCACCCACAAGAGGCTACAGCTGCAGAGAGAAATGGTGAGACAAAGACTGGCAAACTAAGAACTTTGGCAACCAGTGCCAGACAAAAGGATCTTTTTTCAAAGAGAGCTAAAACAGGGCTTTATAATTTTAAACAACACATTCCTCCAAAGCAATGTACTGTAAAGTGAGTTCTAGCCTCTCCAGTATGATGGAGCCACACACTTAACTGTGTGCTGTACTTGCATTAAGTGTTGTATTTTACAAACCCACCTTGGCATCTACATGGACCACAGTGTAAATAAATCTTAATCGTGGCATCTCAGTGAATTTACTGGGTTGTTAAAGTAATCAAATCTCTCTCTTCACAGGGAGCAATGCAGGGAACAATACCGTACTTGGGGACTTTTCTTACCGACCTAACCATGCTGGATACAGCCCTGCCTGACCTAGTAGAGGTAAAAAAAAATATCCTTAACACCTGCCGACTGTGTGTCTGTGTGCGCTTCGATATTTGAGAGCATGTGTCTGCGAGTTTACACAGTTCTGCAGATCTGAGAGTCTATCTGTGTAACCGCTGTCATAAACTGGGGCGTAAGTTTCCATGAGTGCGTGAGGAATTTTGTCAGTCCATTTTTGGAGTGGTCCACCTAATGCTGTTTGTCTAAGCAGCCACTGGTATGCCGATGTTCAGGGTCTGACAGCTTGCTCTTTGTGTCCTCCGCAGGGTGGTCTGATCAACTTCGAGAAGAGACGCAGGGTGAGTGCAGCCGCAATCAGCCTCCTCCGATACAATTATCACACGATGAGCTCGGCCGACGCATGTTTTACAGTTGAATGTGTCTAACGCTGGTGACTTTCTCTGCTTCTGCAGGAGTTTGAGGTGATAGCTCAGATCAAGCTGCTTCAGTCAGCCTGCAACAGCTACTGTCTGACGCCAGAGCCCACTTTCCTCCGCTGGTTTAAGAGCCAGTCTCAGCTCACCGAGGAGGAGAGGTACAGAATACCGTCTTTCTTGATTGCACCATTATCCATTAGATAACAAGCACATTAGTACATGAGGTCATGGTCTGTTGGATCTATTGTTAACATACACACAATGGGAGCTTCTTTCTTTCCTTTCTCTTCGCTTCTCCCTGCTGTGCTTATATCACATCTTGACTCTCTACTGATCTATTGTACTTGTTGTTTTTCCTCTGTGAGCTCTCCTACTCTCCCTTTTTCTTTTGACTTTCTCTTTTTCTTCTCCCTTTCTGAGAATACACAGCTCCTAAAACCACTGAGCACATCATTTGGTAAAGTTTCATGAGATTTATTATTAATATTCTCTCTTGCAGCTACGCCTTGTCCTGTGAGATTGAAGGTCTCGGTGACAGCAGTCCAACTTCACCCAAACCCCGAAAAAGCATGGTGAAGAGGCTCAGCCTGTGAGTACATCCAGAAAAATAGATGTTAATAGAACCCTAATATGGATGGAGGGGGTGGGGGTGGGGTTTGCAGTTTGAATGGCTGAAACTGAGTCTAAAATAATTTTCCTTGGCTCAGTCGTCAAATTGGACGTGCCACAATGTCATATTCAAGCACTTCATTGCTGCGACCTATTTATTTTATTATCTAATAACTCACTTCCTCTACTGTCCAGGCTGTTCCTTGGAACAGACAACAGTGCAGCCAGTTCTCCTGTCAGAGAGACGCCGAGGTCTCCCCCTACTGGCAGCTCAGGGGAGAGCATGGACTCTGTCAGCGTGTCTTCCAGTGACTCCAGCAGCCCGTCAGACAGCGAGGGGCTCACACCGCCTAATCACACCTCTGACTCCCAGCAAAACAAGGTGGGTTAACACATTTAATGTGTTTGTTTTCGTCATACTTCGGGACTGTATGAAAACCATCACAGTGGGGAGGAGGGTTGAAACAGCAAGGCCTCACCCAGTGTTATTAATATTTTCTTCGAAGAAGCCGACTTGACTTAATATGGCAAAGACATGTTACATACAGCATTGTTATGATGGAAATATTTGATCTGTAATTTTTTTAAATTAACTGAATCTTGGATGGGAGACAAGGCCCTCTACTGCTCTCCCCAAAAAACACTAAGCCAAAAGAAAAAATACAAACATTATTTTTGTACAGACCATTAGTCAAAATGTTGTTATTTTGGGCAAAGCTATATATGAAAAACTATTTTATTTATCTTCCTCTAGCATGTGTCGCACTGCTTCATTACTTCCACATTTTGTTTACCCATGTCCTCAAATAGCTGCAAAGCAATTATCAGTTTATCAGAGGTTCAAGTGTTTTTGTGCATGAAAACGACTGACTTATGGTTCCATCGATCTGTATGTGACTTCTTTCGTGTTTCCTCAGCTATCAGAATCCTCTTCCTGTAATTCACTCCACTCTATGGACACCAGCTCGTCGACAGCTAGCGTCTCCATGACTCCTGCGTCCCCCTCCCTCCCCGGGCCGGCCTGCACCCACAGACGCTGCATCTCCCTTACTCCCATGTCCCCCAGTTCCCCGAGCCAAACCCCAGCTTACAATACCCAGGCTCAGGATGCGTGCATCATCAGAGTCAGCCTGGAGCACGGCAACGGGAATCTCTACAAGAGCATACTGGTGAGTAAATATGAGTTGTTTGTGTTGAGTTACACGTATTTAAATCTTGACGCCAATTTTTTGTTGAACCCTGTGTGACTTTATTTTCTTCCTATGACCTCAACAGTTGACGAATCAGGACAAGACTCCGGCTGTTATTTCTAGAGCCATGGCGAAGCACAACCTGGAGGTGGAGCCGGAGGAGGGATACGAGCTGGTACAAGTCATCTCTGAGGAGAGAGGTAAAACCTGACTCTACTTTCAAATTAAGGCTGATTAATTTTTTTTTCACAGTGGATCCTCTGGGATCCTTGAATTTCTTGGGTGATCATTTTATATGCATGTGTACATTTCCAATTATCACACCAACACTTCCTCAACCAGAGGTCCCTAGCTAGATATTGGGTCCTGTGTGTGAAGCCTTGTGCTAATTTGCTTTTAATTACATCTTTAATAGACGCTATAATTCCAAGGCGTATAGTTAGGGTAACTGTGAATACAGCTAAGCAGAAGTTGCTGCAGTAGTTACTATATAAAACTATGGTGAAACACTTTGTATTTGCAATTCAGCATTAATTATTGTAATTTTTTCCACTGATCAGCTTTTTTCCAAAATAAATGAACCAGAATGACCCATGTATTGCTGACTAGAAGCATAATTGCCCTAACAACAAGCACTTATATCTGGTCTTCGTCCCCTTTCTTTATCTCGTAGAACTGGTGATCCCAGACAACGCCAACGTATTTTACGCCATGAACACCTCCGCAAACTTCGACTTCCTGCTGCGGGTGCGAGGCTCGGCGGGTCGGCCGGTCCAGCTGCGGAGCCGGTGTAGCTCCACGCTCCCTCGAGCCCAGCACCGCTCGAGCCTCTCGCTCAGACTCAGCAAAGTCACACTGTGACCGGGGCCCCAGCGGTTCGCCCTCACACCACTAACCTGGGATGATACAGGGCACAGACTGGATATTAAGTGTTGGGTTTTAGAGTGGAGAGGCTGGAAGAATAAACAGACATGAGGAAGCTCTGGAGGATCACTGGATTCAAGAAGGAACAGATGGATCCCAGTGATCTCCTAAGACTTACAAGGAGCTCCAATTTGACTCTTATTTAACCATTTGAGTCTCTTCCCTGAACGTACCATCCCTTTGCCCAGCCTTAATACAGAACATGGATGTGTAGCGTGACTGCTGTGCCAGTGGGACTAAACTTTTGACTAGCGACACCTGTAACAGAGTGATACAGCGACCCCAAGTGGCCTCCGTTCTTTACAACAACAGGTTTTTGCACACATTGTGGGAGCAGCCAAACTCCTGACCTCCAACAGTATTCTGATATTGAAATGAACTTTTTAAAAAAATGTCCTGTGATGTCTGTGTAGCTGAATAAAATAACTTTTCTGGTAATAGAAGAGTGGCAAATGCAGAAATAGAAGGTGGGTGGTGGAGTAAAAGGAGAAATGGACTTAGTTTCCAGTCCTGTTGCCTTTATTGACGAGTGAATGGACCTCTGACAGTGATCTGAATGATATTGATAAAGTGATTGACAGGAGCTGTGATGTCATTTATTTCCCCAGTTTGACATGTTTACCTTCCATGTCCGCCTTGTGCACAGTGTGCACAGTGTCTGTATGTGTGTGTGTGTGTGTTATAAGCCCCTCTCATATTGTGAGCTGTGTGACGAATGCAGCGTTGACATGCATTCTGATTGGTTCCAGTACTTGGTTTTAACAAGTCCTCAGCAAATGTTGAAATGGCCTTACCTGCCCCATCTTCGGGGTGTAGAAATGCAATTTGTGCTGCTTTCTCGTGCATGAATAAGAAGAGGTATACAACAACAGGAGGAGGAAGGAAGTGTCTCACTGAAATGGAAAGCACCATGCACATTGTCTCAAACTGATGTATACTTGTACCTCTTTGCCCTTCATCATATGAACTATAGAGCTGTACTTGTTAGTTGGTAGGAGATGCCAATGGGATGTGAATACAGAAGAATGAGTGAGCCACTCTGTTAGTGGATTACTCCCTCTTCACAAAATGAATGACTATTTTTGTCTGTAATTGTTTCTTTTTAAAAAAAAATGTTTTTGTAAGATGATTCAGGCCAGAAAAAGTAAGCCAGATCAGAGAGTGATAGAGGATTTTAAAAGTAAATGTTATTGAATCCAGAAAGTGTCATACTTTGCCGCCAGTGCTAGTTTTTACTGTGATGCATTCAGAAATCTTTACTGAGGGACTCTTTACTTCATTATACTCCCAGAAGCCAAACACCTCTTCACACAGTAAACATCCATCTGTTTGTCTTGTGGGCACACTCCTCATTTCCAACACCATTATAGTTTCACACCAGGCATCACCAACATTTCATCACCTGTCCACATAATAGAGACACATTTGCAGATTACCACTCACAGAATCATTTCCCCTCTTTCAATGTTCCACGATTACATGCTAGTGCAACCAGTTCATATTACAGAGAACTGGTTCACTGTTGGACTTATGTTTTTGACCCAGTTGGCCCAGTCATTTGCCTCCATGCAGCACTTCATTTCAAAATGTTCTCATTAAATCACCCTCAGTTCCTGTGTTCTTCACTGCCAAAGACTCTTCATCTACCTGAATAAATAAATTATTATCATTATTATGCTGGTTGTCCTGTGTGTTTTTGATCTTTTGTTCAAACACAGTTCTGTTTGTCAGTTAAACTGAGATTTTCTCCGTGAAGCACCACTCGTGGTGAAGGCAGCTCCGCTTCCATCTGTTTTTTACCCTTGTGTCGTGACTGACGACATGATCAGTCCTGTTAGGATTGACATTGTCAATAAAAAGTACCAGAGGCTGTTCTGGACAGAGCCCAAGTTATTTTGCTGAGTGGAAGACATTTCTGCTGACTTGAGTGCAGCAGACATGACCTTCCTTTCCTGAAGCTGGGTTTGCTGTGCTAGCCAAACGCTTTTCCAGGAACTCAAAAGACAAATGTGCATTTTTTTGACAATAGCTGGATTTGATTTAAAAACACAAGGGCTTTGAATTTATTTTACAAGCTATTGATTCAACACAACAGAAACAAGTGAGAGTCCTTTTGATATTTACTCAAAAATAATCCAAATGAAAAGAAAACAAGCGCATTTTTCCACTGTATGAGATTTATGTGGTGGTTTAAGTTCATCCACCCATTCAATCAACCATTATCTACACTGCTTATCCTTTGAGGGTCATGGGGGGCTGAAGCCTATCCCAGCTGACACTGGGCAAGAGACAAATTGCCAGTCTGTTGCAGGGGCTGTGGTTAAAGTGTATTTTAAGTGTGCATTTCTTAGGTAGGTTAAGAGAACTCATACAACCAACAGATACAACAACTACTAGACACGGGCAAAGGCTTTGTACTCTCTTTTAATACTCATGAAATAATAATGGCAAAACCAAAGTGCAAAAACAAGCATACTGCACATTACTTAAGGCAACACAAAATGGAAAAAAGGAGAGAAATGAAACAAATATAATAGGATTCTCATTCGTTTTTGTAATTTCTCTAATGTAAAATATTGGATATTTTAAGCCCCTCAGCAGTTTTACCAACACCACAGCCTCTCTGCACTGTGTGATAGGTTTATTCTGAGGAAAGAATTCCAGTATTTTCAATAACAGTGTCAGTGCTCTGTAGGCTGAGATTTAGCTGCGTCCCTCAGGCTGTGGGAATCACAGGGGACTTTTTTGTTTTATCTGTTTCAGTGATGTTGGGGTGTGAAAGGTGAGACCAGGACTTAATGGTACCTTAACCTTTTGATTGAATTTGATTTCATCACACTCACATTTTCATTGACAGTGTATTAAGCTGGAGATACTCATTAAGTGAGCTACATCTACTTTGTGGTTTACGATTGGAGGCTGGAAAACAGAGTGATTGTGAGCACCCTTCAACAGGTGGTCACTCTACATGAAGTACTCACTTAAGGGCAATGAAAGGGCTTTACTCCTGTTTGTGAAAATGTGACAAGCTAGTTCATGAGTGAGCAAGCCTCTTCACACAGCCATGCAGGTTGTTTACAGATAAATGGTCTCTCACTGCAGAGACAGAGGTGAAAACCAACAAAACAACAACAAAAAACCCACTATCAGTTCTAAGCAATTGCATTTGACAGAAAAAGCTCTGCACTTGAGTGTTTCCTGTGTGAATCCAAGCAAGGGAAAAAAAAAGTTCGGCATTAAGATGGGGGGGGGGGGGGGGGGTATTAAAATCCACCATGGAGTAAACAGATAAACATTAGTGAGATATATACAATGCACAGGGTGAAGGATGCCATAGCAAGAATGGTAATGAGAAACAAAAGCAAGATATAAACTTAGCAGGTGTGCTGGCTTGCACAACTCTAAAGAAGGAAATAGTCTTTTCTAATGTTTTGCTAAGAGCCATGTTGTTTCCACATCACACTTCTTAACATCTGCCTTGTAGCCCCTTCAGCTAGGGGCTAAGACTCCAGATGACACAGATACACAGCACATACAGTGCATGCTTGCCTCAGTCTATGACCATAATTTTGGATGATTATTAACTGTTATCAGGTATAAATCAGATGAGCTCGAAAGCAGTGCAAGAGCTGACTTTTGTACTTTGGTCCAGGCTATACTGACAATATTTCATAGGTGACTGGTAAACCTAAACAAATGTCAGCTGTAGAATCAACAAAGACATGCAATGAAGACCTGATGGTTTATATTCCAGTATCATCAGCCATTCAGCCATCAGAAATAATGACAAAATTATCTTATTTAAGCATTGTTTGAATTGTCTTTGTGTGTGTGTGTGTGTGTGTGTGTGTGTGTGTGTGAGAGAGAGAGAGAGAGAGAGAGAGAGAGAGAGAGAGAGAGAGAGAGGGAGTACTATCTAAGTGTGTATACATGGTCTTGGTGATACTCATGTTGTGGGGACCTAAATCTGTTTAAACAATTACATTATGAGGACACATATTCCTTATCAGTACAAAAAAGCAATAATGTTAATCATTTCATTTTAAATGATAAAGGTTAGGCAAGTAGTAGTTAAGGTTAAGGTTAGAGTAAGTCTCTAGTAAATGAATGTATGTCAATGTCCCCTGAAGTCATAAAGACAAGACTTTATGTGTTTAACTTGAGGCTATGAGAAGTGCGGGGAAACTTACTTATTTAAGAAGTACCGCCATTTGCGTGTTATTTATTATCTCAAAACTGATGAAGGTAAGGCAGATTAGGTTAGGTGACATAGGGGCTTTTATTACAGATTCTGTCTGACATTAAATTTGGTGAAGAAAACATTATGACTTGTTAAAGCTATAAAATTTTAAGGCTATGACTCAGGACCAGACTTGAGTCTTTAGGGCCATGATTAATCACTTTTCCCCACCTCAGATGCCCTAGTTTGATATATTTGTGTCCATATTTGCACTCCTCTGATATAGAACGTCACTGAAACCATTGAAATTCAGGCCACCAGCTGAGACGAGGTGACAACATCCACCCAGTGATAATGCAAATCAGCGGCACTTTGTTTCCTGGAGCCTGGTCTCTTTGCTCAGACTGGCTACTGCATACTCTGTGGTTAAACAAGGCCATATTGCCATTTGCTGGAAAGATGTAGGCGTGTATGTGTGTGTGTGTGTGTGTGTGTGTTTCCCTAGCTCTCAAACTGATATGCAATATAGTCCTTTGGTTCATCACAACACAGACTTTGAGCATTCAAAGGCAGCTCTCTGACTCTCCAGTCTTAAGTCTGTCTGTTGTTCGAGAGCGAGCACATCCAATATCCTTTGATGCATGTCAACATAAAAGGGTTCATGTGCTCAGGGCTGTGTGAAAGTCCGTGCATTTGAGTGTGGAGGGGTGGAGGTTGTGTTTGATGCAGTAGGTCAAGCTACACTGACTTTGCCTTTACACAGAGGGATGTGCCGCTGCAGCTGCTTTTAATCCATAAGAGCATTTGAGTGGGACACCAGATTGTTTATGTTGTGCTCTGAAAAAGAGCTGGCACAAATACACGTGTGTGTGTGTGTGTGTGTGTGTGTGTGTGTGTTAAGGGGGAGAAGGGTGAGCGCAGCTTACGATCCATCTGTCCCTGTTTCCCCACAACTCAATGCGGTGACAGACAGTGACAGTGAGTTTTTAACCTTTTCTTTTTGTTGACACAGGATGACCAAGAAGCCCATCCCAATGCACAACTCTACAGACAAGAAAAAATACCCCACCAGGCAATTAAAGTATCATTTACTCATCAGCCAATTATTCACCCGAGCCTTTTTTGGATCTGTCTCGTGCAGCCCTGTGAGGCCTCTGAATACAGGCAGGTCTTTATTCACCGAGTGCCAGGACTGCGAAGGGTGGAAAATTAGGAACTGAATGAGACACACATTAACACTGATTTCTGGAGAAAAGGCCTTTCGCTTAGAGACTAGAGCACATCTTTACTGTAAAATAATGCCTGGGAGGAGGAAATACCTTTAAAAAGAGCAACAGGGTCATATTAATTATCAATTTCTGATTATGTTTTATTAGCTTCTTATTCTCTGTAATTCTTGGAAAAAGACAGGATCTTTAAAAACTAAAAATAAGTCAGTATAATAAACAATGGATAACAATGTGTGATGACAAAACTGATACACAGCTCTGTTACGCCAGAGATCCAGACATTTGGGTAAAAGACAAGTTTTCTTTTTAAACAAAAGCTTTTCATGTGTCTGTGTGAAGCTCCTCCGTCATTGTTCTTTCATCATCCCACACACTCTATTGCTTAGTTGTACTCCTCCACAAATGATAAATTATAAACAGCTTGAAAAAAAAAAAAAAAAACCCAAAACACTCAAACAAACACCCACAACTTGGTTAATGTATGCTATTTAAACTCTGTTCTTGCATATTTGAAACTAGACATGATATGATGAAACATAATTATTAAGCAATGTGACAAACTTGCATTTCATTTGTATCCAAATGCGTAGAGGAAAAAAAAAAAGATCAGGCATACTGATAAATAAAAAGTTCATAAAAGAGCTTAAATTTGAATATTTCTGTCTTTGGTTGCAAAGATACAAACATAAACAGCAGGTACACTAGGTAAAACACGCACAAAAGTTAGACTTTGGTTCATAAGAAAGCACAAGAAAGCCTGAAAATCCTGACTTGTCTTCTCTTGAAAACAAACTGAAAAGTTGTAATCTCATCTTTCAACTACGAAGTTTAATGACACAACACTCAATGCCTAAGGTTCAAATATATCAATTCAGTTTGGTAAAACCATTTTCCCCTTGGCAACACTAATTTTGGGAGTGGCTTTTAACTTCTGTGGGTAAGAACCACTGACAGTTGTACCTTTAAGATGAATACTTTAGACAGAACCTCACGCCTGGTCGTAGGCTACGAGTGCAGCGAGTCTGAAAGATTATGTTTTATCTAATGAGTCAGCCCAAAAAGACTTAAAGAGCGCAGCTGACATAATCTTGCACCAGTTCTCTTTGTATACAATCATTATGATACAATCTTTTATGAGAAAAAAAAAAGCGGCATCTGCAGAAAAATGGGACAATTAATTAGTGATATTTCCCCAAATAATCAGAGCATGAAGAACAATAAACCACAGGGGAAACAAAACTCGTTTGAGACAGTTTTCTATTGTTACAATAAAATCACACCAGCAGCTAGAAAAGGTACTGTACCACTCTTCCGTACGCATTTCTGCATGGCAAAATCAATAGTGTTACCAAGGAGTTGGCTGTAAACCAGAGAAACAATTTCACTCAGCCTGTTTGCGGTCTAGTTTTACCTTGCAACTATAATGCAAAGGTGTAACTTCCTCAGAAGAGCTTCACACTGAACTAAACGCTGTTGAAGCTGGAAAACAACTAATGAACTATATACTGCTCTATTGTGATGAAACATGTTCCTGTGCTTATCTGCAGAGCGGAGGGAATGATTTTAATTACTTGCAATGTGAAGCTCATCAATAATTAAAATCAAACGATGGCAACAGTCAGAAAATACTTGATTCCGAGGTGAAGTTTTGATATACTAAATGACAATGCTGACAGGTGAAAATGAGGAAGATGGCTGTAAGACAGATTCTTAACAGAGGTGAAAATAGGCTGGTGGTAAAAACTGTGGCCTGTTTAATTTTAGTGTTGCTTCTCTGTTCCAGACACTTAAGGAAACAGGAACTTAGCTGACAGCTGTGACCTACTGGTGTGAGACATAAACAAGACTAAAACCAAAAAAAGGACAGGGCTAACGGACTCCAAGACATTCCACTAAATGAAGGAGCTGGAGGTATTTTCTTTCTGAGGCTCTTGAACATTAGTTGTACTTCAACGCAGTCGATAGTATGGATAATCAATTGGAGCAAGAGAGACTAAAGTTAAAGTTGTAACACCTGTACCTCAAGTTTTGGGATCATAGTCTGATTTATTACTTGGTTAAAAACAAAAAGACCACGCACTGGATGAAAATGATTTCAGAAATCTTTGCTCAGAGGGTCAGAGGAGATTTAGTTGACTGTATATAAAACAAAAAACAGACACAAACAAATGTGGAACACACTGAATCTAATATCTAAAAAGAGGTTTACCTGAGTAAAATGTTCAGTACGGTGAAAAACAAACTCATCTCTATCTTTATCTTTATCGCTATCTGTATCTTTTTCATTTTCCCCGGGAATACAGACAAGTCACCACTCCAAATCTACATATATGACATGGACAGGATACTAGCAACACCTTTTGTTGCGATGCAGTCCAATACAACACCATCAATAACTAGAAAATATTGTTAAAATCATTCCCTTTCAAACAGAATTTACTGGATGGCTTTTCTATTGGACTGTATTAGGTTGTACAGGTGTTACTAAAAGAAACTGGGGGCTCAATATAGAGAATGTAGTTACAAAGCCTTTGCTGTTTTAATAGGTGATTAGGAAAAGAAATATTCCTCAACACACATCAGAGCATGGAGAGTCTGACATGCTTCACCATTATCCATTCAACTTGGGTTAACAGCAAAAATTAAAGTTACACACAAACTGTATGAGAGGACTGGAAAATTGATAAAAACTTTCGATGTGGACCACAATGTAATTGACCCATGTGATTATTTATCAGGTTGTTGCTCTGTTAATTTTTCCCCCCCCATTTAATTTCAACAAACATCCTTTTCCTATGACACTGTCAACATTATTGCACAGTATAGGAATATCTCTGCTGCCACCTAACACATGGCAGCTGTACTGTTAAAGTTTCTGCTAAAAAAACAACAATTTAAGTCTTTCACACTCGCACACTTCTGATGTCTATGAACACACTCCTCCTCTCCTCTGTGTTGCATCAAGTCCATGGTCCATTAAAGGCGTAGTGCGCCCCAAAAACAGAGCGCTACAGTATGTGAAACATTACACCCCTGGGCGCCATGGAAAGCTGAGGGACGGTTTAGAAGACTCTTTGAGACATTTCCATCTTGGACACAGAGAGGTGAGGCTTTTAAGTGGACCAGGAAAAATGGTAATGATGACGTTTGATGTCGATTGTGGTGGCGACGGTCAGGCATGTTGTACCGCCAGCTCCTGTCCTATGAAGCGGCGTAGGCGCTCCAGATACTGGCTGTACAGTTCGATGTCGTTGTGTCCTGCGCCCTCCACCCAGAGAGGCTCCACGGCCTTGGGGCAGCGCTCGAACAGAGCCAGGCCATGGGAGAAGTCGATCACCTCATCCTCTGTGCCGTGGATGATGAGCACTGGAGACGTGATTTTGGACACTTTCTCAATGCTGAGAGGAGAGATGAGGAAAGAGAGGAAATCAGATTTTAGAGAATTCAATGTGTACAACTAGACTCATAAAGCTCTGGCTCTGTGGATCAAGTCATAAAACGTGACACCCTAATGGGTCAGTGTACTGGTCTGAAAAAAGTCAATAAAATATGGAATAGATTAACCAATATCTTAATGGATGAGTGAAGCTTCATTTTGTCTAGGCCTCAACAGTAATTTGTTTTGGGCTATAAAACATGTTCACTGCTTTAAAAGTGGATACATATTTCAGTGTTATTACTTTTGCTCAGTGCCATATGCAGCAGTGATTCTTCCTAAGGGTTTGGTTTGGGTGCCTGGGTACCAATAAATGATAGTATGATAGTATAATGTAGATTAGGTATGTGCTGACCCAACCATCTCTGGAGCACAGATCTGACTGCAGACTGGAGAACACACACAACAAACATGAGTCTTGCAACTCTATAGATTTGGTTTAGAGATTTTCTCAATAGAAATTACAGCCACAAAAGAAAAGCACACAATCACCAAATACTAAAATTGTAATCAAGTCACTGCATTGAATATAGACATATTTACATAGAAGACAGAAGAGGATACAGACTGATACACATAGAGAAAGGCAGGGTGCCAGCTGCCCACTCTGAATTTGAACAACAGGCGAACACTGGAGGCTTTCTCAGCTCACTACACACACAGTGAGACATTCCCTGGTTTCCTACCACCTCTGCTCCTCACCCACTAGTACCATCTGGGACCAGACTCTGCGTTAAGGCTGGCGTTGGCTGCGACTGACCTTCGTCAGATTCAAGCCACTAAAACTAAACTGACAACAAGAACAGAAGGGATAGAGACACACTAATGATAGCATTACCCTGCGTCGTTATTGTCCGGCCAAGGGAGTTGTTTTGTGGCCAAGGTTTAAAAATAAAAAGTTAGAACAGTTACAACACAGTACAGTGAACGCCCACATTACAACTGCACACAAATGTGTGGCACAAAATCTCAGAGTAGGAGGTTGTAACTGAATATGAAGTTTATAACCAGCCATCTGTATTCTGTTATAGGATCATATCAGCACAATTACAGCCTTATTTCCTGTCTTTAACAAATGCTGCAGATGTTCACCTTATGCTAATTTTATACTAATATACTAATTCACTTTCATTTAGATTGAAGGGGTATAGGGCAACACTATGGCCAATTTAAGATTGCCATCCAATCTCAAACTCCATTTTACCTTTGCTAACATTACTCTACAACATCCCATTTAAATTAACGCTTGGGCATCATTTTGTTTTGCTTTTCATGTGTCTGTGCAATAAACATGTTTCCTTGACTGTATCACCCTTAAAGGAACAACTGTGGATATTTTAGGCTGGAGAAGGTAAAGATAAACTAAGATGAGGCATATGCCTTTGAATAAGTTTTAGAAGACTAATAATGCAGAAGCTGTCAACATGAACAGCTATTAATTACTTTTGGTAAAGACTGCACAACTAATAACACGGTTATTCTCAATTAGGCCAGATTTATTTCCAGTGGTAGTGACTGCTTATCAATATGTATATATATATATCAATGACAGGATATAACTTTGGACCCAAACTTTGCCCTAGCAATGTGCTTCCACTGAACACATCTATGCACTGTTGTATGTATTTCCAGTTGTAGGATTTCTTTCACAAAATTTAAAAACAATAATATAACAACAATAATAATAATAAAAAAAAACAATACATGTATCAAACATTTTATATTTAAGGCTGACAAAGAGAGACCAACATTCAGCAGAGACTTACTTGGGGAAAGCATCAAAGCAGTAGGTTTTCTTTGTGTCAGGAAAAGCCACTCTCATGCCAGAAGTTAGAGGTGAGTGGAGAACAACGGCAGCACACTCATACCGTGACGCCAGGTCTACAGTGGGAACTGTACCAATGCTCTGTCCATACAAGATGATATTCTCGGGACAAATGCCATACCTGGTTAAAACCAAAGAGACAGAGAAAACCTCATTATATAGGCTAACAAAAGTAGTGTGAAATAGCATGCCAGCAAAACCTAAAAATATTCAATTTAAGAGACAGCTACACCAAGACATAAAGTCACCTCCATCAACCCTTAGTGCTAGGGCTACAGCCACATCAAGGCAGATCCACTTTCACTAATGAGACATTTAATCACACCACAACGCCCTTAACAGACATGCCCCCCCCATCTCAGTCTTTTTTTTGATTCCCATGGCATCTGTCACTGCTCTGCTCTCCCAGCTCTGTCCTGATCACATCCACTACCAGCTTCATCGACCCCCTCTTCACATCCTTTATCTGTGCTTGACCCTCTTCTGCCTCTCTTAATTTTTCACCCTTTTTTTAAAAAAAATGTACAATCCACCTACAATGAAATTCATCTACATTTTAACTTCACTTGATTTGTGCCTAATCTAAACAACGCAGCCCAAGACATGGTGTAATAAATCATCCCTTGTAGGACATACTGTATAGTGTATGGGCCTTTATATCATGACTTACCGTGTGCGCAGGGCGTGCCAGGCAGCATCTATGTCTGCATAAAGGTTCTTCTCAGAAGGCTTGCCGGTGCTGACACCATAGCCTGAGTAGTCGTAGGAGAAGATGTTGCAGTTGATGCGAGTGCCGAGGCCGATGTAGAAGCTGCTCATCTGGCCCAGGTCGACTGCGTTACCATGGGAGAAAAGCACTGTAAATCTGAGAGGATACACATACACAGAGCAGGTTAGAAGAAAGGCCAATGGATATGGCGTTAGAACTAATTCAAAGATTTCTAACCTCAGCAAATGTTTGGTAATACTAGGAAATACAGCATGCATACAGTCTGTAGACTACTGTAGATCATTTTGTGATTCCCCATTGTTACATGAGAAATGTCCTTATTGCAAATGGCTACATTTCATATTGCAACTAAATATGTAAGGTGTTACCTTCATTAAAAAAAAACAAAACAGTAGTCGTTTTTAAGGGATCAAAAAACAAAACTAGAAAACACCACTAGTAAATAAAAGGAATTTAATTAACATCTTTAGTTTAGGCTTTGTTCAACACTGGTATAAACACTGGACATTCAACTGGATTTATGAAGCCGACAGAGTCACATGAAGGATTAACAGTAACATTAAAAACAAACAAACAAAGACTATTGTAAAATAAAATCCAGTTTATCATATTTCTCCATCCACAAATCTGACATGGTAACTACACTGAATTCAACCATAAACAAGCTGTTGTTAAGATAAACATACTAAGGTTATTTAGACTCCTTACCAATACATCTTTGTCTAAAAGTGCTGCATGTTGGAGGATCAGTTTACCACAATGGGCTGATGTCAAATGACTCTTACTTCTAGACATTTTGTACAACCTGAGAAGCAGAGTATCCACTATAAACACTGGGTATTCTAGCCCTCGCCTTTTATTCATGAATGCATGTTGTGCTCCCCAGAGAAATCTGATACTTTTTCTACGCTGAATGTTTTGAGATCTTCTCTCAGTGGTTTTGTTTTTGAACCCATATGGCCTGCAGCTTTGCTCTTGGCCTTTCCACTCAGAATGTGACATAACAATGACTCTGCCATATCAGGTTGAGTTTGGATTCATTTTTGTGTAATACTAGATATACATTAATACAAGATACGCTGACTGTAACACAATACTGTCCATTTCTTTTTAATTGATTTGGTAAATTAATCAGCAGCAGCACAGTGCAGCAGGATGGGTGTTAAATACTTGTATAGCTCATGAAATACTGTTTAACCTCTTAGGCCAAATGATATGAGCACTAAAAACATTTAGCTATCCCTGCCAATAAACTCAGTGACACACATCTACAAGAGAGAAAGCCACATAGCTGAACATGTTTTCCTCTGACTCACTGAAAACTGATATCTTTATCATGAACCAGAATCCACAAGTGCAGGGGAAACTCAACATTCAAGTTCCTACAAAAAATAGAAGATAAAAAAGAATGGAGAGAAAACTTCAAGAATGATTTTTGTAGAATAAAAGAAACTGGATGGCAGTGATCCACTGAAAATTCATGAGGGGCTGAGTCAACAGGGAGAAAAGTAAAGGAAATAAACCTGAATGTGCGTGGGAGAAGACTGACAAGCAAAGAGGGCGTGAAAACGCCTCTGAGGCAGTGTGATGCACAGTTACAAAATAAAGGTCAAACGAGTTGAGATCTATAATACATAAACAATCAATTATAACTGCTAAAAAACTGACTGAAAAGGTTGGTAAACCTTTTAAACTACCTACCTGGCATTAGGAACACAGCGAATGTACATGCAGCCGACTCGGTTCCCTCGGCTGGATCGAGTGAGGAACACCTCCGTCATGTCCAGCTCTCTCTGTGAGTACTGAAACTCTGCTCGCTCTGTCAGGTGAAGCTTCCATCTTCCCTCCACAGCCCCGGCCCCTCCGCTTCCAGCGACTGTTGCTCCGCTCCGTGCCCGCATACTCCCCATTGTCCCTGTCGTAGCAGGGCCTGCCTCTGGGTCTGGAAGAAAGGTGTATGTGGGCTCAGGGGGCAGGAAGGCGAGCTTGGCTGCGATGCGGCTTGGGCAGGGCGGGCAGCAGAACAGGCAGCAGAGCTCGCTGAGAGAGAGGCCATTCATCCTTCACTGTGCAGGAGGAGGACAAGAGGATCACTGTGCCAATGCATCCACATCATCCCAGTGTTAACACAATGAGATACTTATTACAATGTAATGTACAAGGCACTCAGTCCAAGTGTGGCAACAATGGTGATGAAAATGTTTCTACAACAGCAACTTTGCAACTTGTGAAGACTGTAGGCAAACAGATGAACAGCATGAGTACTAGCTCTATCTTAAGGATCTCTTTCTCACTTTAATGATTTACCACGTAATATTATTAATATTTGCTGGTTACAGCATCATATGTGATGAATTCCTCCTTTTTCTTGTCATTAGAAACTAAACAGGGCTGCAATTAACCATTATTTTCATTTTTGATAAATCACCACCAGATTTATGTTAGAAAACAGCAAAATATGCCTGTCACAATAAATTTAAACCCAAAGTGATGTTTTCAAATTGCATTTTTGTTTGACAAACAGTCTAAGACCTCAAAATATTTTCTCTACCTTCACATAAAACAAAGAAAAGCAGCAGATGATCATACCTGGGAGGCTGGAACCAATGAATGCTTGGCATTTTTGTTTGAAAAAAGTTACTAGTTAAAAGTTAATCACCTCCTAATCATCAAAAAACACTGCTGGTTCATGTTTTGTCAACCAACCATTTAATCAACTGTTTGAGCTCTAAACCTGAATACTTTATGGATGTTGGTTTAACTAAATGTGTGGGTCTTCACTTAAGGCTTTGGTGAGCCATAATTACCGTAACTCGTGACGTTCGCATATTTTAGACTTAATAATTAACAGATAAGTCAATTATGAAAACAACTATTAGCTGAAGTCCCACAAAACATTAGTCCAAACACACAATACATTAATATAACAACAACAGGAGACCTACCTGTTGAACTGAAGAGCTTGGTCTGAGGAAAAATGAGCTGTGCAGAAACAAAAATAAAACGAGGAAGACTTCCTCCTCTTCAGCCAAACTGAAACACAGGATACTATTTGTTAAGTGCCCTGTCAGCAGCAGCAGGAGGAAAAAGTAGTGGAGTCAACCAGCTGACTGAGGGAAGTGTTATTTAGAAAGTATCTGCTGTGTTTTCTGCGTGGCGACTGAAGTCCAGAGCACATCCATTTTGACCACTCGCTAAGATGTTGACGAACTGATTTTCAGATACAATGTCGTGAATACTTAAACAAAACAGCTGTTTCTTCAATTTTTTACTTGTGTTGACAGTAGGGAACAAGCGTTTCCAACGCAGCCTTGACCTCTAAGTGACCAAAACAAACTCTGAACGCTTTTCAGTTAACGATAAAATACGCACGGTGCTGTTTCCCTCTGTACGAACGAGGGAAATATCAGGAATAACGACGACTACAAGTCATAATTCACCAGAGAGAGAAGTCAAATTGTCTGCGCGTATCAGCTAATGCTACGCTAGCTCAAGCTAGCAAGAAGACATAAACACGACTGCTCAGCAGAAAACATCGCTCATTCACGGACAGATGACGTGAAACGCCGTTAAAACGCGATTCGCGGCGCGTGTATTCATCTCCTTGAATCCGCCGAGGAAGGTGCTGGCGTCTCCTCTGACTTCATGTCATTTAAATTAATCCATGTATGTGCGGTGTTTTCCTACTTCTCTGCTGTTTCACCGCATCCGGAAGCGACAGCTGACAGGATGTGACGTAAGGAGTTTCCATTGGACAATTAAGGGAAACTTGTTATCAGTCTGAGTGACGACGTAGTGTTGCGATGTTGTGTGACACACTTGAACCTAATTGTTAATTTGCAGATTTGAAGAAAAAAGGTGAATGCAGTAACCCTTGTGAATGACGTGCTCATGAATCATTACATTTACTTATTATTGGTGACTTGAATGATTGATTAAAGTTGGTGTGAGCCTATGGCATCTTATTCCTTTATTTGTTGCGCAGAACAAGATGCATCATCATTTATCTTTGTGAAAGGCAACTGATAAAATACTAGTTGTCGGGAAAACACGGCCTGCCTTCAGAGGAAATTACCGAACAGACGCAAGATCAACAGGCCCCCTGACCTCTCAGGCCCCTGGGCCAGAATCCCTGTATAAAGTGACTGATGATATTTCATGTTTGAAAGTTAAACAACTCAACTAAGACACACACCAGCCACAGTGAAACACAACAGGCAACAAAGGCACAATGCAACTACAAAGGGATGCAAAACAACCACAAACCTACACAAAACAACCAAAAACACAAAGAGATGCTAAATTACCACAGTGAGACACAAGATGACCGCAAAGAGATGCAAAACTATAGATGGAGCATGGCCATAGAGGCAACAAAAAACAAACAAAAAAAACAGCTACAAGGAGATGAAAACAGTTGAAAAGAGATGCAAAATTACCATCACAAGACACACAAAACAACTACAATCATATCTGACATATCTGTAGTCATTTTGTGTGTCTGCCAGTCTCCTGTGTAGGAGGGACATGATTCCTTTTCCTTCTCTGTGCCCAGGGGCCCATTCTCCTCATAATCCATCCATGTCTGCCCTTTTCCATCCCGAACACACATGCACACAGTCACAAACACACAGAAAGAGAGAGGGATGGGGGTGGGGTGGGGTGGGGGGGTTTCCTGTGAGTTACTGAAGAAGAAGCTTTGCTTGCTCAGGAACTACCTTTACTACTTATTACAGAGAACTGCAAATGTCAGCCTTTCAACTTGTTTGGTACGTAGCCCACCCATAGCCAC
The DNA here is from genome assembly GCF_001640805.2 of Lates calcarifer. Lineage (NCBI taxonomy): Eukaryota > Metazoa > Chordata > Actinopteri > Centropomidae > Lates > Lates calcarifer. The sequence goes on from NC_066849.1 coordinate 10,325,382, forward strand.
CAAAAATAGGCCACCTTGTTGCAGGCTCTACACACACACACACACACACAGGTGTTTTCAGTTATCCCAGCTGATTAGAGCTCTACATCTGGTTAAAGTGTCGGGTCACACAAGTTACAAAAAATACATTTTGCCGCTTACTTCTTGTAGTATCCAACCATGCAGACATTTTTGGTTGCATCTATCCACACTTCACCTCAATACAATTAATATCCATGGTATTTGATTTATGGGGCAAAGTGTCTTCTGTCTAGAAACAATGAGGTAGTTAAATGGAAAAAATAGGTTAAGTTTTTCTATAAGTTTGGGTAAACTGACTCTTTAAAACAGGGTGGAGCTACACTGGGACTTTGGTGAAGTTAAACATTTCTGGGTACTTAAGATACAAGTTGTCTCATTTTACAGGTGCAACAACACCTTGAGGAGAGACGTCAGTAGAGCTTTGTCACAGCAGATGTCATGACACATCAAAGCAGGAAAAGCACAGGAGTATGTAATAGCAGTAATGGTGGCTTCATTTCACCTAGGGGAGGTCCTGGTATTGTGCATGCTGGTTCAGTAGAGTAGCTTCTGAGACTTAGTTAATGTTATTAATGCTAATGTTTCCTGCTAGGACAAGTCAGATGTCTGGTGTGAAAATGTCTATCAACCACAGTCTGTACAGGCCCACAGGGAGCTGAGAATTCAGCTGATCAGGCCAGTTAAATGAAAACACCTACATGGGTAGGTGGACTTATGGATTTTAATTATAGGACCTAGTATGAAGAAATGAATCACACTATTACAACTTACGATGAAGGAGGGAACTGGCATAATGGTTAGTGTTAGACAAAATGATGATTTTCCATATTACTTTCATCAGAAGAATATGCTACTCATCTGATTATAATATATGCACTATGACTGCATCACTTTTATTCATCACCACATTTAACGACTTTCAAAAATGATGAACTCCAGCATGAAGAAACTGTCATTTTTTGGAGGAAGATATGCAATTGTTCAACATTTTTCATAGATTTTGTTCTTCTGATGGAAAATTATTTTATGATATATATCATATATTACAGTGATATTATTGTGCTATACAAATGACACAGAACACATGTATTTCATTCAGTGCAGTTAAATGGCCCTCCTGATACAGCGTACACTGAAGCACATTATGTGCTGTTGTGTTGTACCATTTGTGTCTACACTGTTTTGCTGAGTCTGAGAACAATATACAAGTACAAAGCAGTGGGGCCACAGTACATACAGTAGATGTACTGATCTGGAGCAGCAAAGAAAACATGAATGTTTGCAAGTATACACCACTGAATACACATATTGTTCTGGACTTTTAAAAATAATAAAAGAGCATTTATTTACTAGAAGATGTTAGTTTTCACTCTTTCAGTATTGATCCAACAAAATGCAAAAAATAAAAACAAAAGACAAGTGTAATTTAAAATAAACTTTGTGATTTTATTGTTTTATACTTACTCTTACACATCATACAATCCTAAATCTTTAAAAGAAAAACAAAATAAAAAGATATCTGGTGGTGTTTCTGGGGGACTGGAGTGCCAAGGGACAAGAACTACAGCTCTGTGCACATTGTAGATTTCATTCCATGCCCCTCAAGCTCGTCTCGAAAGACAAAATGAATTATCCTCTTCTGTCTTTACTTCTGCAGTTAACAGACTCATCATAGGTTTATCATTATTATCAATCAAAACCCTTGCATGATGAAGATACTGATTATGAAAGGTTGTGCTAAAGATGGGATTGAAGACATCAAAATTATATCAAAGCAACAGAACAGAAGGAAGATAAACATATATGTATTGATAATATCTAGATTACGTAGGTATGGTTGCCCTAAATGCTGGTGCCAAGTCCTTCATCACAAACAGTCAAAGCAATTTTTGTTATCCAACTGTCCCAAATCACATGTAAGAAAATTGGGCCTCCATCCTCTGACATAATCAATATTAGGGCCGCGTAGTTTGATAAGTGACATTACAGCTTGTTGTGTGAATCATGGTGGTTTACATTCAAACTGCTCATGTTTATTAAGAAAAAAAGGGGTGTGATATGAGCAGTCAATAGAAAATGCCAAGTGTAAACCATGAAATCCACATGATTTACATAGCTGAACAATCATCCCGAGTAAAGAACCTTTTTCTGAAAGGATTACTGATCTGAAAAGGAAAACTGAGTGTTCTGTAGGCAACAATGTTCTGTAATGGTCATCAACCCGAGCAGGCAAGTCTGAATATTCTGAATATATAAGATACACAAAACTGCAGAGCTGCTCTGACCACAAGTTCCCCTAAATATGACAATTATTATCCTTGTACATAATTATCACTCGAGAATTCCCCATAAACTCCTTCTGAATTTTAATTTGCCAGTAGTGGTGAGATGGGAGGGAGAAATTAAATCACAGTCCAGAGTTTTAGATGACCAACAGTCCCAATGTTGGCATGCTAAATCATTAAGTCGTTTAGCCACGTCCATCATCAACACTAAAACTTTTACATGAATTCTGGTGGCCAATTTTCCAAACCAAACTCAACTAGGTCCCACATGATATTCTGCCTATACAAGGAAAACAGTCATTCATTGGCTTCTTTAGAAAATGCATCCTCTGCAAATTCCTTGCAACTTTTCTGCAGCTTTCATAAATATTTGATGATCGAGATCAAGCAACATTTACAAGGAAAGCATTTGATGATGAAAAGATGAAACCTTCATTGCCCCTCTACATCTCACAAGAGGCCTTTATAATTTTCAATAATAATGACTATGCTATGAATAGACTTCAGTAATAGGATAAAAGCAGGGATTGGAATACTGTGTAATTCTGCAAGGTTAATGAAGCTTACAGGGGCTCGTTAACAATCGGACAGGTATTATAAAAAACAAAGCCACATGGCCCGTAGGAGATACTCATGGTACAGCCAGTTAATGAACATATTCTCGACATGACATGGGCAGATGTAAAAAACTGAAAAAAGGGGGAAACAAGATGGGGAAAACAATCTGTGCCATTTGCGGCACAGAATTTTTTTTGGATAATTATGAAAAGCACTTTTATACACATAGTACTATTCTTCACCTTAGTCCCCCACCTTTATTACCTGGCAAAAGTCTACAATAAGATTATACTATATGAATAGGAGCCATATGGTATTTACATTTGGAAAAAACACTGTAGAGTCCTGTTAACTTGAACCTCAAGGGTCCAGCCATGCATTGTGCTAATGCTGTGTGGCTTTTTAAACATTCCAGCTTCATTTCAAACTGTGCAGTAAGTTACCAAACAGTAACCTCTATGTTCATCTGCACACATGCATGTAAGATTGATCTTCCTAGAAGAAGCTAGCTAGAAGCGATCTTCGTAGTAAGGACTCGTCTGAATCTGAGCACATCGTAAAAGCACAGCACGCAACTCCATAGCATTGCGACAATCTTTACGTTAGCTGAGCAGGTGTGTCAATGTGTAGAGTAACTGCGACCCAGGTCAGTTTTCATTCAGCATGTGTCAGTGGTCTGCTGGTGGTTAGAGAAACATGGAGCTTCACTCTTGGCTCCATTGAACAGAAAAGGGCATTCAAGGAGGACGCACCGCCTCAATCGAGCAAGAAGGCAATTTCCTCAGCGAGCCTGCTGTACAGGATCAAATATAAACTGCAAATGACCCAGATGCTGAACAAAACTGAGTAGGTGTGGCACATTATCTTGTGCTCTGCAGTTGACACACTTCATTGTGCTTTGTTTCTAAATCCAAAATAATGGACAATTTACTGCACAATCTTAATTGTAACGGCTTAACTGGACTCTACTCCATCATGTCAGAGCTTGTGTATTTTTTTCTTCAATGGTTATATAATCAAGATGGAATTACTTAAATATAATTGAAAAGGTTAAGTGCAAATCTTAATGATTTGCTGACACATGCTGCCAATCCTCCAGCACAGACCAACCAAACAATAAAAAATAAATAGAATGCAATCACACAATTCAAGCTAACTACAATATATTAATATAGATCTTCTGATGTCATACGCTCATTAAAACAGAAAGAAAAAAAAATAAAAACAAAACACAGAATTCAATCACTCAGTTAAGTCAAGGTTCTCAGTCTCCCCTATCCATGCCCTCCCCTACCTTCCCCCTCCAATAATTGTTCATGCACCCAATATCAGTATGATAAGTCAATATATCAAAGAGAAACATTTCTTGAAAATGCTGAGACTTGAGAGTTCAACATGTGATGACCCATAGAATAAAGGTTGGAGGAAGAGGGAAAAAAATGCCAATCTGACAAGAAGTTGACATCATTTCAGTCTGGGAGAAAAATTTATATTCCAAAGCCCTTAAAAGGTCTTGCTGATACATGAAATCTTGCAGTGAGGTTTTTTTTTTTAAACACTGGACCCTCTTAATTGACCTCTGTGTCGTTATCCGGGCTGTGACACATTCCTTAACAGCTCACCCCTGTGTCATATCAACTACCTAACAGGGATTGTATAAAAATAAACCCACACGATCGCCCCAAGTTGAGAAACAAAAAGGGGTAAAATCAAAATGCCTTCCCTCCCCACAGCAGCACTGATGTCCACCAAGCCCCTACAGCTCTCTCCCCGACTCTCAAGCAAATGTGCACACACGCGCTTTCATACAAACATATGCACACATGCACACGCACACGCACACAGAAACACTCAGATTCAGCCGCAGTCACTATTGGAGAGAGAGGGAGATGCTAGTAAGGGAAGCGTCTGGACAGTGGCTGCGATCTCACCACCCCACCCCGCCCGTCTTAGACTACCATGAACAAATGAAGCCATGATATCAGGTGTTTTCATCCAACTCGCCATTGTTCAAATTCACAAAGTCAGAGAGACTTTTTTTTTGCACTCAGTCCTCATAACTTCTGAATTTTCTCAGCAACCACGATGGGATTTTCCTTGCGTATGCGGGCAGCAGCTGCACTCCGGTAATCATAGGGACAGTCGTGTTTGTCAGAATAACGGTGAATGGCACAGAACAGGTTGCCGCAGCGACAGTCAAAACCTTCAGTAAAGAGAGGTGCACAGAGTCAATCAAACACAGAAGCTTTATTATAAAGAGCATTGCACATTTAAAGAGTCTGCACATTAACTACTGTATAAAGGGCCTCTACAGGTTGAAAGGTTCATAGCCGACTGTCTGGGTATATTTGCTCTTTAACTACTTTTAAGCTGGGCACATTAATATTTCAAAAAAAATAATAAAGATGTGCAACTGAGCCTGAGTTCAACTATGCCCTGAGGGTACTGCTGTTATCAGGTTATCATTTTCACATGCATACTGAGGGTTTAGGCCAGGGTCAGGCCAATATACAAATATTAGTATTCCACATTTAAAAAAGGCCCCTGCAGCCTCCTATGAGGCAATTTTGTTTGGCAAAATGTGGAGACCAAGCAGTACACTGTGAAATGCTTGACTGTGAAATGCACCACTAACCTGCAGTATGTTGCTCTCTGCACCAAAGTGGTTGAGTGTGGAAAAAAACATTTCACAAACCATGGGTGGGCAGTGAACTTTTGGATATGTAAGATCCAGGCACCTGCTTTTGTTAAGCCCTCAAAAGTAGCAGCTGATCTTAAATTATTTCTAAATGCATCATTAAGCCAGGATACTTGAATGGTGGTAACATGGTGCCATTCTTTAGTTTTTGAAAAACTGTGAAAGCAGATTTCTGCACCAGCTGCAGACAGGTGACAGAGTTGTTAATGAAGTAACAATGGAAGCATTTAAAGAAATGCATGTATAACCAGATAAGGATATCAATGACTTGTTTCAGGATTGTTTCAGATTTTTTAGATGCTTTCCAGGTAGAGAAAACATGTCTAATGTCTACACAACATCTATGTGGAAATCAAAGTGTAGATCCAGGTCAAAGATCAAAAAACACTTGACTGACTTTTCAACAATGGCGCAGTTGGTATTAAGATCATTTGTATACAACCATCATTTATTGTTTTTGGAAATGGTGCTACCCAGAGAAGGAATGTACATGGAAAATAAAGTGCCTTGGTTGATGGCTGGGAAACACAACAACTGAGATGTGCATTAAGATAAGAGCAGTATCAGTGAGCCTGGCTCAATGTTTTAAGCCACAAAGCAGAAAGCTCTTTTTCAGAAGCTGGACATCTCGAAAGAGTAAACTGTTCATTTATTGATACCCTGCTCCTAAACTGTGTCATCCCCAATGCGAGACATAAATTGATTTATATAATTTTTTATAAGGAAAGATCTTGCCTCAGAATTATGCAAGAGCTCTGACAGTGCCATAAATTAAAATGGTCAATGATTAATGTCTGTTATTGTGCCACACAGTGCCACGTCAACATTTGAACACTGCACCATGAGACAAAAGAGCTTGTAAAAAACTAAATTTCTGATGTGTTAAACAAAGTATTCTGAAATTCCTACTCTGACAGGTTATGACTCAGGTGAGGGGAAGAAAGTCCCAGTAAGGAAGGTTTGTGACTCATAAACCTTTGAACCATACCAGTAGCTGAAAAGAGCTCACTGTTCCGTGTATGACTGTGTGTGTGTGTGTGTGTGTGTGTGTGTGTGTGCTGCTCTCTCACCAGTAAGGCCAACTTTCTTCCGGCAAGAAAAGCAGCGGTTCTTTTTCTTGTTTTTATCAGGGGTTTGGTCACCATCAGATGATGAAGCCTGTGCTGCTTCGCCCACTGGTTCTGGTGGAAACAAAAGAACGAACAAAACAACAAAAATACAATGGTCACAAAAAATTATCCACCACATGTTCACAGGAATACCTCTACACATTCACACGTTCAGTATATGTTTAACACTAACAGCTAAAAAATAAAGTGACCCAACAAAAACATTTAAAATACAGTAGAGTGTTTAAGTTGTTTTGGGGTTGTTTGAATTTGTAGGGAAAGGGTGCACAAGCCCAGAGCTGAGCACAAAGAGTTACACAGGATCCACGATGAAGGATGTTTCTTGCTTATGGTAGAAGGTAGCAAGTTCATCCCATTGTTTACCTGTTTATTGATACCCCTCTGCCAAATAAGAAGTACTCTCTGTTGCTGTGAATGTGACTCAGCTCATGTGACACTAGTATACATAGTGAAATGCAAGTGGGTGGAGAAATTATTAGGGAAAGGGCCACTGTTTTCTGCAATGTTTACCTGAGCTGTTGGAAGTACCCTCCTCTTCTCCCTCCTCAGCCTCCGCTCGATCAGAGTCTACAGCTCCTGAATCCTGGGAGATGCTCATAGCGGTCATCTGTTGAGTTACTGGGCTGGGAGAACTAGGACTGACATCACAACAAAAAACTGATTTTAGACAATCATTCTAGAATTCTTCTCTCACTAAGAAAAATAAATGAAGAATTAACACAACTTTAATTAATTTGGTAGTAAAGGAATGGCAGAGCGATTCATGCCTATTTTGTTAGTGATACCGTTTCACAGACAACCCAGATACTCTTGTTTCTTTTCAGAATGACTTAACATTCTGCCCTGAATCTTTTTTCTTATTTTGTGTCATAAAATGCCCCATCATTTTGTTTGCTGACTGACTATTAATTACTCAGACCGCCCTCACGATAAACTTCTCTGAGAAATGCCTTTGATGAGCTATCACAATCAACTTGACAAAACAGAGGCAACTACAGGGCCTACAGAAACCATACAGTGCATACAAATATCCTTGACAACACTGTGCAGATGGATCATGCGCATATCCCCTTGAAATTTTATCACACTGGGAACAGATGACTGTTTGGACTTCTTTATAGACATTCTGGGAATAATACACCTATTACAGGTGGGGGCATTATAATGTGTATAATCTGTGTTTTCCAAGAAACTCAGAAAATGGAGACATTAGTTTCATATTACACTACAGTATATTTATGTTCAAATCTAAAACCCTCAAAGTCCGCTATCTGGTATTCTTTCTTTTATATCTACTGTGGTCTGTTGCCTGATTGTTTGGTTTATTTCCAGCAAATGACAGCCACATCTGCCTTGCAATGGCCTAGTGATCTGTCCAGGGTGTACCCTGCCTTTTCGCCTAATGTCAGCTGGGATAGGCTCCCGCCCCCCTGGGACTCTTAATGGATAAGTGGCATAGATAATGAATGAATGAATGAGAGTTACATCTATAAAAGAATCCTACACAAACAGCATGTTACAATACAAAAATACATTTTTGAACAATTAAAACAGCAACAACAAACAACAACAGAGCTTCATTATCTTCACATACTTGTCTCACCCTTCACTTTCTTCACAATGGTACGAAGAACATCTATTTTATAATTCAAAAAGAATTATTTATTGGCACAGCTAAAGCAAACTATATAAAAGGACTAACAAAAAGCTTACAGTGCATTACTCTCTCAGCTTTTTCTTTCAGTGTCAACCTACGGCAAAGGAGCTCTATGATATATTGCTGCATAGGTGGCATTACAAACAAGCTATAAAATATACCTTGGTTAGTTCTGGCCTTGTATGTGCTTGGCTGACAGATATTCTAATGTGTGCAAATATCCCCGATTACAGCACTCCTACTGCTTCTCTGTAAAATGGGGTTAGATATGTATGTAGCACATTGTTGCTAACAAACTTAAAACTGGCTGAATTTTTTATTAACTTGCAAAAATGTCTTACTAAAGAGCACAGAGTCATCTAGTAAAGTTGAAAATATTTGAAGTTGATAAGTAAGATGTAAATACACAAACACAGTACCTTACCATCTCTGATTTCTGCAGAGGCAAGCTGATGTACTACTATTAACTGAAGGGGACTAATGAGAACACATTAGGACCAAATGTGCTGGAGCTTGTGATGAACTGATCTACAACATTAAACAGGCATTAATTTAACAACTTAATCAAATGTCCGGTAAAATGACAAACACCGTGTACAGGATAAAGGATTCGTCTGATCAGCTTCTTAAAAATCACTTCACAATGAACACTGAAATTGTAATTGTAATTTTACTTTGTGAATCAGTTTCAATTTTTGTGTCGCTCATAATGACTTACCTGTGGAACAATATGGGGCTGAGCAATTTCCCCATATGTCAGTCAACATACCTGGTTGTTTGTTCCTCGGGTGGGGTTCCCGCCACCTCTGTACTGGGCTCTGAGGTTGTGCTCTCCACAGTCACACCAGCTGACCCTGGTGATCCTGCTGGTGATGTAGCAGCTGTGTGAGGAAAGAACAGACTGATACTACGGAAAACACAGAGCCTGCTGTTTTGGCCCTGAACATCATGACCTTCCACTTTTTTCCGTAAGTATCTTATTATACGCCACTCACTTCCTGTGTTTGTCTACCATGATAAGATGTTTTTTGAGTTGATGTGAAACAACAGATGGAGACGTCACTCTCTTGCTTTCTGATGCCACAGTGCAGGCAGCTACTGCTACCTCGGTTCTCCAACCCCTTTTAGCAAATTAAAGCGCCCCCTCCCCACCCCACCCACCCCCACCCTCACGCCTGTGCAGTTTTTGAGTGATACGACTTTTCCAAGTTCTTATCTTTTTCCTCTTTTCAGACCCATATTCAGCTTCCCTCCTGCATTTTATAGGTCATGTCTCTCCCATCTTCCTACCTTTCTCTCCCGGGGGGCTGGATCGCCCCCCTCCCTGTTGTCTCTGCAGGTGTTCCTTGTAGCAGACCGAGCACATGCCGTTGGTGCGGGGGTTACCATAGAAACCGCATCCCATAGTGCAAAGCATTGGCACCTGCGTCTGATTGGTCTCCTGAGCCATGCTCTGACAGAGGGGGTAAGGGGGATGGGAGAGGATATTCCTGAAAATGGGGTTGCAGAAGTTAGTCAGTATGATTAGCAGTCCCTATTTGATTACACTTTTATTCATTTTGAGCTAAAAGAGCTTGGAGACTGGCATTGGAGCATGAGAGTGGAGTTGGAGCAGAAATGTGAGTTTCTTTGTGAGCTAAGGGTTATGACCAGCTAATTGTAGCTGTAATGAAGATTTGTCAAGCAGGATCGTAACTATTTTACATGGGCCAAAATAAAGTCCAACACCACAGACAGAATAAGTCCAGTTCTGCCTATAATGCAGAACTGGATTTTGTCACACTTAACTGAAGATACAGTCTAACTTATGTTTCCAAAATGATGGGAAGAAAAAATGACATTAATGGCAAAATATGACAGCAAAGAAATCCAAAATAAAACGTGTCACTTAATATTATAGTGCTCCTCCTGCAGCATTAAGGGAATGCGCTAGGAGTTTTGAAAGTATTAAGGTATGGATTAGTCACAAACATTAAGCACGGAACTGTGCACAGCAATGAAAACTAAAGGTATAGCGAGTCTCATATAATTCCACTATAAAAAAGAAGTTACAGTCTACGAAACCCTAAGCTAGCTCAGCTGCTTTATGCTTTCTTCCGCCGCACACCAAGATGTTTTGGTCAGGGCAAAGTTAACAAAAAGGAACAAAAGCTGCAGAAATGTCTACAGGAAACCACCTCAAAACTAACCCGAAACCCTCAAATTAACCAATGACTTGACACAGGTTAACACTACACTGCTTACAATCTAGCTAAACAACTTACAGCTGACTGTCCCCAGTCTGAGTTTGTCCGCAGCAGAAAACAATTGACGTCCTATGCTTGCATAGCTCAAAGCAAATACTGTAACATTAGCAAACAGCCTCGCTGGACGTTTTGTCTGTCTGACACTGCATACCAATGCAAAAAGAAGGACAAAACTCGCCTGGTAGCCTTACATCGTAGCGAAAATCAAGAAAATAAAAATAGTAAAGCGTCCTTAGCGACGAACTGTAAACAAATCTTGTGTTTTAAATCGAATAAACGCTAGTGTTAGCAGGCTAACGTTAGCTGAAGTGCTAGCATAATCAGCCAGCCCAAAAACAGTGCACTTCCCGACAGTGTCCTAGCTGGTTTTAAAATCGGTTACACACTGCGGAAGACTCCCATAGCGGTCTGAGATGAAGACAGTACCTGAAATTCAAGGTACCGGGGGCTGTCGACGATCCTGGGCTTCAGATTTGTACAAATTGTGTCCCCAGCAGAGCGCGCGGCCTCCTACCCAGCGCTAGCTCCCGACATTCGAAACAACGACCATGACGTCATCCCCAACACCGATTCAGACGGGCCAACATCACAAAGTCCATTACCCTCCACACACCAAAAACATCCCCCAACACACACCGAAAACACCACCAAACTCACACATGACGCTAATATTAATATTGTTAAGTGTGACACCGACACTGTGCTGTGTCCACAATTTATTGGCATATCAGTTCATTGACAGTTGCTTGTACACACTCACCAAGGTTCAGACACAGAGTACTGAAATTAAAACTGCAGATCTAAAAGCAAATGAAATGCATTATGAACTCCACGTGATACTTAAGATGTGTGCATGTGTCATATTTATAAGGAATCTAGGAGCCCCTAACATGATCTTGGCAATAAAAAACTTGCTTAGTTTTTGGGAATGCTTTGAATTCTTTTTAGGCACTAATACTTTCAAACAAAGACATAGATTAGTCTGCATCATATGTAAAAAATACAGTTCTCTATTCCAGCATAAATAATAAAGTGCAGAAATGTATAAATTTCTTTAAGGCCACAGGTCAGAGCTTTAAGTTCAGTGGTTAGTTACATCAAAAATGTAGTGTCATTCAAAAGTAGTTCAAATTTAGTGACTACATAAAGATAACATGATTAAATGAATTTTCTCTTTCGTTATAGCAAGCAGATGTAAATGCATTTAAAAATGGTTAATCTACAGTAAACCTCAGTCTTCTGTCACCACACCGATTATTAACTCATGGAGAAACACAACACAAGTCGTGAAGTCTAGTTGTTTGGGCTAGCCTGCTCCATCGCCACATCTCCCTCAGTCTTTTCAGTGATCTGAGGGGCAAAGGGTCCCACCAGCCAGTTGAGTGGTGTGTTGTTTAGTAGATACTCCATGACACCATCCAGTGACTGTTGAACCTGGGAACAATCAAACGCCAGTATTACTTTCAACACCATTTCTTAAACATTTACCTAATCAAAACAAATATTCTACCTTAAAAAGTATGCTATGCTTCATTGTGGGTGAAAAATCTTGAGATTATAGTTGTGTAAATTACTAAATACAACATAAGCTTGACTGTCCTAGTTTCATAAATGCATATGAATGAGCAGATACCCCTGAGAATGGATGTTTGTTTATGCAATGTATGCCAGAGTCTCCCATTTAATTCCTTTTAAGTAACACTCTACGGGTATTATTTAAGCACCAATAAAAAGGTAATCGAGGGAGAAACTGTGTTAAGTGATAGTGTTGAAAAAAAGAGGGTAAAATGTCAAGCACTAAACTATATTTAACCAAGCTGATGCAGCAAAAAGAAAAACACTGTGCAGAAGACAGTGTGCTGCAATTAGTACTTGGGTCAGGTGGTGACGGCTCCGCTCCAGAAGAAGGGGTGTGAGAGTGCTGGTGCTCCCCAGAGAGGAGTGCAGTTCTTCAGCTGATTGCCTTGCGCTGGTCAGCTGGTCCTGGACTGCACCTGGCAGACCCTGAGCACTTGAAACCACATTGGAGCACGCTGACCGCAGCTGGTCGCTCAGACCACGCACCATGGAGAGGGCCCGCCATTCCAGCTTCTGTGAAAAGACAATGGAAATAAAAAATATGAGTGAATGATGAATAAGCAGTGTATTAATGAACTTTTAGATGATAATATAGCATTCCAATCCCACGTGATTTAGCAGGGGCATTACAATGCCCGTGATCCTTAACAGATTAGTGGTATAGATAATGAATGAATTACAATGCAATGTCAGCCTCTAAAATACAAGTCTGTTTTATTGCTGAAATAAGAACTTTTGCTTTGTTTTTGTCCCTCTGAGAGAAATGCACTCGCTCTGCAAGTTTTTCTTTTGTTCAAGTAGTATTCCGAGTCACTTCAGAATACACATGCTGCAAATGTACAGTACATGTACTGTAAATGCTGTGAAATGCACAAATAATCTGATTAGAATCCATTTGTTCACTTCCAAATTGCTTCAGCCCTGACCTCAGATTCATCTTTGGTCCCGTCTGGCTCCGACTCAGTCTGTCCAGCTCCAGCATGCTTCTGCTTCCACTCTGTCCAGCGCTGCAGCAGCTGCTCTGAGGCTCCTCCTATCTGGTTACTGGCGGTACCCAGGCTGGTTCGGGCACTCTCTAGCAGGTCCAGGGTGCTGGTAATCTGAGCCACTGCAGCATAGGTGGCATCCCTGGCATGCCGTGCACGCCCCAGTGAGTGCTGTAGGGCTCGCTCCTGTACCTTGGCTGAGAGTTTCCCCAAGCGGACAAAGTAGCTGGGGCTGTCTGACAAGGTGGTCACCTCACTGGTGACAGGTTCAGCTACAGCAGCTGAAAGAGGACATTATCAATCTCATATATATATTCAAGAGAAATGTTTTGCATAGCCAGGGTATCTGGAATTCTAAATATGGCTTTAAATATTAAGGTGTGAGCACACAGGTGTGATAGTTCTGTATGTAATGTACAGTTTTGTGAACTCTTAAAAGGGAAACAATGCAGTAAATCAGCCATTTGTATTAAATGTTATGTGAAGGAATACACAGAAGAAATTCAGTATATGTACATTCTATGTGGCATGTTTTTAATTGATGGATAAAGGTTGAATTGGTTCCCTCTCTCTGTGCCAGCTGGTGCATCTGCTCAGAGCCGGGCTACTTGACTCCGACAGGGTTAAAGTACATCTGCTCAAGAGAGACAAAACGACTTGACTCATTTCACTCCCTCCAGTCATCTGTCTGTGAAAGCTAAGAGATATGCAGAGTCACACTATCTCCCTGTGCCTCTGTTAAAAGCTACTTTGGTGGGTCTGTGGGCCACAGTAACCACTGAACAAATCCAAAATCCCCAGAGTACTGCCATTATGGGTGCTTTGCTGCCGCTGCCGATTACAGTTGGGAGTTGAATCCCTTTCATATGCATAATCAGAGAACAGGATGGTCTCATGAGTATTACTGCTATATTCGAGTATGGCCGGTTGTCATGATAACATGACATCACAGTAGCAGGTGTCAAAGCTGTGAGTGCTGGAAACTGTAGGTGCTTTATGGGCCAAGTTAACAGAAGGGAAGTTCATTGGAATGTCCTGCCTCTCGCCCTATGAATAGCATCGACCATTGATGTGTTCAGATCCAGCCACCGTGTTAGAACTGAACACTTTTATCATGACCACCCCCATCATGCCACATCACCTTGTCGTGCCTTTATAGTGATAATTAATTTGGGCAGCCTCATTAAATTTGCTGTTTGATCTGTAGATCAATGAAGAGTGTTGGCTACTGACTCTCACTGTAAATGGCAAACAGCACTAATGCCATCATTCTCGCATAGTAATTATGGGATAAATCAAGTTTAAGTAAACCACAGTAAGTCCTAGTTACAATATGAATGCTTACACACAAAAATGTATGAAATTAAGCTTGGAGTAATGGAGGTAATAGAAGGATATTTTTTGAAACTTTTCAAAGATCCTTTTCATCTGGCAATGTTGAACTGCAGGTGGTGTACTTGTAATTTAAAGAACACAGGCAAAGTGACACTTTTGTTTGTGTGAAATATCTTAAAAGGGACAATCTGTGAACCAAATCTAAACAAAAGCATAACGAAAGGGTTGGAATCACTCCCACTTTAACTGATAGATCTGTAACTAGAATTGTATAACAACTAAATCTGACTTGAAAGTGCTTTGTCACTATAAAAGTTTTGTTTATATTAGAGTCACTTATGAAGCACTGACGTGAAACAGATTTCAATTATGATCAGGGGAGAAAAACATGGAATGCTTATTGTTGCAATAAAACATGTAAATATATCAACTCAATATGGTCAAAAAACGTTACTGAATGGGTCTTGTAGCCCTAGATTCTTTAGCTATCTTATAAGCTCAAGATAATTTGTTTGTTTACGATCATCCGTGATAAAAAAAAAACATGAAAAACTGTCCCCTTCTCATCCACAATTAATTAATTCCAACTGTGGCCTTGTTTCAGCTTCATTTGATCCAACTGTCAAAACACACCTGTCTGTACCCCAGCAGGAGACATATGGGTTTATCACCTCCCCCTGGTGTTTTATGAACTGATTATTTTTTCCACAATAAGGACAGCTACTAACCCAGCTCCCTCTCAGTGAGCGGTAGGTTCTGGTCAACCCAGTCCTCGGATCGGCTGAGGGCCAGTCCCATCCCACTGCTAACCATCTGGCCCATCCTGGTGCCCATGACGGTGCTGATACCTCCGCTGACTGCTGCCCGGGTCAGCTCGACACCACCCATCACAGCCCCCACCACGGCGTCTTTGGCGCCCGCCACCGACTGGTACACCATGCCCACTGTGTTCGACACCACCTGAGAAACAAACAAGCAAATTATGTGACGTGCTTGCAGAGTAATGGTAGTGATATTATGTATTTTCTATATAGCGCTTATCCTATCGGCAGAAATGACATTTGGGACAATCTGGTCCACAAGGAGCAGCTAGCACAGATTGAATGATGATGCGGGGTGTGTTAGGATGAGAAGTGGAGGCTAGGGAGTACATTGTTTTCTTTTTTAAGACACCCTAGAGTGTAGTGTGCTATCCTTTTATACTTTTACTCATATACAGTATGAAAGAAAAAAAAGAGAGGCTGTGGTCAAATCTACTATATTGTTAATGCTTGTTTGCAGGCAGTTTAACCCATGGCTTGGTTATTTTTTACTGAGGAGCAACAGTAACTGTTCACATATTGTAAAGGGTAAACACTGTTGCTATGGTTACCTGGAGAGCAACACAACTTTTGAACTGGTTTAGAGGGCTAATTAATGGCCTGAGATATGTTGTTAGGTGTCTTCAGTTATCACTCAGTGTGATAATGGTTAACAGTACAATAAATCAATCCAAATACACAATAAAAAGGAAAGAAGAAAAACAGCAGCAGCAGCAGCAGCAAACTATGTAAAAGAGGGTCTGAAATGCATTCTTTGCCTACATTACAGTAGCATGGCTCTCTGTCTGACCTTGTCTGCTGGTTGGTGAAGAATGGGCAGCTTCTCTTCCATCTTATCCAGTCCTTTCAAGGCATACTCATTTACTGTGGCAACTGAAACAAGTCCACGTCAGACATTTCTCTGAACTTCAGAAGAATAAAATCTAAACAGCTAAATGTATCAGAGAGGAGTAATATAACAAATAAGAAAACAGCAACAGTCAAGCAGTTTCATTTTACCGTGCAGTGGGAACTGAAAGGGTTTTAATGATTTCTGTGAAACCTTCTTCTGTTCTCAGAAGAAGAAACCTACCTTTATTCTTATGTTGCACTCTAGCCCAGAGGTAACAAGTGGACCTGACATTCTTTTATAGTACATTTCAATGCCGTTATTGCACATATATTACATCATATTTTTTTTGCAGGGAGAAGAACTTACGCTGTGGTTCTATCATGTCCAAGAGAGGCTTGGACCCGGTGGTGGCAGCTGCTCCCAGGGTTCGGACCCCACTCTCTGCTACATCCATCACTCCCTTTAGCAAGGGCACATTGCCTTTGGTGCTACTGTAGGCGCTGGAAACCACCTCACAAGCTGAACTGACCAGGGGCAAGTTGCTTACTCGGGAGACAACATTCTGGGGGGGGGGGGGGGGACAACAGCAATTACTGTCATTGAAAAGACATGAAAAATGTGAAATACAATCCTGTCTCCATAAAATAAAGGTCATTTCAGAACAGAGTTTAAGTGTTCTGTTAGGGATAATGATTGATTCCCCACAGTAGCTTATCATAATGGGGGTAATTCTAGGCGTCAAATGAATTCATAATATGCCTCGGTTTTGTAATAGGTGTCATTTTGGGTCACAGTGCTCCTCACCTGCTGGTCTCCATTAGCTTGTTCTGCTGCTGCAGCTCCACTCTCATTAGTCTTCCCGCTGTCTGCCATTGTGACTGCTGGATTCAATCTCTGAGATGGAATACAGAGTGCCAGAAACAGAGATTCACCTCACATTGCTCGGTATGCATGATGAAATACATCTTCCTCTCTGATATTCTTTGTTAAATTGGCTGATTTACTTTATCTTGCACAGAAGTAGTGCTTCATGAATTTGGAAATGGAATTGCTGTCCTGTCAGACAGTGTAATGTAGGCAGAGAGGCAGCTCAGCCATGTTAAATTCATTTGTCAACACTATGATGCAATGAGGATGAAACTGCACTTAAAAAACATAAAGTGGTGCAGCCAAGCAAACAATTCAAGTCTCTATATGTCAAAGTTTACGGTCAAAAATTGGCTAATGATACATTTAGAATTCAGATTTTTCCTCTTGACTTCCCACAGCTCTATTTTTTGCATTTTAAAAACTACATAGCATCCTGCAATAATAAAGGCTTAACACCAGAGGTTGGGCAAATGTCTAGAATTTGTTTGTGAAAAGAGGGATTCATGTCCAGTGGTTGGTAGATCAAGGTTCAGGACAAGCACATGTGAAGTTTCCTACTGTTCAACCAAGTGAAACAGAAATCAGCACAAGGCCTATTTCTTCACACCTGAAACAACACTGGTACCGTCATATTAAAAAGTCCAACATGCAATGAATACAGAAATGATAAATTATGAGAGGGAATTCTGCGGATACACAAGTTGGTCTAATTTTAAATCATAGTTCAGAGAAATAGTTAGTTCTGAGAAAAGTCACAAGGAATGGTAAGAACTGCGAGCCCTTGGGGCATTAATGCTGGAGATTGATTATTCACAAGCTCACAAGAAGGCATGCAGGCAAAATGGTCCTCTGATATCATTTATATCAAGTGAAAACTTGTAAGTGAAATATTAAGCAACACTGAACTTCTACCAATGTAAAATATTGCTTTAAATGAAAACTGGGCAAAAATAATTTCTCTACTGAAATACTGCTTTAAGTAGTACACTAATACTGGCAGTAATACTGAACACTAATACGGAACTATTGCCTTAAATTAAAACTAAATATCATATTTAATTGGGCCACAGAAAACAGTAAAATAACATTTATAATGTAGTCAGTCAATTGTCCAATTATATATCCAGTTTCTATTCTTCCTGAGGTCATGAGGAGATATTATTTGTCATTTTCAAATTAGCATAGGCTCAACTTCGCACAAGATGTTTGACACAAGTCTTAACTGTTCCCTCACCGTCCATCTGACATGTCTCTTCTAGGAGTGGGCGATATTGATAAAATTGTCCATCATGGTAAAGTGTGTGTAATGTAAGACCACATGTAACTGTTATTTTTGTCATCAGTTATTCCGCTGATTATTTTCTTGATTGATAAATTAAACATTTAGACTATAAAGTGTCAAAAATGATAAACATTCAGGTTACTATCATAGAGGATCATCATTTGAGTAATTGGAACCTGTGAGGGTTTGGCACTTCTGCTTAAATGACTTTAAATGACTTTGCAGTCAATCCACTAAATTGCTGTTAGTTTAATTTCTAATGTAACATATATCACAATATCAATATTGTCATCAAGTGAGAATCTATTTATGGGTTAATCAACCAACATCATACTAAATTCCAATATTGTCGTAAATGTGTAAAATAATTTGGCAGATTAATTGATAATGAAGGTGATCAAAAACAACAAAGAGGTGCATGTGAGGGAAGTGAAGACGAGAGGTAACAGATAGGAGACACACAACCCCCCCCCAGGCCTCCTGCAGCAACATCTTCCCCTTCTCCTTCTGGTGATCCCAACATGTGGGCAACATCTGTCTGCATTCTACCAGATGGCACAGAGAGACAGCGGTGGACTCCACCTGTCTTTACTACAACACTGTTAACAAGCATTTCAAATGCTTGACCTGATGTTTGGGGCAGATGAGTCAAAGGAGGACACGGCCTCTCTGATCATACTGGAGGAGAAAACATACAGCAGTCGCATGAGGACTGCATCCAGCCAGGTGTAACGTGCTTCCTGCCAGGCTGCTGTAAACGCTCAAGGTTGATTAGGCTACGCGTCCACCTGACGGGGAGGGCCTGCTGACAAAGGAGTGAGCATCATATCCAACAAGCTACAAGTTCCAACCGTAGATGACCTGCATAAAGATCTACTGTTTATTCATTTCACACAGCATTTTAAATGTCAGACTGAATAAAATACTCCCTCTGATGTTTTCATGACCTCTCTGGTTCCAGACAATTTCTCAGGGCTCTGTGTGATTGCAAATTGAATTTTGTTGCACCAGCTTTGTTGAACAACATGTTTTTTTTTTCTGAGAGGCTGTTGATGAGATCTTCACTGGTTTTATTACAAAGCAAAGTCTGACACTGTGCTCTCTGATTATCAAGTGTGAGATGAACCTGAGATAATTTTCAGAGACATGCTACATATTATGAGGAGGGCTGTTATGTAAAACGACTAAGTTGTTTTAGACTTGCAGAAATCACCATCTCACTGACAAGCGATTCCAGCAGAGCGTTCATACAAAGACTATCTGGCCTCTTCCTATTGCATTTTAAGCTCATCTGTCACATCCTCACACTATTGAGCAACACCATCCCCTTCACGGTCCCTTTGGAGCTGAAACACCATATGACCCTTGATATTAATTGACAAGCTGGCATATCTCCAGAAAACTATTGAGACACATGTCATAGGGGACAGTGTTGGAGCAGAGACACAAGAGAGATCACTAAAAGTGAGTGGGTTAAAGACACTGCAGCTGTCCATGATCCAACAGACAGACACAAAGTGCAGCTGTCTCTTATATTTCGGTTTTATCTACAAGAGTGCACACCCAGATGAGTGAGGTCAGGACAGGACCCTCCAAGGAGTCCTAGGATGAATCTAAGTGGTCAGGATTTTTTCTTGTGAAACACTGAATACTTTTTCCCCCCTCAGGCCTCTAAAATTCTCCAAATGAAACAGTCTGAGAGGATAATCTCTCATGGTTCATGTCGCCACAGGAGATTGCTTCACCTCTAAAGCTAAAAAAGCAGGGAAACACTGCCATTGCACAATATGACATTAAGCAAAGGCACCTAATAGAAACTAATGAAGAATCAGTCCAATGTGGAGCAAAAAGAGCACATAACTGCAGCAGCCTTCTTACATGACTGATGTCAAATGTGATAACCCTGCTGAGAGGATGATTTCCACCTGTGAAAACCCATTTTAGCTGCTTTTTGACTCGGAGGAGGGCGCACCACAACGGCTGTCACTTCTTCCAGTTTATTGCTGATGAACTTTACCCCAGATGAGTACACATGACTAGCTGTCAACGGTACTTAGCATTAACAAACCTCTTTTCACCGGTTCCTCCTAATTTATCATGAGCTCTGGTCAGACGCAACACTCTTCGGCATTAACAGGAAAAGTAAGTTTCCCCAGCCTCTACAGGGAAGTAACGTTAGTGTAAGAGCGGCTAACTTAGCTAGCTTAGCTAACTGTGAGGATAGGGTTTAAAAAGAAGACCGGGCTGTCAAATGAGCCACTGACCTCACTGGCAGCCTGTTGCTCCTCTGTCCCGCCGTGACCTGCAGTGTAACGCTGGTCAATGAACCCGGTCCCAGCCTCCGACAAGGTCCCCTTTCTTTCGACCGGACCTTGGAGCTGTGACACAGGCAGGGCAGAAAGGCGGAGAGTGGGATTGTCTTATAAACTTTTAACCAATTAAATCACAGCACAGGAGCCACAGTCAGTGTAGGCCGCAGCTTCCCCACTGATATTGATTTGATTCAAATGGATGTAAATGAATTCACATAAAAACACAAATTCATACACATACATTACTACTATACTCACTCAACTGTTTGTATGAACTCGCCTTTCTCATTAGTCTCTATTTACAACACAGACTCTGACAACATACTCATTCGTAATGTGATAAATGCATGGATTGTATATAAAGATGGATGAGTTTGATTTGTGGGTTGGGCAGAGGTGCTGTATATACTTACTCGAGTGTATTTAAATGCATTTTGAAGCACTACACTGCACTACAGAGCACTTCAGAGGCAAATATTGTTTTATAGCTCCACTACATTTCTAGGGTTACTTGATTTGACAAGATTTTACATGCTAAACATATGATAAGTTAAAAAAAAAATATGATGTAGAGTAAATAAAGCAGTTGAAATTGGCTTCCATCCTAACCAACCTAAACACTGAGATACTGCTTACATGTTCATGTACCAGCAGTAATGCAACAAAGTAATATCACTGATATGATGAGCATGTTAAGTTTTAAAATTTTACTCAGGCTTTACTTTTGTGATATATCCCTGAAACTAAGCAGATATTACTACCTTTACATATCACTAAATGACCTGAGTACTTCTTCCACCACTGGTACTGAGCAATTTCATGATGAAGCACATTAAGTCTTAATAAAATAAGTCTTTTATTCTTTTTTCACAGAATATTCTGCTGGAAATGTCCAGGATCTTTCAGCCACACCCTGTGGACTTCCACCAGTGGATGGAGTTTGCTCATCTGTCAGGAAGATGACGTTGCTGTTATCATATTTCTATCACAGGCAGTTGTATATGGATGATACTCCAGATAGTGCAGTGGGTGGGCCTTGTGCAGATACTTTTTGGTCGAAGTGCAATTTTCAGGGTCAGTTATGAATCCTCAAGCTTAAATTTCCCTTTTGTTTAGCAAAAAACACTATTTTAACCCCCTCTATGTAACATTTATAAATGGCAGATACTTAATAAATGCTTTATAACTCACTATAATGTAGTTATAAGCAGCTATAAGGTTTGAAGTGTTTGCTAATGTATTTGTCAACAACTATAACTCCTCCTGTAAGGCATTTATATTGGTGCATAAATTATTAATGGATGGTTGACAATATTTTACAACACTGTAGTAATCATATGAAATATGTCTTCATGTTTTCTGACAATATAAATGATTAATTATTTATTAGTTATATATATTGAGTGATGAGGTATTTATTTACTCATAAATATCCTACGTCTTCTTTAGTCTCCATGATGATGTGCAAACACTCTCTTCTGATGAAAGCCACCACTACATGAAGCTACTCCAGAGGAAATCTAGAAAGCATCTTGCGTAAAGAATTTTTGTCAGACTCTCACTGCGAAAGTCAAGAAGGAATCTAGTTTCTTCATGGGGTTCAAATTCATTTTTGTTCTAATCTGTTTGTGAATGATTTATAAATGTTAACACATGAGGTTAACACACTGTATGGATTTGTATATTATACTGTGTTTTTGATCACTCAGTAACTGTTTATACACTAGTCATGGATGCTTCAATGGAGATGTTATATAGCCGTTGACAAATACTGCACATTATGAAGCACTTAAAATGTCCTTATACTTACTTACAACTACATTATAGTGTGTTACAAAGCATAGAAAACAACCATTACTTACTGGTGAATCACATGCAGTCTTTAATGCCAGTGTGGCCATTTCCCCACCCCATACTGTTTATACAGCGAATCAGTTGTGCGGGAAGTCAGACAACCATGTTAACTGCAATTGACGTGGTAAACCCTGAGAGGGCAGTCTTTACCCATTAAGTCAACTTTTTTTCTGTAGCCTCACCCACACAGAGCTAGACTCATTCAAATTATCATCTTTAAAATCTTTACAGTGCAGATGCAGTACAACCCCAGTACAGAGAGTCTTTTTTGAATTAAATATTAATATTTAATATTTAAATATTTTAAAATCTCCAGGAAAAATGGGGCATGGATGGTGAAGGAAAACAGACTGTGACAATAGTTGCATTGATGTAATGTACTTATTACATAGTCTGAGATGTGATTTTCACACAACTGTTCTTCTTGATGTGGAATTCACATAATACTGTGTATTTTATCGATGTAAAACCAATACAGTGCTGGATGCTGTGTATCATCATCACTAGAACTCTATTAACTCTCCCTTTTCATTTGGAGAGGATTTTCATTATTCAAGCCATTACAGTTTTCATTATGTGTCCCTTTGTATTTTCCCAAACGCCTGCACTGGGCTCCAGAGAAAGGAAACAGATTACCTCTAATGTTGCTAGCAGGAATTCATTGAATAGAGCCTGTTGTAGCTTTGTGTTGGTCAAGTTTAAAACCCAGGCTGCACTGGCTGCAGTTCAGGTTATAACACTAGACCGAGGCTGTGAAAGAAAACTGGTCTGAGAGAGAAAATAGCACGAGGTGGTAAACGTGGGTGTATTGTCCCGACCGCAGTTGTATGGCTCCTTTCTCTCTTATTGTTTGATATGCGCAGGAATGACAGAGCTGTTTCAACCTCTGCATTATGCGCCTTTCACGAAAACACAAATACACACACATCCGTGCACACACTGGTGCCACCACACTCTCCTGCAAGATAGTTAGCAACACATGCCCCAAAGGCTCTCATCTGTTCCTGCTTAACTCTTAACTCTGCTTCAATGGAGCAGTGATTGAGGCCAAAATTGTTCTGGATATTGAGTAATTGAAGATTAGTAGATAACAGGAAAATCACTCATCCCTCAGAGTAAAATGATCACTCCACTCTTCCCCACTCTCCATTCTCGCTTTCTTTTTCCTGCCTGGAGACATACCTTTGGAGATAAGAGCAATAAATTGGCAATTTGGCCATATTTTCATGGATATGAGAGCAGAAAGCATAAATCTTATTTATATAGATTTATTTTAAGATATTTGAGCTTTTCCCACAGTAAATTGAATGCCTACTTTCAAAACATTTGGTCATAATAGAAAAGGAAGACACGCACTGCTTTGATACATCACAACAATCATCATAATAAACAGTGTAAAAAGAGGAAATGCAGTACCCCAGATGCACTTGTATAGAGGCACACATTTGGATATATTCTGTATAAAAGTCATTGAATTGTTCATACCCCCAGTTTACAAAAAACAAACAAATCATCAAAAACCGCAACAAACTAAGCAGAAGATACTGAAGGGCTCGCCATAAAAGATTTAAGATGTCCAGATCTCAGGTGTGTGTTTTGGGTCTTTGAGTCATTTTGCGTGGAAGATTAATAGTTTCAATAAGCTATCCATCATCATCAAAGGGGTTTTTGCTAAGCAAAAAAAAAGGAGCAGTACAATTATACTGTAATGAAAAACATTTGCTCTCTTTCATGTTTACTACTAAACCACAAGTCTCAGGTGCACTGCGAACAGATTACATCACAAAAAGTTTGGTTTTCCTTCCTGTTTCACCTTCTGCTCTTCATTGTCAGCAATCTCAAAACTGTAGATATTACGCTCTGTCCATTAATAGCCGACCAGATCTGCTTGGTTTCATCTGCACTACACCATTGATGGGAATCTTATTTCCAACATCCTGCAACAAATTTCCGGAGGCTTGCAACACAAGGTATCAGTAACATACAACACAGCGACAAATCATCTCCTGGTTGAAACTGGATATGGACCTTTGCCCTTACTATATTCTGCCCAATAGCAAATTAATAAGGCATAACCAAGGCCAGGTTAATGTATAAGTTGTGTGAGAGAACCACTCTCTGTTGAAATGATAAAGAGACAGGAGACTTTGTCACATACTGGTAAGCACAGTATTCATTGTTATACCTTCTTATGGAAATGTATTAATCAGAATATCATGATCTGAGACTGAAATGAGGCCTGTTTAAAGCAATGGTCTAATTTTTTTTGCCAGGAGTTAAGTGGAAGATTGATACCACTCTCATGTCTTTACAGATGCAGCCTGAGCCAGCAGCAGGTTAGCTTAGCTTAGCATAAATGCTCTTAACAGGAGGAGAGCTAGCCTGGCTGTGCCAAAAAATAACAAAATTCACCTACCAGAACCTCTAAAGCTCACTTATTGACACGTTATATTTCATTCGTTTTATGCAGGACTATTTCTTGTCTCCAGGAAGTCACTGCCCCCTGCTGAGAAATCAGGTCACATCACCCTCTGTAAAACAACAGATCTTTTCCCAGTGTTTTTTTTTTCCCCTTTACACTCTTTGTATGAGTAAAATAAACTAGATTTAATGTGTTAATTAGTGAGCTTTAGAGGTGCTGGCAGGTGGATTTTTTGGGACCAAAGCTAGCTGTTTCTTCCTGTTTCAAGTCTTTATGCTAAGCTAAGCTAATCGCCTGCAGGCAGTAGATTTACATAAACCAGACAAACATGACATCTGTATCAGTCTTCTCTTCTCAAGTCTCAGCAAGCAGATCTCTCAAAATGTAAAACTATTGCTTTGAATGAAAACTAATATGGACAGAACAACAGTATGTAGTGGGCCTGCATCAAGGTAATGTTTTACCGTTAAATATCTATTCATGTTCTTGAGTTTGATAATATTGTACATATACTGTTGTGTGATTTACTGTTGTGTGATTTTTGGTTTGCCTACACTTAAAAGCAAGCTGTAGAAACTTACCAAATTATGTGCATCAGAGTGTATGAGAGTTGTACATTGCAAGGATGTATGTCCAGTTATAAAGTGGAGGTTCAAAATGAAAGCTCATAAAAGTCATTAACTTTATGCATTAAACTTTTTGCAAGCGTTACGGTCTTTAATCTTTTGAGTAAAATTGCCCTGTGAGGAAAACTTAACTCGCTACAGACGTTTTATGACTGTTGTGCCTTCGGCTTAAAGGATATTAGAAAAGTGATTTGTGGGGAACCTCTAGCAGACTTTAAAAACATGTAATCTAAAAGATTTGTAGCCACAGTCAGAAAACATGGGAAATGCCAGGTCACTGCATGCAACATACAAAATGAAAAGCAACAAATAACAGAGCTGCGTCTTGCCATGGCCAACAGGTAGTGTCAACTTTACTTCCAGAGAGAACGCATATTTTCCTCGCACGCTGTGTTTTATGACTTTCCATCACTTTTTAAAATACCAGGAGCTGCCTTTCTATTTCTCTGGGTCTCCCCTGTTTAGTCTAGAGAGCTTATTTCACCCCAGAGCCCTGACAACGGGTCAGCTGCCTCAGTGGAGGTGGAGAGGAAACATGGACAGAGCCGACTGGCCCTGAAATATTTATGGTTCTTTAGTGTTTTGATTGTATGAGTTTTGACAGCGATGGCACATTACTGTGACCCTTCTCCAAACAAAAGGCCTATCTGTTGTGACTTGGAGAGGTGAGGCAAAGTCCATGCTTTTTCACCATACATCAATTCTCCAGGCTTTGCTTTTTTTCCTCTCTCCTAAAAGATATCTCAGTATGTTTTAGAATTGATCTCTTTTCAGTATAGTTTTGCTTCTTTTATCCTTCCCCACTATTTTTTCCAATATCATTTCCTTCAAATCTCCTCATAGCAAAGTGCTCTTGCCCTGTCTCCTCTCTCTGCCTTGTCTTCCCACTCCCATATCCCATCTCATTTCCTCTACCTTGTCATCTCTGCACCACATTCATAATGACAGATTGATGGCTACCTCTGCAGTACCTCACAGTAATAATAAAGTCACATAGATTGGTCCCAACTAATTTACAACAAGCTGATCAAGTCTGTTTACACTCCGACTGTAAATTATTTCACATTTAGACTATTTAAATCTTATGAGCAATCAGCACTTAAATTTACTTTAGAGTATTAATTACAGTGTCATCTGTAGACTTAGCTGCAAGTGCTAGAGAATAAGCAAGTGCATTTATGAATAATGAATCACAGATCTGCACACAAACTTTGAAAAATGGAAAAAGTTATATAAACATGAGTAAATATAAAATTGAGTTTGCTTTTTTCGCATACTAGGAGATGAACAAACATCCATCATTTATGAAAGCAGACTTTTCGTTGTTCTCATTCACAGCAAAACAAAGCTTTGTTATTCAAACCTTTTTGCTTTACTGTTTGCATGTCATGCTGAGAAGAGGAACCACTCAAAATTGAGCTCACTGCCTTGATGTTTTCGTATGAATACTGGAGCAGAGTCTCACACCAGGGACTGTTACTATCAAGGTCATTTTCTGTATTTTTCATGTGATACAGATTCTCACTGTGCTAGGCATGTTCAGTCTTGACATAGTATTATTTGAGTATTTTGATAATATTATCATACACAGCCTATTCTTAATATAATCAATTGCATTTATAATCAACATTTCACAAGTCAAAGATGTGAAATTGAGAAAAGAAAATATAGTAGCTAAGTCAGCTATTTCAACCACTGATTTTTTTCTGCCCCACAATACTAATAAACTGTAGTTAATTATGCATTAGATTGTGTCATATCAAACATGATTCTAAATGTAAACCTCATTCTTTTATTTTAAACAAAATAAAGGGACATTTTATGTAAAAAGAAAAAAAAGTTGAGAAAATAACAACATACTGTCTAAATGTAACAACATCACCTGACTTCCTCCCTTGCTCCTGTCATATTCACTGTGGCCACTAGAGAGCTTTCCCACTTGAACTTGTTGGTTTGGGGCATTTGCTGAAAAAAACGATGTTGTCTTACCAGACCAGGTTGCTTAACAATAAAACATAACCACGGGTTGTAATAAGCTGCTCGCAAAATTGGACTGTGGGGTCGTTTTTTGAAGAGAACAGTTTTGAAACTGCTTGTCAAATGGCTGAGCTCCATTAGTTGAGTGGTCAGAATGACTGCTGAGACAGTGAAGGCACTGGGTCTGATCACATGAACCTTGCACGCAGTCTGTGTGTCTTTGTTCACAGCTTGGTGAACCATGTGATTACTCAGATAGCAAATGGTCACGCTGGAGACTGAAGAATCTTTATTTCGCATTCATATTTTTGCTGAAATGGAAGTTAGCAGACAAAAGCTTCATCTAACTTTGGCATCAGCATATCCCCTCTCACTGCTACCAACACACAGACACACACATTATTCTCCTCTCCTGCCTTCTTACTGTACCTCAGGGGGGAAGATGACTGTGCCACCCTTCCCCTTTTCCCCATGTTGTAGAAAGATTAAAAAGTGCATGCCCCATCAAAAGGTTGTAGCTTTTTTTTGCTAAGCTTTCTCGCTTTCTCGTGGCAGCTCTTCTCCTTTTTATCTGGCTCAGGTCTACTGCCTGCCTGCTCTGACACACTGTGTGGGATGAAAGGAAATGGATGAACAAAATGAATATTTCTTTATTTATTTATTGTCAGCACACAAACTCTGACAGGAGATGAAATGGTGTAAGTTCTTTTGTTGAACATGGCTCAAAGTTTTTTTGCGTCCTGAATCATTTGTATGCAAAGTAGCTGGAAACAGAATAATAGGCTAATCTGGGGATTTAAAACTTTTGGAGAGCTGTTTAATATTAGAATAGAGTACTGTCAGCAGTAGCTACAGTATGTACAACTGAGAGTCATTGTGGAAGTCTTCCCTCCCTGCATCTATCCTGTATTACAGTTCAGGGTTTCCTTAAATAACTCGTGTTTTGGGCAGTGGTTGGATGTATTAGGAAAAGCAGCAAAACAAACATGTAGAATACTCACAAGTAAAAGCCCTAAATTCCTAATTTTGCTTGGGTAAAAATATCATTATGAAAACATAAAACCTGCAATAATAGATTTTTGGCCTCTTAAAGGCAGTGGAAACAAGCTGTAGACAAACTGTTTTTATGCTTAAAAAAAAAAATAGATAATTGATTTTCAAAAAACTACTGTCCTTGTCTAGATGAAGTTGAAGCCAGCTACGCAGCATGCTGCCGAGAAAGGCTCTGTTCCAAGGTCGTATTTTTAGTTGCTGGCATAGTTATTGTCAGTAATAATTATTATCAATTACAGTATATTACTAGCCTATGTAACTTGAAACATGTTAATACATGTTAGCATTGCTTTAATGTTGTGGCAGGTTGAGATGGAACTTTTTAATTACACAGAAAACACTGTATTTATAAGTTAGTCATACGTTTCATACATTAAATATGAGTAACTTCTGGTGACTAATGGTGAACTAATATTGGCTAATGTTAGCAAACTTTAGATAGATATTGCTGTATTAATGGACGTTTCTTTGCAGGCATTTCACAGACTTGAATTCACTTCACATGTTATTCTGTTCAGTAAATTTCCCATCATTACATAACTGTCACTTGAGGCTAAAGTGGCTGGGGTTATATACTATTGCTTAAAGTACAGTACTTGAGTAAAAAGGCTTGGTTAGTTTCTAAAAATGATTTTGGGTGGAGTAACAGTGCAGTGCAGCAGCAGGGACAAACAATAAGAAAGTTTGAGTTCTCATGATCTCAACAAACACACATGCACACTCACAGACGGGAAACTCCTCATGCATTTTTTCTAAATCCCTCTGCAAAGCATGGACATATTTCACAGTGTGAATTGATTTGCTCTCTCGTCCCACGCATTCATGGCTATCTTAGTCCTTAGTGCCTGTGTCGGCTGCATGTTATGAAAAGATAGAACACCCTGGTTTAAGCTCTCATAGACACACAAGGCATGATGGTTTTATTTGTGAGAGTAAAAGAGGGACAGAATTCAAGTGAGTGAGGGGAACCCATCATTATTCTGCTGTTGGTGAAACTATTTCTGCCTGAATAATGATACTGCTGTCAGAGCGGTGTCCTCTGTTGTAACTGCAATCAGCTTGTACAAAGACTTTCAGCAGGTCTCCTCTGGACAAAGGGAACTTTCTTTTTAAGTTTTAATTGTGGAGGCTACAAAGTCACAGGCAGTGTGGGATGATAAGGTAAGCAGGATGAATAATGTTAATAAGTATTACAGAGCCGGTGCAGGCAAATTTTGTCTGTGTAAATTCAGATAAGAAAAAAAACAAAACAGCAAACAACGAGCAAACCAAAACAATGTCCTACAATAATATCAATGTCAGAGAATGGTAGGCCATATTATAAGCTCCACAGAATGTCACTGGCTTAAAAACAGGAATTTGTATACCATTAGCCACAATGTGCAAAAACAAAGCCTTTTAGAGCCTTCTGGTATTTCTTTTATAAGATAGCTCCCAACATCCAGAATTACTGCTGATATATATATATATATATATATATATATATATTTATAAGTCCTCCACTAACTCCGCTTTTTTCCTTTTTTTCTTCCTAATTAGAGGTTGAGTCATCTGATTTGGCACCACTGATTGTATCAGAAAGGCTGTCTGCTAGGAGTACCTTGTAAGATGGCAAAGAGACTGAGGTCCACACATGAGCCTTCAGGCCTATAGAGGTCATTATTTCATGAATTAATTATTCATGAATCAAAGCTTAAAAGTGGCTCAGGTTCCTAGCAATTTCATGGAGAGGTCCAGCAGGTCTTAACTCCTTTAACCCTTATAACACAGCACCAGCATTATCCACTGATGCTGCTGCACGTAAATGCTTTTCCATATGGTAATTTTTGCATTAAATACTCTACAGTACATTTAGATTCTTATGTGGGGGTGGGTATATGAGGATGAACAACGTTCAGGGAACTGTCACCAAAAAAAAAAAAAAAAAAAAAAAAAAAAAAAAAGCAACTGATTTAACATCCATTTCAAACACCAACCCCAAAGTGTATAGAACAACAATTAGGATGGGCTGGAGGCTTATTGAGATTTAATGAGACTAAATTATTCCTCTGTTGTGTTAATTTAGGCACAATGAGAAGATGCAAACGCAGAAAGACCTTAAGCTCGGGGATGGAAACTGCTGGTGAAAAACAGTTTTCAAGTTCACTGAATTATTTTATGTCATTATACAGTGAATAGGACTCTTGGGAATTGTAATTAGATTAAAAATAATAATACATTTTCCAGTCAATATGTAGCCTATAGTGCCAAGTCTAAAGCAGCTTCACAGTTACTGTAGAAACATATTGTAAATTGACATTAATTGGGCCAAAGAGAGATCACAACTCACAGGATAAAAATAATAAACAAACAAATAAAATGTTTCGAAACTTTTCAGTCGTGACCTTCCGTTCTAAAAAGTTGTTCCTTGTCTTTTAAGGAGGATATAAAGGTGCCTTGGAATAGTTTACCCACACAGCAAGGCACCCACAGGTGTTGCACCCCGGATGTAGTTTGGCTTCGGCTGCGTCTAACAAAGGTCACCAATCACTCTTCATTTTACCCATTGAGTTAAGTCGACACGTGTGTACCGCAACGAAGGAGCTCGACTTTGATGTTTATGAGGTTTTTAGGGATTTGACGCCTCGAAATGAAACCCAATTAGTCATTAATCAATTCCATTCCAGTCGCTGCATAATTCTGCTTCAGGTTTTGGCGCTAACAGGCTTTAGGAGTCTCTTGTGGATGACAGCAGGGAGCAGTGCTGGAGATGCTGTAGCTCACACTACCGCTAGAAGACAAACGCCGTGGTCCTCCCACCTCTCGCCAAAGCTCCCGAGTGCAGCCCGTGGAACAGGAACTATTTTTAATAAACCGATGAATGGGACTTTGCCCCGCGCTGGATCCTGACTGAGCCCGTCTCTGCGTGGAAGTGGGGCGCATAAGCAGACAGAAGGACAGTCTCTCTTTTTCCCTCATTTCTTTCAGTGAGACCCCGAGGTGGAAAAGACGCAGCAATGACAGAGCAGCAGTCGTGCGCAGCGGCAAGATAGACCCAACTATTGTGGGGACGGGAGATTGATAACACAACTGGGCGAGCGACGAGAGCGGCAGATGTAATTTCCAAACGTTGCAGCTGGTTCGGTGCCGGTGGTGTGCTGGATGGGTTATTGTTGCACTCTCCTTTTCATCATTCACAGCTTCCAGCGTCTCCAGATTACTTAGGGAGGGTGGGTGGGGGGGTACCTCGGACGGCTGTCTGTGAGGAGAGTACTGCTGCAGAGACTAACGGGTGGGGGGGAATGCCATGTGTCGTTGCGCGACATAGAAGCTCTTTGTGGGCTGTTTTGCACCGGGGGACAGGTGGTGCCGTGTGTGCGCGCGTGCGCGCGCGTGTTGAAACTAGCAGGGACGCACGGACACACAACCCCCTGAGACAGTTGTCTTAGGGGATGTCAGGCCGGCGTACGGGATCAGTTTTTGCCAGGGACAGGTGCGACAGGGAGGAGTAGTTTTTTTTCTTTTTCTTTCTTTCTTTTCTTTCGTTTTTTTTTTTTTTTAACGAAGACCTACACAGGATCTGGTAACGCACTAACGAGCCTCCCCTCTCCTCTGATCACTCGGATTTTTTGTTTCCAGTGGGACACAGTCGTTGTTTCGGCCGCACCTTTCCCTCCTTCCACGATAATCAGAGGTAAGTGACCCGAGCTGTCCGGTGTGGAGGTCTCTGGTGGGTGGTGGTGGTAGTGGTGTTAGTACTGGTGCTGGTGCGCTCTGGGCACAGGCTCTGTCGCGCCTTGATGCTTTGTATTGACTCTGATTAGACGAAGGAATTTAGTTGTGGGGGATTTGGTTAAAACCAACTAAACCAATAGCCTCACAACACCGGGGCTGATCTGAAATCAGTCCAGTGTTGGG
Organism: Lates calcarifer; assembly: GCF_001640805.2. Lineage (NCBI taxonomy): Eukaryota > Metazoa > Chordata > Actinopteri > Centropomidae > Lates > Lates calcarifer. The sequence goes on from NC_066849.1 coordinate 10,357,822, forward strand.
CTCTACAGTAGGTTTCATTGTATGATTTTCAATTTCATACTGCGTAGCTTGCAGCCACGCACAAAAACAAGCGGCTTTTCAAGCTGTCCGGGAACCTGAAGAGGCGCTTCACCCATCCATCTATTGATTGGATATTGACACGACTCAGATTGTTGGGTTTAAAAATGGCTGACAGTTATGTATCGATCAGGATCATTTGTTACATTATGGGAACAGTCACATTGCTGCCCTCATAACACCTCAGTCACTCACCCACCTTAGTTGAGCAGCCTCTTCTCAAGGAACTGTTAAAATTGTGAAATTTGGGACTTTCCTCGCTGTGTCAAAGGGATTTCCCCCTTTTTCCCACATTAAAATGATTTTACAGTATAATTAGAAAACCTCATTCTCAAGTTGGAGAGCTGCAAAAGCAGAGGCAGTGTGTCTTCACAATGGCATTGGTCAAAATATGCCTCTCTCTCTCTCTCTCTCTCTCTCTCTCTGTGTGTCTCTCTGTCTTTCTGCTTGTTGTTTCTTTGTATAGTGAATGTTGTGTGTGGATGTATGTTCAAGCGGTTGTGTGTGTTCTGCTGTCCTACCCGCCAGGCCCCTGGTGTCCACTACTCCTGCCTTCAGGCTTTGCCATCCCTCCCTTTCTCCCTCCTCTCTCCCTCCTTTCCCCCTCTGCAGTAGCTGCTATCTTTTACAGTACATCAAGCTAGTTGCTCGGATGGTGTCAGAATCACTTTTTTGTTTTTGCTTTTTGTGTGCGAGGACCGCTAACTCTCAATAGCTGGCTCCAAGTCTCCTAAAGTTTCCTCCATTTGGGAGCTGCGTGTTTTTGTTGTGGCCCCCTGTTTCAAATTCAAATTGCCTTTCAGCTGTCTTTTGTCCAGCGCCGAGGTTTGTGGACTGGAAAGAGAGACAGAGAAGTAAGTGAAGTCCCTGAGGGTCAGAGAATTCCTATAATGAGCCCTAGTGTATGTGTGTGTGTGTGAGAGAGAGGGGAGAGGAGTAGAAGGAGAGAGAGAGAAAGACACATCTAAAGAAAGTGAGACAGTCCTCCTTGTCCAGCGCGAGGCCAGACGCAGCCAAGGGAATGGCGGCACCTCCACTAACCTTTCTGTCGCTCTGACTGTGTCAATCAGCCTTGGAGGACAAGAGCCTCTTTAATTCCTCTTCCTCTGGGCTGTCACCCGCTCCTGACAGCCGGGGCTCCGAGGTGCCGCCGCAGGTTACACATAGATCCTTCCTCCCTGCTGCTCAGATGCTACATCAGGGGGCGATGTACTGCACCAAACTCTTGTCTCACCGTTTTTTTGGTTTTTCACAGTAACAGAGGGGAGATACAATTGGTGGTGAAAGGGAAAAGAAGTTAAGACAAAACAAGAGGAAGATGAAAGGAGAGATTATCATAAACTGGATATTGTCTTATGATCTGGTAGGGCCTCCATCACCACCCACCAGTAATTACAGAAGAAACGCTATCAGAGGGAACCAATGAGCAACAACACAGGAAATACCTGTCTGATAAGATCTCTGATCCTCTTATTGTACTGGATTTTGTTTTCATTAGTTTAGGAGCAAAGGACAAAACACTTAATGAGAGTTGAGAACAGAGCCATCACTTGCTTTTGCTGGTGCTTCAATTTATAGACAGCTTCGAAGAGAAACCTACCCAAAAATACTTATCATATTTTAGTATGTAATTTTACATTATACTTTTTCCAAGTGCAGCACAGGGTTCTGAACAAGGTCAGGGAAAAAAAATTATCAAGAGACAGACCTTGGAGCTGCTGCACTGCCACATTTTACTGTAACCACTACAAAAATATTAGCCCTTTGTCAAGACTAATAGTTTCATAAAAGCCCATTTTGTTTTGATGATATTGAAGGGATTTATAATAAGCTTCCTCAAAAGAGTTTAATTTCTTTCCACAGAAGGAAGGGGAGAGGGGATAAATGTTTTCTCCGTCAGTATGTAAATAGCCAGACTGTAGGAAGCATCGCTCCTGCCAAAAGAAATGACTCAGTAGGGGGCAAGATTGCACAGAGAATTATGTAAGGCCAAACATAAGGAAAGCCAATCGAGGGAGCGGCGTACCTGATGTTAGAGCTGATGTCCCCGAACACTAAAAGTGATTAGTGGTGAGGCCCCAACAGAAGAAAAAGCAATAGCTCCAAGTAAAAGCCTAATATAGGAGCAGGATTTTGTGTCAATGGAGAACTCAGATAACAAGGCTAAATGTGTGCCCAGGAAACCAGGCAGACGGGGGTTGGTGGTGGGGTTTGTACCGTTCCAAGGTCCCAGTGCTGATGTCAGTTTTTGGCGGTGCTCTCTCCGTCCCGAGTGCTTCTCCTCGCAGCTTAAGAAACTGCTCACTGGAGCTTGGCTAATCCTTGGCTAGCAGTGCCCAGTGATTTATTATAAAGTTAGTTAATTTGGGGGAGATCTGCAACATCCCACTGTACACACATGGCCTTGACAGATCCCCGTTGTCTTTACCATGGAGTCTGAATTGCTAATTAGTTTGAAGAATTGTGTGTGTCTGTCTCTATGTGTGTGTGTGTGTGTGTGTGTCTGTATCTGTATGTGTGTGCAGGTCAAAATAAAAAAAGAGAAAGACAGAGCGAGAGTTTGCTCATGTCTATCACAGAAAAACACAAGGCAAGTTGTTCATCACGCTGCGTCTGTTTGCCTTCCTGTGTTGTATGGGCTTTGTGTGTGTGAGCGCGCATGTGTGTGAGTCAGTCTGTCTGTGCCATATACAAGTGTGATTCAGCACTGTCCAGCCTCGGTTGAATGGGCGCCCTGTTTGTGCCTCGTTTCTGACGCCAACAGCCGCTCCGCACCCCCTTGCCCCGCAGCAAGTGTTGCGCCCTATGTGCTAAAATAACAGGTGCCTTTACACAGTGACTTAATCCCTCTTTCCCACCTCCTCTGCTGCACCCTGCCGAGGGGTTACATCACCTGTGGGCCCTGGGGCGCTGCTCCAACGTGGAAATAAAATTCACAGATTGGACAGACAGAGCTTAATTTTCCAGATGGAGTGTAAGCCAAAGTAACGAAATAAAGTTTCAGTATACTTTTTTCTAGGTTGAGATTGTGGAACATGTGGGCTTTAACTTACTTTATGAGGAATCTTGTATTTGATTATTTAAGTGACTGGGTGAGAGGGGTTTATCCCTCCCTAAGTTGATCTAAGTTTTAAGCTATCCTGTACCCACACCTAAAAGGTCACTATATGAATTTTACATATCACTGTCATTTTATTTGTCATGAGTAGTGATACTAAGCCTGTAAAAAATGTTCTGGTCTCGAAGGAGGTTTCAAAAGTTTAAGAAATAACCCTGTTGATGTCATCAGGGTTATCTCTGATTGGGCGTAAGAGTTTAAACTGTATCACAAAATGAATGTATGGGGTGTGAAGAAGTGGGTATTTCAAAAAACAGGGAATCCTAATGAAAACGCTATTGAGTTGCATCATGGGAAATGTAGGATCTTGTGGTTTTGGTGCTTGACCTACCAAAAGTCAGCATATTACATGTTAGCATGAGAGTGTAATACTAAATAGCTGTACACTTAGCACTGTTTTATGTAACAGTCAAGTTCTAGAAATACATATTTTCTCACTTCTCTCTAGTAACACCATCAAACCATGGAGACTGTTTTAGTTTTATATGCCAGAGTTTTGTGAAATCTGACCCTGTATTTACAGGGTCCAATGGAGATCAATGGAATTTTGTTAGTGGTGCTCACAGTTGTAAAAACATTAAAAATCTCAAAAAGGACATGTCTTTGCAGAAACACCGTCCTGTCACTCTGCATAATCAACATCTTGTCACCAGTTTTCAACTGGACTGTTTTGTTGGTAGGAAGTCGTTCCAATGAAAACTACACAAACCTCTAGAGGTAGGGGGAGAAATAATTTTCTTTGACCAACCCTTCACTGACCCCTTGGTTTAAGTTTCTTCTTGGCAAAAATAAGTCATAAGGGTAAACATTTTTATTATACCCTAATTACATTTCAATATTGCAGCATATATATATATGTGCATGAACACCTGTGTTTCTGACTCCCGAGAGCTTGTCCACTCTGTCTTGTATTTCTCTGGGTTTAGGCCAAACTCAGGCAGATGGATTAGAGGTGTCCTCTGTGGAAGTGGAGCTGTCGCCACCTACATCAGTCTAGTCTGTGATTGACAGGATGGTAGGAAATACTATTGAGCTGCCGAGTCTGGGGGTTTGTGTTAAACCTGGCACCCCAGCCTCCTTTTCCTTTTTTTTCCCCTGTCATTCTTCCTCTATGGCGTTCTCCCCCGCTTGTTTTCCTTCACACATTCTACCTCCATACTGCTGCTCCCCTCATTACCTTTCTTCTACCTGTTTCCCCCTCCTCCCCTGTTGTCCTTCGCTTTCCTCTCCTGCTCTCCCCCCTCCCACTCCTCCGGACCTTGATGTCAAGGCCTCTCAAGCGGTGTGGTCTCTGTCTGCAGGCTGTCAGGGGCAGGGACACTGCCCACTGGGACCCTGAATGGGACAAATTGACCGTAACAATGTTCCCACTTAGCATGTGAAGCTGGGGAGAAAGAGAAGGTGAAAAGGAGGGCCTGATGATTGAGGTGCAGGCCAGCCGCACTGTGATAGAGAGGGAGAGGGGTGGGGGTGGGGGGGGGGCAGTGGGTGAGAGCAGCGACAGCTCTTTGAAATGTATGAATTGAAGACTTATATCAAATCACACACCTCGTCCTTTTTAAATCCCCTCTTAACAAATTCTCTCTAGTGCACAGACTCACACACACACACACACACACATATACACACTTATGTCCTTGCTTGTTGTTATTTGCCCAAGGCTACTGCTGGGGTTGCCATAGCAGCAGGATAAACACATTTGCCAGTGACCCTGTGAGCCCTCACACACACACACACACACACACACACACACACACACACACCACACACACACACACACACAAGTAACACACCTCATTCTCAAGGCCCAGATGCCTTCCAGTGGGGTTCGTCGAGTCTGACGGTTTGATGTGCGCTAAGGCGCTAGCGCTGCCTCACAAGGGGTCAAGGATCATCCCAGCCCCTCCATTAAAATGCAATAAGGGCTATAGCCTAACGGGACCACCTCTGCCATTTAATCACACACTGCTGCTCCCTCATCACCTGCTTTCTCCCTTTTATCTTTTAATCACTTGTTTTTCCAGCCATGTTTTCCTTTCACTCCATTTTCTCTGTCTGCTTCATGGGTCTTATACATACATCGCAGCCAGAACAGATGAGCGAGTTCAAAGAAGGAAGCCTGATATAGTCAATAATAAACACTTTCATTTTCTCTTTGAAAACCCTCTTATGGCTGCTGTCATCGGCAGCCACAGGCTAGCCTCTCCTCGGAGTCTGTAAAGTGTACGATTTCAGAATTTTTTTTGTCTATGCCCTTTAACTGTGACAGAATGTCTCGGAGACATTGGAGCGGTATCATGTTGTGTAAGCCTGAGGTGGCGCAGTATGACAGGAACAAAGAATGCAGCTGCTATCACCAAAGGCCAAGTGGCTGTTGAATAAAGATGCTTCCCGTTGGTAAAACTGGCATTCCATGTAGGCTTATTGTACCTCCACAGGGGGAGTGTGCTTGTGTGTGTGTGTGTGTGTGTGTGTGTGTGTCTGTGTCTGTGTGTCCGTCTCTCCTGTTTCTGAATAAGGTACGCACAGTACGCACAGGGGGCTTCTTCCATTCTCTCATGCAGCAGTGAGAAAGAGACATTTTCCGTTAGTATAAGCTCCATCCTGCTGGCAGCAGACTGCGAGTAGATACCGTGGGAGACAGGATGAAAAGACGGGCAGACATGACAGAGACGGACACTAGCGTTTACTTCCTGGACACGAACAGTCAGTGTGTGTGAGCTGAATGTTTTTCACGGCCTGTTTACTTGTCATTAAGTTGCGTTCACATAGGTCCCCCCCCCCCAACCACCCTACCCTTGCATTTTCTCTCTCTCTCTCTCACAAACACACACACTCTTATGAAGTCTTGGTTTCAGCAGAGCCGCAGTTTGTTAACAAGAGACAGGACTAATGAGGGGCCACAGTCAGGAAGGGTAGAGGACAGGCCGGTCCTGTATACCACCCCGGAATACATGAATACACACTGGCACATCCATGCGCACGCTTGTATATTCCCAGACACACACATTCACAGCTAAGTAACAAGCCACCACAAGCCCAAAGCCTGGAGCAGCATATTCAGCGCCAGCAGCCATACTGCAATTATAATATTTTTCTTCTCTGACATGATATAAATAGCAACACTTATTTCTATTACAGCATTCACAGACAGAGTTAGTGCACCACCTCGGTTTTATTTCCCATGCCAGGTTGCTGTGATCGCTGAGCAGATAACTAATAAGGCACAGTTTAACTACTGTATGGTGGGAGACATTGCGGAGAGGATGCTGGTCACACACATTCTGAATCATTTCCCGCATCAGCACAGCGTGAATCTGGAAAAACCATGCCCTGTGGGGTAGACTGGTATTATCCTGCTGCTATTTTATAGCTGATTCATTTCATAGGGGAACTTCCCACCCAAACGGTTCTATCCTGTAGCTTTATGGTCGCAGAGAAGCTGCAAAAATAAAATGAGAATGTTCTCCGTTGGCGTTGTCTGTTCCTGTTGTTGACAGAATTGTTTACTACTGGAGCTGCAGCTTCAGCTGTTGTCTCTGCTCGTCTTACTGGTGCTCTGGTTTTAATTTATTTTTATTTTTTTTGTGCGTGACTGTACTCTTTTTTTTAAAGAAGAAAAAAAAATGTAAATGTCTGCTCAGTTTGCTGCCAAGCTACCACTTGTTTTGTGCTTTGAGGTAATTAACAGCTTAATGCGTTCAGTGACCTGGGGGAGTCAGTCATGCTGAAAAAACAAAAAGAAAACTCTGGCTTGCTGGCAGTGGGCGCCAGGCAGCTTGGCGGAGAGGAGGGCCTGAGCAGAGACTGTGACCTGTCGTCTCCCTTCACTCGCTGATGGTGAAGTGAAGGAGGGGAGCAGGTGAGGCAAAGACGGGACATAGGCATTATGATGGTTTATGGGAGCGAAGCTGAACTATAGGGTAACTGGGAAAAGTAGAGAGGCAATTGAAGCAGAAAAGAAGGCCCTGAGCTGAGAGAGGGGAGGAGAGTTGGAAAATAGTGGAAGAGTCTTGAGAGGATGCTTGTTCAGCCTCGGTTGCAGTCGAAAAGTGGAGGGAAAGTGGGTCCTTGAACGTACTCGCCTAAATTAACGGCTCAGAAGCACCAATTAATGTACAGCCTCGCTGTGGGTCTCTGCTGTGCCGAATCAAAGAGGTCTTGCTGTGCGGTGCGTCTGCTCATCTTCCCAAGCATGTGTGCGTACACTCACACCCCCGCGTACACTCGCAGAGGGGATTTTAGCCAAGAAACTGGAGCCAATGAGTGAGAGATGAGATGAAAGCATCGCACGGAGCTAAAAAGCTGAATGTCAAGGTTAAAGAACAAAAGGATGGTGATTTGTGCTTTGTTAATAAGCAGTGAAGGGATGAAGGGAAGGTCAAGTTTGATGTACTTGTCATCGATGATGACGAGAGAAGACGAGGAGATGAAATGAGGAATGGAGGAGGAGGAGGAGGAGAACCGAGTGTCTTCTCTGAGGGTGGGAGTCGCAGAATCAGAACCCAGGACCCATCTGGAGGCAACAGGTCTGGTGACAGCAGGCGGGTTCCTGATCCAAGTATCCCAGCCGCGGGTGACAGCCAGGAGGAGAGCCAGGGTCTCCCCCTTGTCCAAGACCCCTGGAGAGCCAGCCGGTCCACCAGCAATCTGTCCCCTGATACTAACAACTCAGTATGACAGAGAGGCATGTTTGTTGCGATGGGTTATGGATTATAATTGTTCAAATTGAAAGTGGACGCTTGATTACATGGTATTAACGCCGCTGTCAGAGATGAGTGGATTCTGTGAGCATGGTAGACGGTCTGTATACTGAGGAGTTACGTTACATTATTAGATTGGATTTAGGCTTCTTCACAGCAAATCTGTTAATGCAGTACATTATGTCCCGTCCTGAATTCATTAACATTCATTTTACTTGATATGAGATGCGGTAACAATGGCAAGTCACAAACCAATAAACCACAAAACCAAAAATAATTGATATCCTACACACATAACAGCTTCTTCTAAAGCCTCTGTGTGGTTACAATAGAGCTGTTGATTGGCAAGTCCTCAGCGCCGGCTTTTCTGTGGTTGCTGTGCATTCAGAGTACCATAGCTAGCGTGCTCACAGTAGCTAGTGGGTCATTCGTATTTGCATGTAAATGTTTTTCACCCCTTGGCTTGACTGGTGGGGCAATCAGAATGGCTCTCTGTCTGCATCACTTAGAGGGAGGCTGCAATGACTGACTGTGACATTCAGAACTCGGGCCCGGCTTCGCCATTTGCTTTCATTCGTTTGTTCGCTCACACGTTCGTTTCTGTGAAAAGAAGAAGGCAAAAGACAGGAAAGGGTGTTTTTTTGTGTGTGTGTGTGTGTCTATGTGATATCTAGTCTGTAGATCCTTTTAGTGCACATTCATGGCCCCATTCTTAACGGCTTGATTTGCTCTAAACACCCGAATCAGGACCCTGCCATCCCACACATCCTCCCACCTCATCATCCAGCCCTCCTCGGAGCCTGAGCTTGGCCACCTCCGTCATCCCATGGCGCCACTGAGATGGACACTTTGAAGGCTTTTCTTGCGCAGACCAGTGTGACACACACAAACACACACACACACACACACACACACACCTCCCACATGGCGATGATGGATACATGTGCAAACGCATATCTGTGCGACGGAGGAGTGTTTGTGCTTGACTCATGTAGCACATCCCGGGGGTTTGGCAGTCTGTCAGGCATCTATCAGGCTCTGTCGTCAAATGATACATGGTCCTTCAGGTCCTTTGAGATCGACTAGTTCGGTTTCTCTTTAGCTGCTGAGCGAGGCGGGCAGGGGGGGATGTTGGGGGGGACAAGGAAACTCGGGAGGGAACGAACGTTTGGGTGAATACGTATGGCGAGGAATTAAGCAGGAAATGGACGAATGAGTCAGTGAGGACAGTGATAATCAAAATATTCACTTCCACAACTGGTGTATGCCATAAATATGTTCATTTAACTGACATTACTTTAAACATTTCAGTTAACACAACCACAATGCTCCACTGTTCAATATTTCTGCTTCACTTAGTATTCATTTTGGCTTCAGCCTTGCTGTACTCTTCCCAGCTCTGGTTTGGGTGCATCTTGCGTCTTTGTCTGAGTATGTGAGTGTGTCTCTGCCAATGTGGGAAATTGTGTGTGTATATATAATCTAAATAAACACAAAAACTACTCAAGAAGTTTCCTTTTTCCAGTTTATGCTGGTGTGCGTTTGATGTGACAACATTTCAAACACTCCTCTAATCCCCCTCTTTGACATTTGAGCATTCAGTTATTTTATCACAATTATAGGACGTTACTGTATGGTTTGTCTGCTGTGTGGTAAATGGAAACATTGGTTTGTTGCTGTTATTATGTCTTCTTTTCTGTTGTTGTGTATTGGCTTGCCCCTCTAAATATAGTATGAGGAGCAGTGGCACCTTATGGGCTTAAGATGTCTGCGTATTGGCCTTTTAATAAGGCCAAAGTGTTGGTTCTAATTTGGTTGTGTGGTAGCTAACTGCTTGTTTTTATAGCTCACCATGTATTGATTTTGACAGACCTCCTCATCGGTTACTCTCCTTTGATCGGCTGCTCTTTTCGACTCCGTCCTTGCGCGGCATCTTGTTGTGCGCATCAACATGAAGCTCACTTGTTACCTGCTGTGGCTGCTCTAACCTTTTCAACAATTATCCGCTTGCTTCTTATAAATAGCCTTGCTTGTTCTGTCTGTTTCATTTCAAAACCAGCCACACTCTCCCCTGGCTCTGTGCAGCAGCAGCAGCAGCAGCACAGGGAAACTCGATCCCAGAGTCTAAAGCGAAGTAATAAACAAGAGAGAAAAAAGCCTGAGAGCCTGCTCTTGTAGGCCTGAGATATGTCATGTACCATGAAACATTAAGGCTGCTGTAACAAGGAGAAAGCATTGACTGAGTTTTTCCACTTGCATGCTTGTTGTAGAAAAATAGCAATAAAAGCCATGTTGTTGCTGCAGCAAGCAAACAGAGGCCTCGGCCAAAATAACTCAAATCATCATAAAAACATGCAGCCAATGAGTAAACTTTCAGATCTGCCTCCTGCATTCCCAGCATGATCCTAACATAGCGTTTTTTTTTCTCCTCAATTTTTACGTTATTGATGACTCTCAGTGAGCGTGTCTTTAATTGTGCTACCCTGAGGGTGCGAGCTGAGTGCTTAGTTACAGAAACACTGGTTAGCACTGTTCCTGCCAAATGTTAAAGATGGCAGTTACTCCTGAGTGAGATCACCCCCCCCCCCCAGTTTTTATGACTTGCCTGCCGGACAGTGCCACTCCTCTCTGGTGGGAAGCCTTTATTAATTTTTCAATTTTTTTTTCTATTTCTCTGCTTTTTTGGCTCAGGCCTGCTTCACCTGGCACAGAGATCCTCTCTGCTGTCATCAGCACCATTAACGGCCACAACAAAGTAGCTTTGAAGCTCTGCAGGGCTTAGGCCGTAATAGGAGGACAACTCCAGGCTCACGCTATAATGGAGGGAACACTCAGGGGCTCCACTGTTTGCTCCTTAGTTCGTATTTCTGTTCCCTTTCATAAGATAAGGCTCTAAAGACATTGTCAGTCTTTTCGTCTATGTCTCTTGCCACCTCTCATCTCTGTTTGACCAGGCTTTGACATTTAAGATGAAGTCGACAAATGCAGCAACATAGACCATAACTGTATGAGAGGAATGCCACCAAATGCAGCTGCAAATTTCTGACAGTAAGTAAACTCATCATTCTCTGGAGCTGTTTTCAAGGCAGAGGTAACAACTGCTGGAAGCTCTGTATTTATTGCCGTCTCTTCTGTTAATTGGATGCATTATGTTCATTTCCTTTGTCGCTTTTCAAATCTTAATCAGATGGTTAATTTACTGTCTTGCAGGCTATAAGCAGCTGGCTCCAAACATAGATGCTTTTCCTCTCTTCATCTCCGTCTCTTCATCTTCAGCGTGTGTCTCCATGGTTTCCTCTGCTTGTTTAGTAGTCGAGCGGGGGGCTTGGCTTCTGTGTGTCAAAGCATGCGTGTGTGGCCCCTGCCTGTGTACGTGTGTGTGTGATGTTAGGTGGTAGGGTTAATATGACAGTGTCCCTTTAGCTTGGGTCTGGCATGAATACAATGAGGCCAGTGAAAATGTGATGGGGGATTATTTGTTTTGGCAGGTCTGAGTCAGTCCACAGAAGAAAAGACCAGGCCGCTGCGAGGAGCCTTCATTAATATAATAACACTCCTCGGCTGTAACGGCTGGCTGGGTTGCCTCACAAGCGGTATGTGACGTACACACACGGTGACATCGCGGCCACCTCACTTCTTATTTATATTTTAGTCACTTCACAAAATTCTCAAAAAGGAATGAGGGGAAGCTGATTATGCTCATCACAGTCACTTCTGATTGTGTTTTATGGGCCATCAGCTCAGCATTTCCTTTCCATTGTCAAGTTGGTTCTCCGGTGCTGATAAGGAGTAATTGCCAGTGTTGGCAGTTGACTTGTTTCTTCCTTGAGAGTTGCAATCCAGGCTGAAGCAGGCTTTGAGATGCTTTTTTTTGTTCTCATGAAAAGTCTACATCAATATCTTTGTCTGGAGGTTGGGAGATTTCGTTTGCATCTGATAATCCCTTTTCACTCCTGAAATTAGTTTCTCTCTCTTGAGGCTAACATGCAGAAGCAAAATTACAAATGAGCGAGGATTACAAATGTAAAAGTGTGAAACAGAACAGATAGGGAAATGAGTGGAAAGCGTGCTTGTGGGTGTGCATGGGTGTGTGTGTGTGTGTGTGTGTGTGTGTGTTTTTGGAGGAGGTCTCTCTGCCAGCAATCAAGGACTCTTGCTGGAACACTCACCTGATTGAAATGAATAGATTCCTGGATAGTGGGTACAGGAGGAGGGGAGAGGGGCGTATGGAGTGGCAGCCAGAGGACTCGTCAGTCATCGTGCACATACACAAAACACGCATGTGCACACACACACACATATAGAGGCTGGATCAGTGGCTCATTAATGCACCTTAGCATCAGTGGCTACACCAGGCAGCAAGCCAAAAACAGAAGCTAAGAGGTGACGCTCACCACAGTCAACCCTGGGCTGGGTGGAGGGGGTAAAGCTGAGCCTCTGGCAAGGTTTAGGTATCACTCATTAGTGCCCATGCACAAACTAATGAAGAGCCTGGAGAGATCGAGAGACATGATGGAGAGAGAACGAGGCGCAAATCAAACCGGATAAGGAAACAAAAACACACAAGCGCTAGCTTTAGCACAAGCATTTGCACACACACACACACACACACACAGTCGGCTGTAAAAGCAGCTCAGCCAGCAACCATTAGTGTTTTCACTGAGGAGTTGATATTTAGTTAGACTTAAGGCTTGGGAGTCTCTGTGTAAGTGGATGTAGTGATACATTTTAAAGCAGAAAGCTTTCCCCGAGCTGTCGCTGTATTTTGGTGAACTAGTTTTCCTTCATCTAAGTGCCAGGGGACGCACACGCACACAGGGGAGACTAGTTATAGAAATAGCTTGGGTTTTTTGGTCATAAACACAACTCCAAGCTTGTGGAAATGCACTCTGCGTACTTATGCGTTTGGAGGTGTGTACCAGGGTTCTTCCTCAACCCCCTACGACAACTTGCATCAGCATGATTAACAGGAGAGTAATATTGATTTAGTCAAAGCCGTTTCAGGGGCATAATATTGTTATTTAGTCAGTGTACACACCTAGGACATTTTGTTATTGTTGTCAGGCGTCTCGGTAGCCTTGCTCAGGAAAGCTCAAAGCAGGGTTGTTTTCTTTCTTTTTTTTTTTTCCTTAAGGCTCACAGAGTCTATGGCCAAGGCAGCCAGTTTCTCTTCCAAAGGCCTCCTGAGAGTCAACCCCAAGGACCTGGACTAATTCTTCTGCATCACATTACCATTCTCATTAATGTGACTGATTATACACTTGGAAAAAGAGTGGGCCACAGTCGTGAGCCAACCGGCCAAAGTGTTTACTGGCACACAAGTGTGAAAAATCAGAATGCCCACTCGTGTTGAGTCATTTGTGTCTTAGATCATTCTGACGGCTGCGAACAGACCTTTGACATCTCATTCTCTGTCAGAAATGGATTTCCATCTTATTTAGATGGTGATTTAGTATGTGAGGCTGTGTTTGTGCATGCTCTGCTGGTGTGTTGTGCTTCTGTGCTTATGAAAGCGAGACTTAGCTTAGCTCAAGCTAGAGGGAACTTCACATTGTTGATGGTTTTGATCACACACTCAATTAACCTTTCTTTACTCCTAGCTGAAATGCGAAGGAAGGCGACGTAAGGAGCTGAATGTACTGCAGGGGTGATGCAAAAGTCAATTTTTTCGAAATAGTTTTCATGGCAGGATGTGCATTGTGTTCTGAAAGAAAGCATGTCGACACAGTTGTGTAACAGGTTTTCTTTATAAAGTACACAGTGGCATTCTCGTAGCAAGTTGTTTTTTATAATATATAATGTTTCCTCTTGTGTTTGTTGTTTGAGAGAGATCACAGCAATACAGAAAATATCAGCTAGAAAATCCGATTGGAAATCCCATTTTCTAGTGTAAACTAGAAAATGACTGTCTTGGTCTTCTCAGTTTGCAGAGTGGTATCCCTGAATAGGTTGAAAAAAGCAATAACACGTTATGTATAAGTCATTTTTGTGATAATTAGATGTTGTGCAGAGACTGTTGAAAATGCAGACAGACTTCAGAGGAAAGGGAAACACAAACCCCCAGAGCCATCACACTGTCCCGACTACAGCCATTATGTGTTTCATTACAACTGGAACTCAACATAAATAGTCTGTTATTTCAGAAAAGTCTGCTTTTGTTACTTCCCATCAGAATAGCATAATGGAAATTTTCCTGGGCCTGTCTGTTGCTGTGTTTTGGGGTATTTTTAATCAGTGTGCTCCTTAATATAGACCACCGCAGCCTCCCACCATTACTGTAGGCTTAATAATAGAACAGACATCCCATCTGCTTAATTCAGTTCAAGTCTGCCTTTATTTATAGTGCAGGGACGCATTTAGGAGCAAGAGTCAAGTTTAAAATTGAAAAAAAGAGATACCCCAGCCTCTCCACATTGTAAAAGAAAGACAAAGAAATTAACCGAGTGTATTAAAACATAAAGGCTGTAATAATAGTATCAATAGTTTAATCATGTCTTTAATGGGTTCTCTGAAAAGTATCAAGCTACAAAAGCCTGTTATTCCAGGAGATTGGAGCAAATGGGCCAGGGTCCCTCTCTAATGTAATGGTGTGTGTCAGTGTGTGAAACGCAGACTGGCTCTTTAACTGGGCAATAATAGGAGTCTCTGCTTTGGATGGCTGATGCCTTTTATGAGAGAGACCTAGATATGATCAGATCAGGCTTGACCACTATTAGGCTCCAACCCCCCGTAGTATTTATAGACCTACATGTCAAAAAAACAAAACAAAACACTGACAAATCTCATGGGGCACCAATGTAAACCCAGAATGTAAGAGAATGAATTTAGTGACTGTGTAGCTACTCTCCAACTCCAACACAAGTGACTTTAGGTACATTTGGTGTGCTGATAAGCTAACAATGTTTAGTGAACTCTCAGCAGGATGTTCAACTCATCCCTTAACTTGGCAATAGCTTAAGTTACAGAAACAAATAATTTTGGGGCTTAAAATGCTTGCCAGAAATCTAATTAAAAACTACATAGTTAATTGTTTTCATTAAGATCCCCATCTCCATCCTCTCCTGTGTTTCCCATGCTTGGGATTTTTTGGATCAGGCAGTAAAGTTACATACAGTAACTCCAGCAATAGAGAGATTAACTGTTAACTTCTCCATTCTTCATTCACGGCTGAGAACTTGGCGACAAATCAGGGTGGCGTGCATCACAATGGGTTGCATGGCTGCTCAGGACAATGCAGATGCACTCTGTGGCCTTGCTTTATGCAATGTCACCCTTAGCGCCTTTGGTGTGAAAGTGGGGTAAGAGTCTGGCCCAGTTCTGCACACTAGCCAGAGCCCTTTCTCCTATGTCATTGTATCACTGCCCTCTATCTTCCCACCATTGACCTTACTGAAGCCCCTGGCCATCAGAAACAATTATCTAGATTGTGTCAATAGAGTAAGTGAAGCAGGTGAAGGCATCACTATCCCAGTCTGAGTCTTAGGTCAGTGGCAGTGAATGAGGGGTAATGGCCTTCACTTACCACAGAGTGTGAGTTCAACTGGAAGGAGACCAGCTCAGCCAGAGAAGCTATGTGCATCTCCACAGGGACCTTTGTACCAAGCGGAGCAGAGTGGAGCTTTCAGAAGAAACAAAGCACAGTGTTTGCCTCTGTGTGTGTGTGTGTGTGTGTGTGTGTATGAGTTTGTGTTTCTGTTTGAGTTTTCTACCACACTGTCCAGCTGACCTGGAGTTTGTCCAAAGGCTATACTACAAGAAGTTTCTCCACTCCACTCCTCTCTCCTCCCTCTTGTCCACTCTGTTCCTCTCTGTGGGCGTCATCTGGGGCACAAAAAGGAGAGGAGTCTGGGTCACTTCCAAAATGATTTCCATTGCCGCATAAGTGCCTTTGGAAGAATGCGGCTCGGTACATGCCAGAGAAGGAAAGAAATAAATGACTCTAGAGTGAGAGAGCTTCAAGTGGGCCAGTCGAAGTTTAGTTGGAGGAAGACCACAGTTGCCTCCTGCCAAGGCCCAGCAGGGCAAATTGAAGAATTTGGAGCAGCGGAGAGACCAGCATGAGGTGGAGAAGGAGAATAAGCTAGAATAAATGAGAGAGATTTTTGGAGTTTGGACAAAGGTTGTTACTGCTCTCCGTGGCCAAGTTTGGGATGTAAGTGGAGCTTTTGAGCAGCAGAATGGAGAGGTCTTAAGATCACAGCTGAAGATAAAGGCTGACAAGGAGAGAGGCTTGAAAACAAACCTCCATTAAATTAGAATTAACCACCGAAGAAGTGAGAAGACGGCAAAACGAGTGGGCGTGAGGGATGGAGAAAACAAGAGCTAAGGGGAAAGCAGTGTTCCCCCTTTACATGTTTGTAATTGTTTCGGTGTGTGCGTGCCCCCCCCCCCCCTTGCGCTTTTGCAATTATCATCCTGAGACCAGGGGCGGTCTTCCTGAAGCTGGAGTGCTCGAGACACTTGGGTGGCTTGATGGAGTTTTGGCACCTAGCAGCGTACAGACAAGGCCTAGAGACACCACTTAGTTAATTAACCAAAAGGACTTAAAACTGATTCTCCGGGCTGATAAACAGGAATGAGGTGAACGCTTTCTCTCTCCCCTCTTCCCCTCATGAGAGAAAGCTGTGTAGAGAAAAAATCTCACAGGTAGTTTCAGGCTGTTTGCTTTTCTCCCAGCAACAAAGGCTGGGAATCTTTATCGGCGAGTGGGCAGGAAGGAGGGGAGGTACCGATTTCAGTCTCATTTGAAGGTTTTTTTTTTTTTTTTGTTGTGAAAAGATGAGAAATCTGCCTTATCATAAGTCTGCTGCATTTACTTTATATCCCCTCACTCCTTGATACACATTGAGTGTATTTTCTGTCATTTACGGGCAATTTTCTCTGTGCTGAGCATTTATAGGAGACTCCCCACAGGCTCAGTCTGTTGTATTTGCGCCTACAGAATGTAATTCTGCTGAGAAACGAACCTGTGTGTGTGTTTGTCGTGTGTGATGTTTGTGAGTCTTTTTATGCAGCCGAATGAGAATGTTGATGAGTATGGGTAAATAAACGGTATGGGAGCGCTGGCAGACAAAGCATGCTGGGTTCTTGTAAACCAGTGGTGGAAATGATTAACATCCGCGCCGTCCCCAAACGAACCCCGACCGCTTCCCCACCGCCTCATTTGTTCTCACTGTCAGTCTCGGGGCCTCATTTTCACTCGGGGAAGGAAGGCGGTATATAATTGTTTTAAAGGAAACACTTTGTCTCAATCGTTTTAACATTTTTCTATCTTAATTACTATCTTCATTTTTCACAGTAATTTCCTCAAATTCATGTCTTCTTCCTCTCCCTTGTGCCGGGGTGCCAGCAAATTAGGAGCATGATATGCCAAAAGATGTCTAACCTGCTGTGATTTATCTGTCTCCCTGTCTCCCTGTCTGTCTGTCTTCTCCTTCCTCTACCCAGTGCTATTTTGCTGAGTATTTTCTAAACAGTGTCCTGTGGTTTTCGGGAGACAGATTATGCCCTGGCCACTGTGTGTGGGAGGGTGGGATGGTTGGGGACTGCTCTGTCATTGCTGACTCCAGCACACAACCTGCAGAGTGTGCAGACATCCTATGACCCCCCTCTACACAATTTACCGTCCTGGCCCTGTATATCATGCCCCCTCCTGTGCCCTGACATTTTAGCTTTGCCCTCCTATTTGCCCTGTCCCTTCTCATTATGAAACTGCATCCATTGCTGTCACAATGGCTCTCTCCAATGCTTCAGCTTGTGTCCTTAACTGCCACGCTCTGGCTCTATCTGCTCTCGCCTTGTCTTTTTAATCACTACCTGCACACTATCTATTATCCTCCCCCCTCTGTTTCTCTCTAGTCTGCCCCCTCGCTCCTCCACATTCAGTGCCACTCTGACCCAACAATGCTCCCCTGTTCTAAATCCCTCCTGTCTCCGCCTGTTGCTTCACGCTCAGATGTTCAGCTCCTGCCTGCGTGATTATGGTCCGTCTCTGTCGATCTAAACATTTCCCTTCATTAGAGAGGGCCTTGTTGCGGCTGCTCTGCAAATTGGCCTTACAGAAAACTAGGCTGTGTTGTTCATCGAGCTGCCATGTCAGTAATAGTTGCCTGGCACCAGCTTTTGTTCCCCTCTGAGGTAATTGCTACCAAGGGGATTAAGTAATGATATGACAAGGGGTGAGGGCATGGGCGTGCCATCCATCATCCATCTCTGGGTGTATCGGTGCAGTAAAAGGATCTCTGGTGAAGTGAGTAGTGTCGCTCTCTTGACATTTCTTAAGACCGCGGGGCTCTGGTGTTAATCACCTGCTGAGAGATACTATGAATAAAAATTATACCCGGATGAAGCACTCTGCTGTATTCATTTGCATGTGTGTGTGTTTTTTGATGGTTCTGACTCTTACAGGTGTGTCTGTCGGCTCCTTGTCCTCTTTTCTTTTCCGCATGTCTTGCATTTGCAGTATTTTTGTTGATTCACGTTCCCCTGATTCTAAATGTCAGCGATGCAGTTGGGCAGTTAAACTGTTATTTCTGGGCTTCGGCAGGCTTGAAAAAAACACACACAATGAGGGCAAAGAAAAAAAAAACACATGGCAAATAGAAATGTGCCCAGAAACACAGCCACCACCTCCCATGGACAACTAGACCCAGCTTTCTCCTCTCACAGTGTTTTTCTTCTTCTCCACTCTTGGCTTTTCTCTCTTTTAGTTGAACATTAAAGTGGCATAAAACAGAAAACAAAGCGGGTCCTCTGAGTCTCAGCACTTGAATGGCTTGATTTCCATTCCGGTAGAGAAGTAGTGTCTTGGCCTGCCAAGTGGTGTGTAGACAGATCACGGCCTGGCCCCACCTCTATAAAGAAATCTACTGTACACAGTGTCGACTGATAATGAGATATACTCGGCATCCAACAGATCTGAGTCTTTTCACTTCTCGTCTGTCACTGTGGCCTGACTCGTTTTAAAGACCAGCTCTAAAAAACACATTTAAAAGGTGCCGTGCCTCCCTCTTCTCCTCACATACACACACACACCTCCAAAAAAAAAGGCATATATCTGCTTACCGCTGTGAGCACTCAGTGAATTATCACTACACAGTGAGGCGAAAGAGAAAGAGACAGACACAGAAAGAAGTTGTTTGACTATTTGACTCCCCCCCCCCCGATCTCATTTAACTCCATGTCCCCCTTTACAAACACATTGGAGCATCTGCAGATGGCATCTTGCCCTCTCAGTGGGAGATGAGAGAGGCTGGTAGAGGGTGCTTCACTACAGGGCTCCATATCACACGCACACACACACACACACACACACACACACTCTGACACTTAAGTCCCAGTGCAATTTACACTGGAAATGAAAACACTCCAATGGCAGGGAGTTTGACAGGGTGTGAGTGCTTTTAAATGTGGCCGCTTTTCTTTATTAAACACAGCTCAGGTGAGGCAAAGGCATAAACACCCCTTCATATCTATGAGATACATTGACTTTGGGGTGTTTATATTATCTGAATTTCCACCTCTATTCAGCACAGTCATGGCTTGACAATTTGTGCTTATATGCGCTTTGGCTCCATTAGCCACCCAGCTAGTCACTGAGAGCCAGCTATTAATAAAGAAAAATGACCAACAATGGATGATCTGTTGCCATGTGTGTTTATAGTCAGCCCCAAAACTTTAATTGGTTTTTTATGCAGGCAGTTATGTAGACATCCTGATTGAGTTATAGTAATTAAATTGGCTCAGGATCAGGCATTTACAGCATGTCTAACTCTGACAACTAGGAAGTCTCGTTTCAGAGAACAGATTGGCTCGAAAGCAGCAGAACTATAATGTGATGTCTTTAAATTAAAAGCCGCCCCGCCTTCTGCTACAATGCTTAAACGGGTGGGGTGAGATGGGGTTGGGGAGCGGGGGGGGGGCCTACCTTACAGGCATCAGCTGTCCTAATCAACCTATCAAGCGGCACCTTGGGTCCTAATCTGCTCACTTAGCTCGGTGACTGCTACCTGCACTGCCTCCCAGCAGTCCGCCACATTTATGCCGCTCTTTACGTTGAGCTGTGCTGCATGCATATGAGCTGTTTTGATGCTAGGAGGCAGGAGGGCATGAGAGAGACTGACTGAGATTTTTTTTTTTTTTTTGTTTAAAGCTACTAGCTGCGCAAATGTTACTCTGAACCTGAGATTTGATGCTGCAGATGAAGTCTTGTGCAGACAGTGTATGCTTCTTGAAAACTCAGCATAGAAACAACAATTCAATACAGCCAGTAGAGCTACCTCACATCATACTACTGCTGCTACTATTTGTGCTTGTGGCAATATGGCCAATATAGTAAAGTGGGATCACAGAGCTCAAGCTGATCAGGTCAGATTCTGCTATGTGGGTTTTAGGATGGGGATTGTGTTGTTTGGCCTTCGTACAAGAATCAGAGGTGAAGGGACTGAAGCCAAAGAAATACCAGAGAACCTTTAGCGAACTGCCAAAGGACGGGGAACAGTTGTTTAACAAAGTTTCCTAACACATGTTTTGCTTGGCCACACAGCCCCAACAATACATATGACTCCCATTTGTCCTGTTAACTTAATCTCTCGCCTTCTCTCCCTCTCCTTCCATTTCACTCCTTCTCTCTCTTCCCCTCTCTCTCGTGCAAAGTTAGTATCACACCCTAAGGGCAAAGTAGTTTCTGATTAAGGAAACTGAATCAGCCTCAAACTGCTGGGGGTACAATAGGGAGCAGACGATATTACCAAGCTACAGGATGGCCCACCTTTTCCTGGCCTTCCTCTATAACACCATTTTTGTTGACTAAGTTCGTGACTGAAATTTTAGGACTACAGCAATTTTTTTTACACTTCCTGCCCCCCGCCATCCCCCCCCCCCAAAAAAAAAAAACCCTTGACTGAACCTTTGCAAGTGCATGAGCATCCACTTGTCTCTGAGGAGCTAACCCCAGCAGGTGGCTCTTCGTCTCACAGCCATCAGGAGCATTTTATTTAGCTGTTTGTCACGCTGTAAGACATGGGAGACCTCAATCTCTTCCCTCTCCATCTACCGTGACCCGCCATGGCTCCCAGCCTGAGCAGGCCCTAATGGAAACTCTCCTGTTAGTGTGCCGCAGGTTTGAAGGGGGGGTGTCTGACTGTCATTCTGATGGAATATTGGATAACCAGGGGTCAAAGGTCATGTTTACACAGCAAATCCTCCATTTCCTTCATGTCACGTCAAGCAGGAGATGTATGGCAGGCAGGGAAGGAGAAACGGCAAGCTTGACTTGATGCTGCATCACATCGACTTTCGCCGTCAGTCAGCCGCCCCGTCCCCGTCTGCATGTCACTTACATTTCACCAACGTGCACAGACAGGTCAAACTTGCACTGCGACATTGCCCCAATTTGTCACCTCCTAACTACATATAGCGAAGCAAACTTTAATATTAGCATTTAAATTGAGTAACCATTTGAGGATTCACAGTATTTCTCGTACTTCTCTTTGGCTTCTCAAAGGCTTCTCTTGGCTATGGGAGAAGTACAATAACCAATAATGTCTGTCCTCTGATATGATAAAGAGCGGTCACGATTGATTTCCATGCTGCCATGACTCTGTACCCTGAATTAATTTGGCTCTGTCTTCATCCAACAATTCTTTCACTCCTGTCTGTCTTTTGCTTTCTCTCTCTCTTTCACTCTCTCTCTCTCTCTCTTTCTCTTTCTCTCTCTCACCCCAGCTCTGCTCTGCTCCCAGAGCTCATTTAAAATACCTTAACGCTGTTGCCCGTTGTCCGTGGTTCACCTCGTGGTGTTTTGGCATGAGCAGATGTTTGGATTTCGACCGCCTCTGAGGTGAATGCTAAAAACGTGCAGGCGGTTTTGGGGAGGCGGTTTTTGAGGAGTCAGAGTCGAGGCATAGAAGTTTCTACCAGAGAAGTTTCAACAAAGTACTTTCTGACGCTGCAATCCTCAACTCAACTGAGCTCAGCACTGAAGATTATAGAGAATATCTATGAATTTTTTTTTACCCTTTAATCCCCCTTTCAGGTTAAGAAGGGGGAAGCGCTTTATCTTTGTGTGTATTCATGTGAGTTAGAAAAGAGAGAGAACAAGAGGGATGGGTGTGCGGGGTGGTAAAGTGAAGAGAATAGCGGAGGTGATGGTGGAGATGATTGGCCAAAGTGAGTCTGTGTGAGTTGCCGCAGATCAAGGTCACAGTGCTGATTCCCCCCGGCTGTTTCGGGTGAGAGCGGGTGACCCCTGCTTCATTAACTCTGTAATTCGCTTGTAGCCCTCTCTCTATGCATGTGTGTGTGTGTGTGTGTGTGCGCATGTGTTCAGTGTGTGTGTGTGTTAGTTGGTCTGCTGGTGCTCTGTTTTTGTGTGCATGTGGCGAGGCTGATGGAGGGTTGTTGTTAATGAGGGAGACAGCATCAGGATATGAGAGCAAAGCGTGTAGAAAAAAAAGTAAAAGTTTTTCCAGTCAGCTCCTTGATGCAGACCCCCTCCTCCCTCCCACTATCCTATTCCCCTCTTCCAAACTGAAGAGGAGGGCTGCAGGCAGAACAAGCAGACAGGCCTTTGATCTCTGAGATGATGGTTACCAATCCCCCTCCCCGCTCTCTTTACAGCCATACCACGTCCTCCACAGATATTCGCCTAATCACAGTCTAGCCAAGCAATGACACAGCCAGCACCATTCTCGTCTTTCTCTCTCTGCCTTTGTCTCTGTCCGTATGTCTGTCTTTCTCGCCATCACTTATGCTCCGTCTCCTCACATCACCTCCCTTCCCTCCGTCGTCTCCCTCATGCGGTGACTGTGAGTGCAGTAAACACGAGTTTCGAGACACTTCACCCCCCACTCGTCTCGTCCTCAGCTCAAGGAACTCTGCGTCCCGTCTACACGCTCGTCAGCGGGCATCGTTTAGCACGAGGGGACGGCAGGCAGGTGGAATCTTGGGTAATAAATGAAGAGGATTTGGCTTTTTCTGAAAACAAAAGAGTTTTGAAACTTGCCCAGACTCAAATCACTTTAGGGCGTAAATAGCAGGGTAATATCCCCTTTATATGCTCAGTCGCCAAGCATAATGCAAGATTTTCCCCCAAAGCCCCGCGTTGTTTCATCTCTTAATTTGCGAAAACCAACCTGGACTTACATTTCAATGCAACTTTGTTCAATTGGATTAGACAGAATTTTTAGCGTTTGAGCTGCATAATCACATTAAAGAGTGAGACCTTGCTAACTGGCACTGAGTTACACACTTTAATCGCAATTCTCTTGGCAGTTTAAAAGGCAGTAGCATTATTTAGTGAACTCCCAATTTACCTGTTGATTTGAATTTAATTCATCTCTCCCCAAATTCACCCAGCCCCAGGAGGCCTGTTAGTAGATAATGTATCTACTGTAATAATCAGCTGCATGTAAGCAAGCGTTTCAAAGGCTCCGCTCCACCATGAGCTCAGTTTCATGTTTGTGTATGTGTGTATGACAGAGAAAAGGGATTTAAGCGACTGAATAGAAAATGTCACTCATCAAGATTACAGAGGGCTGGAGGCTATTTCAGAAATAATGACTTCATAATTGTAATGGGTCGCATGTTGACAAACTTGATTACAAAGACACTGAAGACAATGTAGACATCTCTCACTTCCTATTACAGACATAATTTTGTTTAAATATGAAAAGAGGAGAGGAAATTAGTGTTTAATGTTGCTGTAATTTCAAATATTTTGCCAGTTCTCCATAGAGCAGGTTCGCAGTTTTCAGCATCATATCTTCAGTGTTCAGGTCATTGCTGTGGTTTAGTTTGCATTTTGACAAAAACGTCTGATAAAACACATGATGAATATCTGATTTAGTACTGACAAAGAAAATTAATTATTGATTCAGACAAATTTATTTGGAGATTACCAGGCAGAATAATTTCATGACATTAGTGCAACCAAAGGGAGAGCAGC
Organism: Lates calcarifer; assembly: GCF_001640805.2. Lineage (NCBI taxonomy): Eukaryota > Metazoa > Chordata > Actinopteri > Centropomidae > Lates > Lates calcarifer. The sequence goes on from NC_066849.1 coordinate 10,381,646, forward strand.
CACCCAGAGCAGAGACTGGCAGCAGTGCAGTTAAGTGCTCTCTCCACACAGGTGCATTTCCATTGGTATTCTTCCCATTCACCGCAATAAAAACAGGTTAGCGCTGTCAGGATTCAAGTGGGATAGCAGGGGATTATAGGGTAGGATGGTGTCCTTTCCTCTTAGGTCTCTCTCTCTTTTACTCGTGTGTACCTCTCTCTGCCTCTGCTTCTCTCTGCCTCCTGTTCCCTCTGTTCTTCTGTATGCTGTGGGAGTGTTGTTTAGACCCAGCAAAGCCCCTGATTAGGGGACTGTACTGTGGAACAGCAGATAGCTCTGTTTTTCTTATTTCTGCCCGGATGGAGACAGTCAGACTGATGGACAGAGAGAGACCGACAAGTAAAGCGCAGGAGGAAAGTGAAAAATAAAGTTTTGGAGATGAGTGGAGCAGCAGGAAGAGAGAGTGGATGAGGTGTGGAGAGGAGCTGGAGATTTTTGACTTACCTTACAAGTACATGCTCCACCTCGAAGCATGTCACTCTACATTTCATCACCATCTCACATATAGATTCAAAGATGTTAAGTTAATTTAAATGTAACATTTTATGACTTCTGATGTACCCGTCTTAAGAAATGGTTTGATCCTTTCTGAGATACGTTTATTTGCGTAACCTACTCACCTGGAGTCATGTCTTCACCACTTCAGATTGCCAGACAACCAGCAGAGACCTCAGGAAGTCACCTCTCCTGGCCAAAGAATAGTCTGTGGATTAAGCAAGTAATTGATGTGTTAATTAATGAGGTGCTGGTAGGCAGATTCTTTACCTTAGCCTTAGCCTACAATTAAATCATAGTTTATTTATTATCTGCAATCAAATATTCTGTTTAAAGTGAGTCAGTAAATGTCAGGTTCAACCTCACCTCCACCAAAATGGTGAGATATTTCATTGATTACGGGCAACTTTTCAGATTTTGCTGTTGGTTTTTGAATATATGTGGTGCTGATGTCTAACGTGGATGATCAAATTTAATCTTCCCTATAAACACAACTCCCTGTAATGTACTTAGTCAAATCTGCACTTGCTCCTCAGAGGTGGAAAATGTGGTTATGTAAATCCATCTGAATACGCTATCAACAACATTTGTTCATTGTCATCACATTATTTGTGCCATAGCCTGTACATAACAATTCCCAGCTGACTATGTGACATTATGAATTTCTTTTTAAATTCCATTTAATTTGTTTAAATTGTGTAAATGCTAACTAACAATTCATTTATTATATATTTTATAATAATTATTTTATATATTCTACTATACATACTATAAATATTCAGACAGTTGGTTCAACTCATTTCTTTTCATGTTATACTCAGCTTTTACAATATATTATTCAGTTTGCCCCACTCTAAATACCAATTAGTTTACCCACTATAAAAAAGTGATTAGAAAATGTTGTCCAAAGTAACACTTTTTACAGTGTAAGTTATTGTACCTAATTGATGAATCACACAATAGCTTTACTAAAGTAAGTCTTACTCTTAGTTATTCATTTTAAATAAGGCCAATTAAGTATTTAAAATGCGCTCATTATAATTAAATATTAGGGGTAATAAGGAACCTCTAAAACCTGCTGACTCACTTAAACAAGTGATCACAATTTATAATGAAAATCACAGGAGCATTTGAAAGCCCACACAAACATTGCTAAAGGTTTCAGTATTATTATTTCAATATTAAGCTGACTGTAAAATAGTTAAAGAGGCATTCAACAATGTCTGACTTTTATCAAATACATTTTTACAATCCAGAAAATAGAGAAACAGGGGTGGGAAGTTCGACTGTAGCGTCTCTTTAATACGAGGCCATTGATTTGCTGAGATTTCATTTGCTCACAGTCGATGAGGAGCACACAGCGGTCAGCAGGGATAAAGTCTGACAACTAGAAAAGACCAGCACATTTAAATGTTATTGTCTCGATCAGCCCTTATTGATTAACTGCATCTGCCAAAGAGTGAGTTTATTCAAACTTTGGCGCTGGGTGGTAATATCACCAATATAATGCCTTTGCTACACGGTTGCCAAGAGATGCAGAAATAGTAGCTTGTAGTTAGAGGAGGTGACCTGGTTTTAAGGGATAAGAGACAGGCAGCAGCAGGTGAAGTGACAGGTTAGGTAGTTAATATGACAGAGTGCAGCATGAAGCAGGGTTTACCATCGGGACAGGTGGGATGGGCCGCTAGTTGAGCGAGGAGTAGCTGTGTGTAGCTACTAGAGATGGAAGTAATGTATCAGACAAAGTGACATGTAGATTGGGAGCTGAGAAACAGATAGGTGTTCATTAGTAAGAGTGCAGAGCAGCGGTGTAACCATTTTCTCTCAAACTTCCTCTCCTCCATACACTCAGCTCACACACACACACACACACACACACACAAGACCCTCAATTTAAAGTAATGGAAAGAGGATAGTGAATAAAATCTGCAGAGGGGAAGCTGTGAGGTGGTGAAGATGCTGATATACCACAATCTAGTTTCACCTTCTCACAGTTTAAGCCTCTTCCACCTCCTCTCTCTGTTTCTTTGTTCCTGTGTTTCTCACCTTTATGCAGCCTTTTCACATTTCCTCCCTCCTTCCTCTCTCTGTCTCTCCACATTGTTCAGTGTAATTTGTGTGTGTTTTTTTTCTTTCTTTTTTTTCAGCCTTTCTCTGAAATTTCCATACTCTGTCAAACTTTGGCAGTGAGCTTTTCCATCCTCTCACAAACGGAAGATCAGAACTTTTCTCCAGTCCAGTTACTGTAACTGGCAGCACATGTACAAAGCATTGTACAAACAGCTGCTATTGAATTTGAGGGCAGGGTTTGGTTATGAAACACTTTTAACTGCATCACAGCTGTGGTCATTTCCTTAGAATAATGTTTTCTGATCACCGATATAGAACAGGCAAAGTAGAGGACCACTCTTTCGCAAACTATTAAGTTTAACACCTTTACTAAAGGGCCCGTTTTGCAGGTTTTGAAAGAACAGAATTCCTACCCTATTGTCAATCAATTTAATAATTCACTTTGTTTTATACATTTTAACTGTTTTTGCCCTCTTTCAATCAAATGACACCATCTGTTGGAATCATTTTTGTTCACAAAATAACAAAACAAACAATGCTGATGCTGGCTGATGGACATTTTGGATCCATATTAAATGAAATAACATAACAACTATTCATAGTCATTCAGAGGATAACAGTTAGTAATTTAAGCTATGCTGCTGTGTAAAATTCTGCCACATTAATCAATTAAATGTTTTTCTCTCATTCTGTTCAAAAGTAAAATTATTTCATTTTCAGGGACAAAAAACAGGCACATACTGCACTGGTTCAGTTTTTCATTTACTTCCCTCAGCCATTTGAAGTATTTATTATCTTTGCTGGTTAAAGAGGGCTATTTCAGTTGACTGTTTCAACTGAACTCTTGAGAGTTTTATCTGCATTGCCCTGCAGCTGACATTCAGGTGCTGCACAGCTAACTTCCACAAAAACGTCAAAAAGCAGTTGTCTTTTAGTTTTCTCAGACTACATTTAGGACTGAAATGTGTCACCTCTATTCAGTGATCAGTATTTTTCTTTTTTTTTATCTGACAGTCACTGTTTCTGACTCTGTGCACTTGGAAAAGTTGCAATGCTGGAAAGCGTGTTGCATTACTGTGACAACCAGCAACTGTAAGCTGTTGTCAACAGTGTTAGCTGCAGCATAATGCCATATTTAACAGGGTTTTTGATTTTGGAGTGATTCAGTGCCTTTATTTCCAATTTGATACAATTTAATACATGATATAAAAATGTAGTTAAAGTAAATGTCAGGACAGGTGATCTTCTTTTGAGTGAATTGAGTGAAGTAACAAAATTAATGTAGCACAAGAAATCTCAGCACCATGGCTTCAGTTTATCATTTAATTAATTAATTAGATTTAAACGTAACTAATTAGTAAGCAAACTACTACAAACAGGGATTTTAAAGTAATCAGAATGCATCATTAAGCAATCCCTTGGTCACTTTTCTAAGTAGGACTTTAAAAGTCTTTTCCTCAGCTAACCAGCACTGTTTGTAATCTGGCAGACAAAAGGTCAGTTGGGATCAAATTGCTATGAAAAATATCTTTAAACAACTGCATTCCTGAACAGGTTTGAAGATCTAGACTGGTGGGTATGTTTATAGCCGTAGGACTGACTCACTTCTTTTTCCATTGTGCAATTTCAGCCGATCACACAAAAGCACTGAAATGGATTTGGAAGAGTAATATGACCCCTGTCAGATAGTATAGCCCTGGGCTGCGTTGCTTTACTAGCTAGTGTAGTTTACCTTAGAACAAAGTAAGCCGGGCCTAAGCCAGCTGGTAACATGATCTGCCCTGCAATGATTCCCAGGCATCTGGGGGTCACACACACACACACAAACAAGTCCCTCAAAGTCGATGTCACATCAGAGAGGACCGTTCCTTCACCAGTGGCTAAAAAAGAGAAACCTGATACAGCAACCACACACACATACACACAGTCACACACTCTTACACCACCTCTGATGGGCACGAGAGTGTGAAAGGGACAAAGCTGAGTTAAGTGTAAGGTCCCTGCGAGAGAGTGTGTGTGCAGTATCGATTAGTATTTGATCCCTGCCAGTCGCTCCTCTCCTGTGTCTCCCCGCAGGCTCCACGCTGACCTTCTCTGACTGTCTGTCTCCTCTCAAACAGACACACGCTTGCACGCACTCACACACACACACACACACTGAGCACCAGCATTGCCTCTTACCACGAGTGTGATAACTTACCCTTGACAGAGATGGTGTGAGATGGTGTGGGGGCGTTAGGGGCAGGGGAAGAAAAAAATACAAAGGAAAAGAATAAAGGAAAGGATTTGGCTTTGGGCATGTGATGGAAGACAAATGGAGTGACTCAATAGGTCCATTACAAGTTGGGGAGGGGCGCCGGTTGAGAGATGGATGGCAAAGACGAGGCTTTGAGAGGATGTGAATAGATGTAGGGAAGCATAGTTAGATCGCGCAATCTGCTTAACCAGCTTACTGCTCCTGGCCCTGTTCCCCGCTCCCTATCCTCTCACTCTTTTCTATGTGTAATCAGACGTACTTCGATAGCAGTCATTATCATAAGTGTGCCAAGTGTGCATTAGCAGTCTCCTCTAATATTGTTAATAAGCAAATTCTTCAGTCGTCTTACATTTCTATGTACCTTTATCTATGACTCAGGGGTCAGAGGATTGGAAGTAATCTCCAATATTCTCTTCTCGTCCCTCCACTTCTGAGCACCCTCTTCACCAACCTCGTTCTGCCCTTCTCCTTTTAATCTATGTTCATCTCTTGCTCCCCCGCCCCCCACCCCTCCAACCCCCATGTCCCCTTTTCCTCTCCTCCTCCCCCTTGACGTGTTCTCCTAGCTATCTTCATTTGTGCTTCCTCTCTCTGTTACTGTTAAGTCATGTTTTATAGTTCTATTTGCTGGCTTGCCCAGCCGCTGTAATAGAATTGCTCCTTCCTACATGGACAACAGTTTCCAGGGTAACAGAGACGGGGGAGAGAAGGCCACAGAGTGCACTGTGGTGTAGTCAATTTTATCAACAGAATGTTTTGGCCCATTTCTGATACACACTGCCTTCGCTGGCAACCTGAGGTTTGGAGATGAAGATGTAGGACAGTAATGTTTCTATCATTATTGCAGTTTTCAATTTGTGTGATTGCATTTGCCTTTTCAGAATGAGATAAGTGTTGGCTGCTTGTTGTAGAGGTTGAGCAGGTGATGCATGTCCGTTGTCAGAAGTAACTCTGACTGGCATTTGTAAGGAGAAGGAGTGGGCCTGAATGTCTCGCAGCCATTCACTGGCATTTCCCTAATCACTCCATCTCATCTTTTATTACCTCGGAAAGTCATTCTCCTCTGGGTTGCTGGCACTGCAGATGTTTCTACTGCCTGCAGTACTGGACATTTTGTCAGCAGCAGAATAGAGGAGAGGAGACAGACCATGAGATGACTGTCAGTAATTTTCTCACTTCTCACTTGCTCCCAGGAATTAATATTAGAGCGCGGAATTGCAACAAACTCTTAATGTCTGCAAAACTACATTAAGAAAATAGTCTTATGTCAAATCTTTATGTCACCTTTGGGATTGAGGACAGAATCACAGACCATCCATTCTCCTGTAACCCACGTTATTAGAGCTCTCTGAGCAACCTTGCAGATATTCAGGAAAACAAACATCAGTCAAAGCAATAAACCATGAAGTCTTATGCTTTTCACCCACTTAAAGTCAAATAAAAGGCTGGAGCCATAATAAGATGTTCCACAACACTTTTTAGCTAAATTACAACTAATGTAGTATCAGTAGTTCCTTGCAATAAATTTGATGTATATTTTTTAAATAATTTATATCAATATTAGACTGCTAGACTGTAATAAAGAAAGGGAGACAATATATTTTTAATGTTTCTCTTGTATATGCCACTGCACATTGTCCTGGGATTATACTATTATTATAATTAATAATTAACTGATCAGTAGATACATATTGTTGATATTTTTCTAACATTTGCAGAAATAGCAATCAGTAAAAGTTCTGCACAGTGGTGGTTTCTCACAGGTAGAACAGTGGATGGTGTAAAATCAATTTCAGATAAACTTCTTAATGTATTTTTGCACAGACTGCGGACTGTAGATCACATTAGAAAGGAATCTCTTATTGACCAGTATGAACAAGAGCAACAAGAGGCAACGGCAAGCAAAAATGGTTTACAGGCACCTGACTGTTTTCAGACAGAAACTGTGGACCTATCCATGCAAGTTGGGACAGGGTGTGTATTTTTAGGGAGTTTTACACTCATGCAGTAACTGAACACCGGAAAAAAAATAAGTATCTGTGTGTCCCTTACGTTTCAGGAGTTTAAAGCTGCGTATCTGTTCAAAATGAGACCAAAAGTTCAGCAAAAGTTCCAAAAGTTTTTTGTGTGTTCTGTTAAAAGAAGACTCTGTTCAATGCAGTTTACAGTAAACAAGGTCTTCCTGCAGTGAGCAATGTTTAGAATATACCTCATGTGATAGAAAGTGAAGGGAAAAATGGAGGAAAAACTCAAAGAGGCTGTTGATTGTGGCAGAATCCTTTAAAGTAAGTAAATAAAATATGCTAATTCACAAAAAACACTTCCCAGATTTAAAAAAAAGAAAAAGATAACCATAAATAATTAGTCCATGTTAAATATGGAGTTGAAATCAGTTTGCAAAATGTGTCAGCTTCATATTGACCGTCCACTTGTGAAAGACTGTTTTCTAGCTGTCTAAAGATAGACTCATACAAACAGACATCACCACTATAATCAGATGGGGATAGTGTTTGATGGCCACCTCTCTGGTGCCAATAGATCCCTGTTTGTTATTCCTGCCTGCTGTAATGTCATCGTGTTTCTATAAAAGGATATGAGATGAGAGAGCGATAGTGTAACTCTGTAGGCAGGCCTGACCACTGTAACCAGTTTGCTCCAAATGAGAAGTTTAAAAGGGGGGGGGTGTACAGCGATACAGTGTGGGGAAACAGAGAGAGAGAGAGAGAGTGAAAAAGAGAGAGGGAGCACAGCTATATTTAGTCTGACCTGAGTGCCCATGTGTAGAGGAGGCCAGGCAGAGAGACAGGTGCAGTGGCTGGTCATTATGGAAGAACACAAGAGCCTCACAGTCAGAGGCTGATAATGGGGCCTCATCTGACAACTACCTATAGCCCTACCTCACCGCCTATATTTAGCTCCGATTTGAGACCAGTGGTTGGGGCTCAGAGCTGCGTATGTCTTTGTGTAAGTGCAAGTGTGCAAATGTGTGCTGGGACTCTAAGAAAAAGCACTGGGTGTGTGGGTGGGGATTGGACACTGGCGGAGCTGTCTCTAGGGAGACTGGCATCTGTTTGAAGACGACATACTGTGTTAGCAGTGTTTGCTCAGGCGAGGCGGCCAATCATAGAGGTGTTTCTGACCTGCAGGGTAATGCGTCTCAGCATTACACAAATATGAGCCGCCTTGCAGTTTGTCATATCCTTGTAACATCTGCTGGTCTGTGCAAGTATGAACTACATGTGTCTTCTTTGTATTTGCAGCACAACCCATAACTTGCTACTGATATTACACTTCAGTGATTCTGTTTTACTGTCAGGCAAATATCTCAAAGTTGACTTGGCTGACATCAGAACAATTTAGCAGAAGTGTTTCAGTTTGGTTTACACAGGATCTAAAAAAAAACAGTTTAGATAGGAATCCGCCAGTGACAAGGGATTGGAAAGCACTCTCTGTGTGTGTATTTCTTTTCCATCTCTTCCTGTATTTTCTGACCCACACAGCTTGTCTCTCAACACAAAACAAATATTGGCTGCCATGTATCAAGTGGAGTCCATCATATCTCTGTATCCTCTCCCTGTCTGTCTGAGAAGACCCAATACCCCAAGGGAGCGACTGAAAAAACAGGAACTAGTCAGAGTTTCAGGACTGTTCAACCTTGGACTGCTCTCTCAGACAAAAATGCTGTGTCACCACACTGAACCTAATAAAAATGACATTGCTTTAACTTTCTAAAGTTAAAGTGGTGCATCTACAAACTGTGTCTTTACCTGTGGCTTTCCCACTGTTAGGATGACTTCTTTAAGGAATAGTTTGTCATTTTGGGAAATGCACTTATTCACTGAGAAGTTTAGTACCACTCTCACATCTGTGCAGTAAACAGGAAGCTACTGCAAGTCACCAGTTAGCTTAATTTAGCATGAGGACTAGAAACAAGGGGAAACAGCTAGCTTGACTTTGCTTTTTTTTTTTTTAAACATTTATATATTGTTTGTTTAGTTTGTACAAACATTTAAGACTAAAAGTGACATTTTTTTGTTTTGCAGGGTGTTTGTGTTGGACTATCTCTTGGCTGGGTGCAGTGATTTTCTGGAGTCTTGTGATGACCTTGAGGTTGCCAAGCAAACTCAGCAACTCAGGTCAAGAAATAATCCAGTATTTAATCCCCGCTATCTACCAGACCCAGGCTAGTTATTTCCCTGTTTCCAGTATTTGTGCTAAGCTATGCTAAGCTGCTGCTAGCAGTAGCTTCATTTTCACTGTACAGAAATTAGAGTGGTATCAATCCTCTACAAATTACTAAACTATTCCTTTACCATTGTCTGTCTCATTGTCAGATGCATTGATATCACTCAACTGAACAGTCAGCTGTTTCAACATTAGCACTCATTTGCATTTTATCATGCTTGAAGTGAAATGAATAAAACAGTGAAATCAGGCTGAAAGGTACATTAGGTTTTCATCTAAGGCTCACTACTTCAGTTGTGTCATTAAGACTAATGTGAATGGGAGTCAGTCAGGTTACAGGTTGGCATCAGAGTGAAAACAGAATGAGATCCCCGCTCACTATGGTAATCCAAGGCAGGAAAGCAGATAGCCCCTGATAACTATAACATATTGGCTCTGTCATAATGAAATAATACCACCTGCTCCATTTGCAAACACTGCATCAAGCAGAAGGAGAGGGTAAACTCTAACTTTGGTTCTTTTTCGATTTCACAGAGAAATAGCAGTGTTTTTACAGCAGAGGTTAGAAAATGAGTTTTTCATGCGCTCACTGGGTTGATTTGTGCATTTTTATATTTCTGTTTTGTTGCCAAACAGCGAATGAGTCAGTTGGGAATACAGCATGTCACAGGAGATACCACTTTATCTGGCCCTGCCTGTTGGCTGCAGATTGCAACAGACGAATAGCGTTCCCCCGTTTGATGTATATGGCAGCGCTCCGAAAAGTTGTCTTCATGCTTGTGAGAGAGGAATTTGTTGGACTACATTTGATTAAATTGCAGCACAAGTTGTGCTGTGTTTACTGTTGCTAAGTGAAGCCTCATAATTGAGGAGCAGGGTTTACAGATGACCTTTAGTTGACTCATAAATTGCCAGCTGGACCCTTCACCCTGGCCCCATGGAGTCCGCCTTAGATCTCGTGGAGAATGCACCATTTAAACCATTAGAGTGTAATTTGAGAGTAAGGGGCAGGCTGTATGGGTGGGTTTGGTGGGTGGCTGTTGGTGATTCTTTATCTGTCTTCTATTTCAGTTCAGAAAGCCAAGGTCACGGTCACTTGAGGGGTTCGACTGAAGACACTTTGCATTCTGGGAAAAGAGAATGCAAAGAAAGCCAGAGTAGAAATGGGGGGGGGGGGGGGTAGTAACAGCCCCTGGTTGAAGAGAGAGTGCAGTGAAGGGGGCGTGGTAAGAGACATGGGGCAGTGAAGGAGACAGAAATAGAAGGAGGTAGGAGACTGTGGAGGAGGTTTGGGGTTTGGGGATAAGGAGGCTTGTAGAGGTCTAACCTGCCCGAGGCAAAGAAAGAGATGGAGCGGAGCCAAGATGATAGAGGGAAGAGGAGGTGTGTCTGTGAGAATTTGTAATTTAATATCTGGTCACTGAATTGAAAGTGGGAGTGCCTGGCAATGAGGCCAGAGTGAGCAGCGAGAGAAAAAAATCAGTCAATTAAAACTGCTGTTAAAAAATGTATAAAAGTGCATCTAGTTTGGTGTGACTCACATTTTTTTGTCTTTAGTAGCTTAGCTTGTGTGTAATTTGAGCTGAAGTTGTATGAATATGTATGAACCAAGTAGTTTTTGAGTGTGCTCGCTTCCCATCGCATTAGCTCTCTCTCCTATTTGAACATATTCTTTTTTTTTGTTTGAGAAGGGAAAGGGAGTGAGGAGCTAAAAGAGGAGATGGAGTGAAGGCTGCAGGCAAGAGCAAGTATGACGGAGGAAGGATATGACAAAAGGGTGGTGTGAATAGTAAAAGGAATAAGAGCTGGCACTGAAAGCTGTGTGCAAATTCTCAAACCATCTCGCAATCTAATTTAATAATGTATTTTAGCTTGTTAAAATCACTCTGAACTTGAGTTTTGCATTATAAAAATAGTTTTACAGGCAGGGGGGAAACTAGCAAATCCTATAATTTGTTTGTGGGCAGCCAAAGTATACTATTAGAATTGCCTTAAATTAGGTAAATAGATACATCTGTTGGCTTAACCGACATAAGAGACCAATTAATGGAGTGGAGCGCTGGAGTTAATTCAGTCTGTGCGTGTGAGTGCATGTGTTTGTTTCTGTTTACTTTATTGATTTAAAGGCCTCCAGTCCAGGTAATCAAGATTTTCAAGCTTGCCATAGATTTCTTTATGTAAATCTTTCCACACATGCACACGCAAACAACCCAAACTCCCTCCTCCCCTCACACCTCTTTACAGATGCGTCCCCAGCAGCGCTGAGCAGCAGTGACTCAGGTTCTGTATCCGAACATGATGTGCCGTCCCAGTTTCCTTGCCTGCGGCCCCTCTTCTCTTTCCTCAGCCACAGCCAGCGCCTCACCACCCATTTATCAATCGGCATTAGGCTGTGGTAGGTAGGCAGACAGGTCAATCCACCTCCAGATGGGCCCATATTAGAGACAGCCGCTCCATCCATCTGAGGCCCAAACTGCCCGCCAACACCCCCCCACCGCCAGGAGTTCACTCGCTCGAGTTAAAGAACCCCCTCGACGGGATCTGAGACACTTTCCGAACATTTCAGAAGTTAACGCCGAGGAGAAGTTGTAAGGTTAAATAAATATATAAGCCTCTATCGCATTATTCCTTCTCAAATCAATCACATTTTCTCTCACTATCATCGGCCTGTCTTTGCTGCCACCTCCTCTCTCTCTCCCTCCCTCTCTCTCTCTCTGTCTCCCAGAGCCCATAAAAGTTGGAGCACTTTAATAAGAAGATGAAAAGGGGGAGAGGAAGTGTGTGATGTGATGGAGATGAGAGAGATGATGAAATGGAGATTGAATGTGGATGGGAGCCACAGGTGACAGGTCTCATCCTCTCCTCCCTCTTGCCCAAAATCAGTTTTTTTTTCTCGATCCTCTTTTGCAAATCCCACATCTCCACCCTGCCTCTCATTCCAGCCCTTTTTTCCTCCTCACTGTCTCTTTTTCTCTCTTTTTACTCCCTGCCTGCCTTTCTCCCCTCTCTTCCTCTCTTCATATATAGGACGGGCATGGTGTGGAGCAGCGCTTGGATAATTAGCAGCGGTTTATTAATTATGAATGAGAGCCGGTTCTGTGGGAGCCAGTGAGTGGGCCTCTCGCGGAGACTCATCAATTAAACAACAGAGTTTCCCAGCCTTTTGATTAAAGATAAAGAGGAAATAGGATGATCAATAGAGACCTGTTAGAGACTGGCAGAACAGATGAACAAAAAATGCAGGGAAGGAAAGACAGAAAAAGATAGACAGACTGAGAAACAGATGAGGGGAGGAAGGAGAGACAGCCCCACCAACACGCAACATCTCCCCCTGCTTTGAGGTTCATGTGACAGCATTGGAAAAAAAAAAAGTGGCTGGATAGGGTCGAAAGTGTGGGATGTGTGTGTGTGTGTGTGTGTTAGAGAGAGAGAGAGAGAGAGAGAGACACTGGTGCGTGCGTCGGCGTGCGAACACTTCACGTGACATCGGCAGCACGGTGGGAAAGCCTCGCGATCGGTCCGCTTCAGTCGTTCACTCTGCCCACACAAGACCGGCACTTGGACCGAGGCCAAGGTGCCAGCACGCCCGAGCGCCAAACCCCTCACTGTCTGTTCTCGCCCTCCTTTTCCCTCTGCCTCTTCTGCCTCCTCTCTTTTGTTCTCTCGCCTTCCTCCCCATGCTGTTCTCCTCTTCCCCCGTCTGTTCCTCCTCATCTTTTCTCACCTCCCGCCTCCCACTCCTCTGCCACTGCGGTCAGTTGTTCGACATACCCCCCCCTCCCCCCAGTGCAGAAGAGTTTTAGATGTATGACCTGCCTTCAAGTGTTTCTATTAATCCATACAAGAGTGATTATTAAAAAGCAGGCAGATTTGGCAGCATGGCAGGAGTCGCTTTTGAGGTTGAATCCTGTTGTTTCAGACGATGTCACGCAGTTGCCAGCAGGCACAGCCACCAGGACACCCCCATAAAACCAAGGGATTACACAAACACACACACAACCCCCATACACTCACACACACATCTACTGTGTCTGAACATATGGGTTCCTCGCACAGCCTCCCACATGTTCCCTCCACTCAGCAGCCTTGAAGTTCAGGCCAACTGTGCAGTGAAAGGCCTGATGGACTGCCTGAGCTGGTACTGTTAATTGACGCCATGTCTGATTACACTTTTACACCATGCACAGGAGGCGTCGTTGCTAGGCTGCTGTCCAATAAGTGGCTATAAAAGTGGGTGGACGGCGCTGTCATGCTCATCACAAACGCACACGCGCACACACACACGTGCACTCCCTCAAGCACACACTCTGAGATTAAAAACTCGCAGCCCATCCTTCCATCCAGGTGAAGCATGAAAGGAAATTAGCTTTCACCCATATTTCCAGTTCAATTACTTTTACTTGCTTTTGAAATTGACTTTCAAGCGCACATCAACCGGGGCTGGTTGTAAAGATGTGTCAGACTAATCTCTTGAGTGAAGGAAGTAGTTTTGCTCTCACACAATGTGAGTTAGACAGTGTCACGAAAATAAAGATTTAGAAATCATTTTAAACTTGAAAGGTTACCCCATATCCCAAAGTCTATCTCTCATCTAAAAGTTGCATTCTGTTGTAACTATCAGTGACACCTGCAGACAACAGACAAAAAATGCTGTGAAGCAAGCAGTAAGAATGAAAAGAATGCAGTTATCCCTTGAAATATTTCAGAAAAATGTTTCCAGAAATTGCTGCATTCATCCCTGATTTTTTTCCTCTAAAATATCTGAGACTGATCAGAACAAAGCATTGCGGGTCATATTGTTTGTTTTTTGGCTTTTGAATCTATAATGTCTCTGCTTTTCTCTGTCCACTGTATTCTTATTGGTGTTTTAATCTGTCTAAGGGTACTTTCACACCTACTTTGTTTGGTCTGGACCAAAATAGCAGGTGTGAAAGTTGCCTCAGACCACGGTCCAGGTGGTCTTGGTCCAGATCAAACTGAACCATGGTTCAGTTCATTTGCACTGTGAAAACACTTGAAAAAAAGGCATAATGACAGAATTTCTCAGTGGATCAAATGTGCAAATGTGACAAAAACTGTCTGTCTGACTGGGCAGGGACAAGGCCTATGAAGTTGTTAACTCCAAGCCCAAGTGCATATGCTTGAATTGTGATTGCTATTTCACTCAGCTGCTCCTCGTCTACTTGTCAGTGTCACTTAAAGTCAGAGAAAGTTAGAACTGGAATAGAAAATCAGAGTTTCCCTATACACCCAACCTGTCTTCCCGTCTTGTTACTTTTTCTCCATCTTTGATCACTATAAACAGCATCTGGTGCTTTTGGACTAACCAGATCCCCTCCCACTTACAGGAAGACCAGCTAATAGAAAATGCATCCCAACATCTGGTCAGCTCTAAACTTTCAGCAGCAACTGCATATTAACACCACTGGAAGCTAAAACCAAGCATATTTTGGTATCACGCGAACATATATTTGGTGGTTCCCCCTCTCCGGGGGGGGAGGCTGTAGCTCAGTTCTCTTGGCCTTCTCCTGTGCAGCAACTTGCCAGGTTACATAGCATTACCCTCATTACTCAAACCCTCTTTAAATCACTTCACTCATCATGGCTTGAGGATGAAGAAGGTAGCCTCCCTGGCCTCTTTGGGGAGCTGAAACTCAGCCAGCCACTGCAGTGAAGAGCAGCTTCAGTTGAAGCATAACTTCCAGGTTTACTTGTGATTGGTTATGGATTTTGGCTCTTAGTGTTTCACTGCCTGTCGTTGCAGGCGCACAGTCTTTGCTCACAACACTGAACTCTGCTGCTTTTATAGACAGAAAAAACATCAGAAATCTAAAAATCAAAGCACTCTGACTCTTGTTTTTTGTGCCTTAAGAGAGAAGCTATCATGTCCTCTCAGATAAGTTTTAGCGTATGATGAGAGTTCTCAACTTTTTTGTGTGGGAAGTTGGTGATCATTAGCCACGACAAGACTTTATGACTGGATGTGTTCCCTGTGCAGGGGAACATGGCCTGAGGCTAACATCAGCATGGACAGTGTGGACTGGCCAGATGACACTGTGAAGCAAATAAAAAGAGCAGATGAGAGCTGACTATGCATGAGTTTAACTTATTCTGTTTTGACTCTGTTTTTGTTTTTAATGCTTAAAAAAGTCTAATGTCACATGTGTGATGTAAATAAATATAAAGGTTGATCAGTCATGACCAAAGGTGCTACAAACTTTATTCTGTAAAACAAAAAAGTAGATATAAGGTTAAGGTTAGTGCTGGATAACAGTCCTGTCAAACCAGCATTTAAAACTGCAAATTAGGTGAAGTCAGTTAATTTCAGTGAGAGTTCCACAATTAAACCTGCAGGAACGTTGTCAGTTTTTTAAATTACATTCAACTATGGTGGACTGTGACACACAAATTTGTGCCACTGACCAAAAGCAAACTATCCTGTGTTGACTGTGTCAACATGTGAGAGACGAAGAGCCTGAGAGTCCACAACATGAAACAAAACTATTGTAACGTTAGCTTATTAGCTTGCACCATCCACGTTTAGGGGAGGGCAGGGCAAATAACTGGCAGTTTCTGTATCTATTACTAACATGTAGGATTGCTAATGTGGTAGCACTCAACTACAGTCACAGGAGGTCATCAGGTAGCCCTGCGAGTATTCACTGCATCACCAAACTTCAGTGTATATTTCACAAAGGCAAGGCCTTAATCTCTCAGTATAGAAAGTGGCTGATTCACAAGCCTGAATTAAAACAGATAGACACACACACACACACACACACACACACACGCACGCACACACACACACACATGTTGGTTCCCATATTCACTGCGACTCTGCCAGAGTCAGTGTCTTGTTGCCATAGCGCCCGTTGGCATTGAGGGACGCAGCAAAGCTTGACTGTAGAAGCTGGGAGACATAAAGAGGAGGAAATACAGAGGGAAGAAACGAGCGAGAGCACAGCGAGGGGTGGGTGTTTAGGTTAATGAACATCACAAAGCTGGATGCTTGGTAATTCAAACCTCCGCTGTTGCTTCCTTCGTCTCTGCCACTCACTGCCTTCACTTTTTTTTTTTTTTTTTTTAAATCTCTCTGACAGATTTCCCACCGCATGATTAGCATTGGGCAGCCATTTCAAAACTCACAGAGGCTAAAACATATAGGCTAAATTAGAGCCCTCTCCTTCCCTCTGCTCTGTTGTCAGAAGTCTGCAACATAAGAAGAGGAGAGAGAAAAGGAAGCCATCACGCCTCAGACTCATAAAGCCCGCTGTCTAATTCAGGAGCACACAAATTCATGGACTGTGTCTGTCCTTTTGCAGCGGTTTTCAAATTACATTAATACCCCTGTAACGGCTAATCATTTGTGTGTTTCTTTGTGTGACTGAGTGTCTGTACATGATTTTAAACAAAATGCACCTCCTAATGAGGGATTGGGGGGGTTTAAAATGAATGTCATTCAGCCACCACTTGGGATGAGTAAAAATGTTCGCTCAGGTTGTGATGGCTATCCTTATCTTGTCATGGCCAAACTGTTTCAGCGAGAGCACAGCATTACCACACTGCTGCCTTACCACTATCTTTCCATTTGTCTCCAGCCGTTTCAATCCAACCCTCTATTTTTGTTTTTATCTCCCTGTGTCATCTCACTCCAACTCTAAAATTCATTTATGCACTCATTCTCTCTCTTACCTCTCTCTCTCTCTCTCTCTGTCTTTGTTCATTCTCTTTATTTCCTCTTTTTTTCCTTTCTCCCTATCCTCATCTCTAGATGGATATCAAGTCTCTTTCTCTTTTTTCCCCTTTCAATAAGGGTTTCCAGGCTTGACAGCTGTCCTTCATCTGTATGTGGTGTTTCCACAGCCATGTTGGCTGCAGATGGAGAATGTTTGGCTAAGTAGGACTTGAGTCATGTGTAAACAGAGCTACTGTGGTGTGTATCTTCTTCACAGCTTCATTAGCACTGATTCTAGTAGTGCAGCTTTGTTAATGCTGACAACATCATAGCTTTAAAATAGAGACTTAGACTTAGACGGACTTTATTGATTTGGCATCATGCATTTAAAGGGAAGTTTTAGATCATACAACCTGGATCCTTGTTGTAGTTGTTGTGATCCTTCATGTTAACTGCTGCACTTCCTTTGTTAATCCCGTACAATGAGGGATTATTTACCTCTTAAACAAAACTTAGGAGCTACAGCCTCATGAGGCTGTGACTATGCAGCAGTGCTTTGAGCTCAATGCTGCTGTCAGTATGCTAACGTGCTCACAATTACGTTAATGGTTACCATGTTCAAACAAACTGAAATTTGGACCTGATGATTGTGCTAGACTCAAGATCAGAGGATCTCCAAGCTCCATAGGATACATCATCTGGGGGCAGTCAGTGTCTATACAACATTTTATGGCAGTCCATCAAATTAGTGGTTAGATATTTCAGTCCAAATCAAAGTAGTCAATGGATCGACCCACCGACCCACATTACCATCCCTAGAGTCAAGCAGCTAGTATGGTTAAAAAAGTGTTCTTCATAATCTAGCTGTACTGTCGGTTTGTCTATCACCTGTTCATTGCCTGATGCCCCATCAGATGGTATGCACTTTAATGATTAAGATGTTATTATTATTTGTTAGAATAATGGCTAAACCTATGACATTAATGCACAAAAGTTGTTATAAAACGGCAAAGGTTTGGCACACACTGAATGTGTATTGTGTTTGTGTCAGAAATGTAGTTTCCACATCATATTAATGCAAGAAGTTATATTCAGACATTGTATTGAATTAATGCCAAAAAGCTGTAGTTAAATCCATAGCTCCAGGGGCAAGGTAGGTCTTTATCAAACTGTTATGCCAGTGCTAGAATTAAATAATAACAGCTTTCAAGCTCTGAGGCTGGATTTCTTTGTTGATAGGAAAACCAAGCCTGACATCAGGGAGGCAATATTGAACAGCACTGTTTCCCACATGGTCACAAAGAACAGGGAGCATGAGAGAGAGAGAGACACACACAAAGAGAGGGAGAGAGCTGGGGCCCAACAAAGTGCCCTCGGGGCATCTGAGCAGCAGTGAAATCCAGGAGATCTGTCAATAAACAGGCAGGTTGTTGTTGCAGGATCAATCCAGCACCCGAAGCATTGCTTCACTTCTAATTGCCATGTGCACTGACAGTGCAACACATGCTCCCTACTTTCATATGTGCCAAAATCTTTACGGCACTTCTCACATGTGTTCACAATGTTTTCCGCTGTACGGGACAAGTTTTCATTTTCACATAGCTACTGTTGTGTTTTGCAGGAGGAATCATTAAAACCAAGCACTGCAGTGTTAGTGTTACTGTACTTTTTTTGTGAAAAAAAAAAAAAACATCCTAACTGAGCAGCTGCAACTTATTTTTATGCTGGTTTTCTTTTTCATATTGCTGCAGATGACAGGCCACAGGTAGAAAGCAAGGCGAAACATCAAGGCGTCCTCAGCACAAGGCGTCCTCTTGCAACAGTTTAACAGCAGGTGAACTATCAACCGGCTAAGACATGAATGTTAAATGTCTCCTTATGGAGCGTGTGTTCAGACAGGAACCTCAACACGTGCTGTGCAGATTAGCTGATCATCAGCTGCTGCTACCTGCTGTTCACTGACCAGCTGAAGATGAACCCATACATTATTCATTTTAAGCTAATTGCTCATGAATTGCTTACTGCCATGATCGCTTCTATATGTTATCAGACATTTGTGCCTACATTTTTAGTCATACATTGTAGCGCGTTGTCATGTGTGCAGCTAATAGTGAACAACAATGTGATGACTTGGCTCCGTTCGCTCGTTTCCCATAGGGTGGGTTTGTTTTTGCCCAGTCTGGGATGGCTGTCTGAGTGGGCAGGAAAGCTGTTTGAACAGAGCCATTAAAAATCAAGTATAACTGTGTTTTTTCCCCCTCAGTAATAAACTATGGCAAGAATGTGTCTAATTGAATTTGTGTCAATCACAATCAAACAGTGAGTACTTGAGTCTCTATACGAGTCCAACACACAGTAAGACAGTGTGCAAACAGGCAGTGATACTAGTTGACAGTAACCACTATAGTCCAGAACACAGTGGAGCCTGAGGATATGTTGTGTTTTTTAGGAGTTTGTTACTGTACTACAGCTTTCGTTGTGTCCACCTACACACGCTGAATGCATCATATTTACATTTGCCCGGGGCTATTCTTAAACACTGGAAACTTAGGCAGAAGTAGACCAAGCCGGTCTTAAGGAAAAGTGGGTACATGCAAATTGCCGCATCACAAAACAGATCCTGGAACTCATTGAACATCACAGATTGAGGATATACAACTCTGTAAGAGTATCCAAAGGAAGAGTTTTCTTTTCATGCAAAATTGGACAACAATTCCCTGAGGCATTCCCCTCTCTTATCTATTTTCGGGTAAACTAAAATTCCTGAGTATCTGTCGGATTTCCTACATGATAAAGAGTGTTGGAAGAAAACTTCTGGTGAAACCAAGCCATGCAATTTTCCTCAGTGCCTCATTGTTTGTCCTATTCTCAGTGTTTTTAAATGGCAGCCTCTGTCAACAGCCACAGCGGGGGGATTAGTCTCCTCTCTGTTTGGCTCCGCAGCGTTATACCCTGTTGCTCAAAAGCCCGGAGAAAGACCAATCAATGAACAAGCCACTTATCCTGTTATTCAGAGAACAAAATAATGTCTGTGGCTACCAATCTGCCGGAGTGGAAGGAGCACAAAGAATCTGTGTACCAGAAAGGTGCTTTAATGGGAATATGAGAGAGTGAGGGCTGATGGAGCTGTGTGTTGGATTCTTGTTTTTTGTTACATGGGATTCAAAAGACCCACATGAGCTGCTTCATTCCTCTCCACTGACTTCATGACAGGTAACACTGAGAGAATAGCTCCAGTGTACAACCTTTCAACCTAACATATCCTTAAGCACGCGCTGTACCCCTTCTTCTTAATCAATACTACGTGTCCTGTGTGCACCTCACCTGAGCCGCTCCTCTGTAAATGCTTTTCTCGCACTAGTCACACCTCAAGCTCGCCAAGGTATTCCTCTGCGCTCATCGTTTTGTCTCTGATTTTATTGAATTAACTTGACAACCAAAGCAGGGGAGGGGGGGGCATTGACTTCCAAGGGAAATGGCTTTTATTGATTTGATCCGCTCCACGAGATGCCAGGTACTAAATGACATTGTCGAACATCCCAGCGATCGTAGGCCCGGTGAGGAGGCTCGAGCCTTGAGCCCGTTTTATGCAAATAAGAGTGGATGTTGCTGGCTGACTAAGCGGAGAAAAAAAACCCCCATTGAGATGTTATCCGTGAAGTGTGTCATGTGAATGCATTTATTTTTTAAGTCGAACTCGACGGATGGAGGCTAAGCCCGAGAGCCTCATGGGGTAAAATAAAGAAAAGGAGCTGTCAACCATAACACATCTTCTTTGACCACCCGCCTCGGTCATTCGGGTCAAGGAATCAGCATCTCTTTTAATTTGTGGCTGAGCCTTGGACCATTGTTTAACGAAGCTAAAGGACCTCTTTTGTGCCTATTACTCTACCATGTAGAGCTACTGAATGGGCACGCTCTTCTCTTTAAATTGACTGCACTCACCACACTTCTTCATGTTCTCCCTCTCCTCTAATTTCCCCTTTTCTGCCCCCCCGCGCTCCACTACCTCGTCATCTGTCTCACCATTGTTATCGCTGTCTGCACCAGAGATGACCGCCTCCCTTCACTCCCCCGCTTCATGACTTATAACTGTGTGTGCTTGGGTAGAAATCTCCTTAGGAGGAAGTGTCTGTAAACATGTAGCTGCTGTATCTCTCTCTCTCTCTCTCTGCACAACTGCCTCTCCTCTCACCATCTTCCCCATCCTCCTTTCCTCTCCTTTTCTCTCTGCCCTTCAGCTTTTCAAAGCTCACTCTTTAAAAACTCGTCCTGTGAAACTCATCCAGCATCCCACAGCCACCCACCCCGATTCAGTCACCATAACCAAATCCACTTTAACACAGGCACAAACACATCCCAGAGCCTCGGAGCTCAGGGGGGGCAGGAGCACTGAGAAATTTTGACAGGAGGAGGGGGAAAGAAGAGAGGGCAGTAAAATGTCAAGCTGGTGGGTAAAAGTGAGCAATCTTCACCGAGCACTTCTAAGTAAACCATCCAGTCTTTAGTGTCTTAAATCCCATCAGTCTGAGCCAGGATGGGGGGTGGGTTGGGGGTGGGTTGGGGGGTGGAGTGCATTAAAATGTAGGAGCAAAAAGAAAGACATGATTTGCTGTGATGGGATGAGAGCTGGAGCAAGAGCAGGAGGAGAGGGAGAAGGAATGTGAGATAAATACAATGAGGTAGAGGTGGGGAAACGGGGGGTTTGACACCAGCGAAGACAGATTGGAGAGAATAGATGCAGATAGAAGCAGAGAGACGAAGACACGGGGAGTGAGAGCAAGAAAGATAGAGACATATATGGCTGAGCTGGCAGCCTCCTTCGCTGATTAACATGCTTCTCAGACACGGTGAGAGGGATCAAACTTGAACACAGCCAGGCCTGGGAGTTATGCCTGCAATGCAATGGTAGTGCTTATGTGTGTGTGTGTGTGTGTGTGTGTGTGTACGTGTATATTTCTTTTTGTTTGTTTGTTTTGGGTTTCGATCCACTGCTCAGGCACACATGCAGGAATGTGTCTTTGTTCTCAGCTGCTTTGTGTGTGCACAGTCGTCAACCGGAGACGTCTGTTGATTGACACTGCAGAGTGTGAGAGTGTGTTTGTGTGTGTGTGTCTGTATGCCACACGAGATGTGACATTCAAAGCAAGAGGGAGAGATAAAGCAGAAAAGGGATCCCAGAGTTACTGTAGTGCATGAACTTGTATTGAAAGCGATACAGGTGGAATTTATCTGACTAAATTGGATGAGCAGGTGGCTGATCTGTGGTGAGAGAAGATTGAGTGGGGAAAAAAGACTTGTGTGTGAGGAAATGGTGAAAAGGAGGAAGGAAGGTTAGGGAGATGTGTGTATGAGTTTCAAGTGCGCGCAAGCCTTGCAATGCATGGCTCAGGTGCACGTGTAAAACGTGTGGGTCGGTGAGGGACTTGGAGGTAAGCTTCTCTATCTCTACCGGTGCCAGCCCTGCTCTGTCGGCCTTCCGCTGGGAGAAGATACTGCGCCTCCCTGTCTCTGTCGGGGGAAGAGAAAATTGCTTTTAGATACTGTTTATGATGGGGGCGGTCACAGTGGAGCGTTTTGACAAGATGATCTTCCTGTGAAATTCGCCATTATAAATAAAACATCTGGACACAGCTGATGGACATATTATTCCTGAATGGTATATAGCTTGTGGCTTATACAGCAATTCTGCACAGTGAATTATTTCGCCATCAACTTTGTTTTGAATATGCCGATCATGACAGTAGAAACCAAGCAGTGGCTTCATCTGGCAGAGCTTTGTGCGCTGTGCAGGGGTAGGGTAGATAGAGGAACACTAGGTAAACACCATTAGCATACAGAGATGTCACTGTGAAGCCCAAAATGTATACACACCTCCCTGTTCCTTCTCCTCTCTCTGTCTTCCTCTGCTGACGGCTCTGTTCTCCTCCAAAACAGAATCGCTTAGATAGACAATTTCATGCTGCCCTTTCACATACATTTTATTATTCAAAAGTAACTGTGTTTTGTAGAATCTGACCTTGTAAATGCTTTGTTCAACCACTCTGTTGTGTTTAAGAGGCCCGGTCATTTTGTGTTTTCAAGTTTACTTGTTATTCCTCCTGGCAACCTGCCAGTGCTGAAATTTAAATTCGACATTTTGGGAAATACGCTCCTACTGTATGCTTTCCATGAGTTAGAGAACATCAAAGACTGCAAGCAGGGAGAAATGGCATTGAATATGCCTTCCAGCATCTCTAAAGCTCACTAATTAACACATTGTATCTTGTTTGTTTTATGGAGGGGGTTATGTGCAGGACTGCTTCTTGGCTGCGTGCAGTGACTTCCTGTAGTCTCCGCTGGTTTCCCAGCAACCTCGCAGTGACGACAAGACTCCATGAAGAAAATGCCTCCGGCCATGAAATAGTCAAGCACATAACCCTCATAAAAGTACAACCTATCATTTTTACATATCAGTATCAGTACAGATTAAGCATACATGATGAACGTGTGGACTATAAAAATAAGGGTAAAAGGTAAAGGTAGGCATTATTACATCACTACACTATTGGTAATAATAGCAATAATGTGCTCTGCATTACAGTGTTTTCCCTTTAGGGCTCATTATTTTTCAGTTGTTTCTTTCTCTCTTTTTTTCTTAAAAAGGATGAAAACTGGATTACAGCTATCAAGGTGAGAAATGCTCAGCACTTGAACCATTTATTGTTTTTATTTACTCAGTAAGAACGACTCATAATCAGGAGGCCATTTGCATCCTCCAACTATTTTTCTCTATACTTTCTATTACCAAAAGGAGGCATTAAAATCTAAGTGGTAGTATTAATGCTCAGAAGCAAGCAGTAGACTCTGCAGAGTCTGTTTTCATTTTTCAATGCACTGCACTCTCCCCTAAATGTTCTATTTTTGACCACCCCCATGCCCCCACTGATAGTCACTTGTTGCCATTACAATAAATCCACCTCTCCCCTTGATTCACAAGCAAAAAGGGCAAACAGTCTCTGGATGGGAACATATTGCCCTATTGAGTTACTCCTGAGTATTTATGCAAGATAATACTTGTCCTTGGGGGAAATTTAGCCGAATAATCACATCAAGAGGGGTTCTGTCATGCTGTAGAACCTCTTACTGCCATTAGCAAGGTTTCTGTATTATTTATAACCATGCTAGAGATTATCGCCTTGTGTGTTTTCCTGTACTGGCTTTATGGAGCCTCCAGCTAGTGATGGATGGAGTTGCTTTTAGCCTCCCGTCAGTCTCAGAGTGTGTTTTCTTTTCATTTTTACTGCAGCGTAGCTTGGTTCCTCCTACATGGATGGTTTAAGTGTGATTTATGGCCTTGGTCCCTGAACTCTGCCCTGCTAATGATGGTTGTAAACTGATGGGAAGCCAAAGGTCAGGCCTATCTCCACTGTTGTGACGTGACATGATGTTTCTCCTTGTCTCACGCATCGCTCATTTTGATGATTGAGATCATAGTCAGAACTGCTTCGAAAGAGAGGAATGTTGAAACTTAAAAGATGAAAGAAACAAGGAGTTGTAACGCAGAGGGTAAAAAAATAAAAGATACGCGCAGGATGGAGAATAAAAGATTTATCTCACTTTTCTTTGGAGAATCTTCGTCCTAAAACACAGACCTATAATTAACCTGTAGACTCATGCATACGTTGCCAGACAGTGCCGCAAAAATCTTTGTTCTACTCTTTCCAGCTTGCGACTACAGTTCCTCCATCTGCTGGTGTCTCTGCAGCTGTAATTTTGAGGACTGTGAAGGTTAATGACACCGACACAACTCTGAGGAGAGCTCCAGTAATACTCGTAGATATCCATTCATCAACAATAAGCTATTACAGGTATTACATTACTGCTCTGTCATCCAGCGCTCTTCAGTGGGGCTACCTCTCGCCTGTTAATGGGGGCACATCCACTGCAGAGAGAAATAGTCAGAGATTATCTTATTCCAGTGCCAACCTTTAAATCCCCTGAAATGATACATCCATTAGACACATGGTGCTGTCTAATAAAAGATACAGTACTAACTGATGTAACTGGCTTCACTATTAGGCAGCAGAGACAGCGGACATGTTCTCGTAGTCTGATTCTGATAAAAGAGGAGTGTTATAGAAATGTTTTGTCTTATGGCACATGCTGCACATATTTTCCTCTACATAAATCTATGGTTCTTCTCAGTGCATAGGGAAAATCAGTGTTCAGTGCAGAAAGGTCACTCTTCACTTTTCATTTACTGCGCACACCCCCTCTTTTTTTCTCTCTCGACCTTTTCCTCTCTCGCTCCCTCTCTCTCTTTAAATATGTGTGATGTTATTGAGGCTCCAGGATTTCATGGTGATGCAGATATCTAGTAAACAGACCCTAGGTCACTGAAGTCCCAGGCAAAGGGTTGAAATCTTGTGTGCTTTTTGCTGTAGTGGAAGGGAATCCCTACATCGTTTTTACATTAGGCCTGAGAAAGATAGAGGAGGAAGACTGTGGCTTGGCTTAAGTGAAGGCACAATGCCCAGAGGAGATGTGTGTGTTTGTTGGTTTGTTGTGTGTGTGTGTGTAGAGTATGTGATGTATGTGCTCATGTATATGTGTATCTTGCTCAGTATTCAGGGAGGAGGTAAACTGTTTGGGGTTAAGGAGAGCAAATATGAAGTGGTTTTCAGGAAAGCAAAGAAAAGTTTATTCATATAGAACATTTTATTCCATTGTGGATACTGTTCACAAACAAACAACAAGACCAATCAGATACAGTTTAAAACACAAACACAACAAAACTAATCAGATGCACTGGGGGAAAACAAATGTTTTCAGCCTGCTTTTTAACTGTGTTCAAATTGGAACATATCTAATGCAATCTGGCAAAGTGTCCCAGAAGCAAGGACCATAAAAACCACAACCTGCTTTATCAACTTGTGGTTTTATTGTTGGAACAACCCGAGAGGGCCTGTGCCAGATGACATACAGTAGGAGATCTGATGGGTGTACATATGGAATCAGCAGGTCAGAGAGGTACTGTGGAGCAAGGCCATGTAGGGCCATATAGACACAAAGTAGGAAAGGGTG